>NC_046299.1:37396875-37708750 GCF_004115265.2 Rhinolophus ferrumequinum | reverse complement strand
TAAAATACAGGGTGTAAGGGTGCACACAGGTGGGGTACATTGCCATCCATTGGCAGGCATTGACATGACAGGGCCTGAAAATCTACTCGGGTCAATGGCTTCTCAGTTGACACTTGAAAAATGTGTTGAAATTGCAAAGGCAAATTTGGTGAAGGAATGTGTCCCACATAGAGAAAAACCTTTCATATTCTTTATGCAACCTCCTTCTGTATTTTAAAACTGTTCTGTATTGGATCGGGATCCATATAGGGTAGATTCTAGCATGCATTCACTGATCAGAAAGTGTTAACTTTTACCATCATCAGTGTCTTCGTCATTAAAGTCATGTGCATCTTTAAGCAGAAGGAATCCTAACATTTCCAAATTCCCTTTGGCACTGGGAATTCACAAGAAAAGGTAGAGGTAATGTTTACCATTATTTTCATAGGAGGGTATACAATAAGAGCATTGTGAATATTGCAATGAATAGCATAGTGATGTTTAGATCTTTGTACAGAAATAATCAAATGTTAGAAAATGTACTATCGAGCAGTGTCGAAAAGCCTGGAATTCAGTATTAGAAGTCTGGGTTCCTGAGTAACTTTTCCCCTTACCTGCACTGCAGTTCATAGCAATAATTATATTTCTATATGTTTCAGTGTGTTTAACTATAAAATGTGTATAATTATAGTTCATAGATAATGAAATAGTTTGGAGGGTTAAGAAGAATCACTTGTGCAAAGCATTTAACAGTTTCTGGTATAACATTACTCTTGAATTGTATTATTTATTGTTTATTACTTTTTTTTGCAATGCTCAAATAAAGCAATCATTCAATCAAATGACTACAAAGATTTCCAAGTATATCATTGTTCTCCAATATTAAACAGTAATAAAATTGCATTTTTATTTTTTTTTATTAAAAAGAATAGTTGACATACAATGTCATTTTATATTAGTCTTAGGTGTGCACCATAGTGGTTAGACATTTATATAATTTATGAAGTGACCCTCCCCCCTAGAGAAGTCTAATATCCACTTGGCACTATACATAGTTGTTATAATATTATTGACTGTATTCCCTAAGAACTGTATTGGATACAGCAGAAATTTATTGCTCAAAATTCTGGAGGCTGGAAGTGCAAGGTCATGCTGTCAGCATGGTCAGCTGAGGGTCCTTGCTTGCGTTACAGACTTCTTATATCCTCACATGGTGGAAAGGATGAGGGATCTCTGTGCGATTTCTTTTGAAGAACACTAATCCCATTCATGAGGCCTCTATCCTTATGACCTAAGCAACTCCCAAAGGTCTGACCTCCAAATACTGTCACCTTTAAGGTTTAGGATTTCCACATACAAATTTGGGGGTTGGGACAGACACAAATAATCAGACCTTCGCAACTACTGACGTAGTAGTAATTTACTTAACAGCAGAAGCAGATATTCTGTTGGACTTCATATAGGCAGATCCCACATTACTTATTATTTTGTGATATCCTCAGTGGTCCAAAGTTAAGATTAGTCACTAATTCTAAATCACACAGGGAAAGACCTGCCACAGGGTAAAGGTGGCATACGTTGTGTCTCTTGGTACTGAGGGACCTCGTGGAAATAAGGCAGCAGGATCAATGTGAAAAAAACAAATGATTTTTCTACAGACATCATTTGGGGCTGATGATGCTTTCAGTATACACATGCTTGATGGAGAAAGATGAATAATGTGTTTTTTTGTTGTTGTCTGTTGTTTTTTTCTTTCTACTGACAGAGTATGAAAGAACAGTAGAGATGGCATTTCTCTTCGTGGTTACTCTAATTTATGGGAGGCGGAGGGAGGTTTTCGATTTATCACATTGTAGACTACAGATCACTTTGTGACTTTATTTCCAAAGAAAAATCCTGTTCAGTTTCATTGCCTCTTTTCTAGTTTAGTTTCTTGACATCCTTCAGCTGAACACAGATTGCCTTCAGGATCTCACCACTGCAATGAGTAATGTATGTGACCATTATAGTAAGTCCCTGTAATTCTATTAGGATCATGTCATCCTCCTGTTTGAGGACATTCAAAAGCTCATGAAATAAAATGTGTATCTCTTAGACTGACATTCACGATCTTTATAAGTTTTGTGATAGCCACTGGTATTTTCATTATTTTCTTGTCCTGAATCCTATAGCACAGCTACATGATTCAGTTCGATTAATACACCATTTATTTTCTCACTTGCACATGCTGTTTTTACCACCAGACAACTAGCACTTTACCTTTCTCTGTGAATACAGATCTTCATCTTAAGAGATTTCAAGTTTATTTCGAAAAACCCAGGCCATGAATCACCCCCTTGATTATAAAATCCTTAATGTTACAGAACCAGACTATTTTATTTAGTGGTAGCACCAGCTGTGCAGTGTAAAATGCAATTTTGCACATACCGTATTTCCCCAAAAATAAGACCTAGCCGGACCATTAGCTCTAATGAATCTTCTGGAGCAAAAATATAATATAATATAATACAATATAATATAACATAATACCGGATCTATAATATAATATGATATGATATGATATAATATGATATATAATATAATACAATATAATACTGGGTCTCATATTAATTTTTCTCCAAAAGACGCATTAGAGCTGATGGTCTGGCTAGGTCTTATTTTCGGGGAAACATGGTAGTAGGCATTCAACAAATATATATTTGATGGAAAAGATATCCATTTTTAATGAGCTGTTGATTCATATTATCCAAAGTATGTTTAGCTAAAATAATTTTTAAATTTACTTAAAATCATCTCAGATATAACTTTATGTTGGTAAATCCTGCCTGGTTTATAGCGGTTAGCTGCTACTGTCCAGTCTATGCAGAATACTAATTATGTCCAAAAAAAAGAAAAAAGAGGCTTACTACAGATCACTGAGAAGGATTACAGAGACTTTGAGGACTTCAGCTATAAGGACTTTTAATTATTACCGTCATAAACATTATAAGCTATACCTTTAGTCTTTAGATGATAAAAGTAAAAATGTATTTTAAAAGGTTTTCCAGACAATGGACATATTTGATCTCTTGCTAATTAAATAAGCTGTGAAAAACACATTTTATTTCCTTGGTTTGATTTTGCATCTCTCAAATTCACCTCATAGTCAATACAATAGGAGCTTTTCTCATAGAAAAGAGCCCTGCTAAGGTCTCAGTTAAATTAATATGGTTGAGCTTTGAATAAAAATGAAATATGGTCACATTTCTGAGTAAAATATATTATTGAAAAATAAACTACAAATAAAATGAAGGAAGAAAATGATAAGAAACTGTACTATGTGGGTCAATGATTCTCAATTTCAGTATTTTAAGACACAGGAATGTCCTGATTATTTTTGAAATGCATCACAAAACATTTGTTACTCAGAGTGAATCAAAGAGTTATCAAAGTTTACAAATATTTCACTTTTTAATAAATTAGAACAACTACTTTCATTTAAATACATAACTTTATTGAATTTCAAAACAAAGGGTTGTATTCTTGGAAAGGAAAGAATTATAAGTGGCCTTCAATACATCATAACAAAAAGATCATTGCAAAATATGGAGATATTACTTTTCTTGCCAGTCAATTTCTTTCAGGAGGCTATGCCTGCCAAAATAACTTGTAAGATAATTACTGAGCCAATATAATATAGAGAAAATTACTATTCACATAGAGGATACCACAAAAGTAGAAAATATATTCTTCAAGTTGGCATTGTTTGTAGTATCTTGGAAGATTGGGAAAACAATAAGTAAAAGAAATACTAAAATTTCATAAGGAAGTAAATAATTTGCTATGCATAATGTATAGGACGCAACTGTCTAGACTTGAAAACAGAAAAAAATATTACACATAAGCCACGTGGACTAACTCTGGGTTGTACCTAAGTATGGCCAGAGATTAAAAACAGTAAGATGATAAGTAAAGAAAGATAACATGGGGCATTTGATACTTTCTGTACCCCAATTCCAATGTGCCTGACTCTGATGACTTTGTTTAATCTGTTACACGAAAATAGAAGTTTCGTGAATTCAAGGATTGCACGTATTTTATTTGCTTCTGTATAAACTTGACCTTAGAGTTTCTGCCACATATTAGGCAATCAATAGCAACTGGTTGAATGAGTGAAGGAATGAATGAATGTGAATGAGTGAGTGAGTGAATGATTTACGTCAGGGTAAACTCATGAATTTACTTTTTTAACTCTTCCTTTTGTTTAGTTTTATTACCCTTGCCCTGGGCAATTGAGTTTCTGCTTTTATGTTGTTACCGTAATTAAACAAGGAGGCTTTTAGGCTGAGGTGACTCTAATGCCTTGATAGCCTATATAAGCAAGTCATCACCTAATAATAGTTGCACTGAAAACCTGGAGAATGAAACCTAAGAACAACCAACCACAAACAGCAAATTAAGCTTCTCCATAAGTCAACTGCTTAAGCTGTGGACAATCAAATGATTTCCTTGCATTGTTTTTCCATCTTTATAAAAACCTATTTCCTGTATCCTATCGTAGGCGACTCCTAACCCTAACCACCATTAGTTTGATGCTGCTTGATTCAAATCCATGTTTGCTTAAATAAACTCCAGACAAACTCATTATACCTTTTGACAATGTCTTTTTTTTTTTTTTTTTAAATTGGGAAATATTGGGGAATAGTGTGTTTTTCCAGTGCCTATCAGCTCGAAGTCAAGTCTGTGTCCTTCAGTCTAGTTGCGGAGGGCACAGCTTAGCTCCAAGTCCAGTCACCACTTTCAATCTTAGTTGCAGAGGGCACAAGCCACCATCCCATGTGGGAATTGAACCAGTAACCTTGTTATTAAGATCATGCGCTCTAACCAAACGAGCCATCCAGCCACCCCAACAATGTCTTCTTTAAGATAATCTGTTTTTTTCATTTTAATTTCACATAAGAATGTAATCCTGAGCATGTCACCACTTCATAATCCTAATGATGCCCTTCTATGACTATTCCATGACATTAAATTCCTGAGCAAATCATAAACACAAGAGAACATTAAGGAACGGAGCAGAAAAATTACATGATTTAGGAGGTAGGCTGATGAGATATTTATTATCATCTGAGTCTTTTTCATATATATATATATATATATATATATGTGTATATATATATATATACACACACACATATATAATTATTTAAAAATTATATGTATATTACTTTTTAATTATAGTTGTCATAAAATATTATGTTAGTTTCAGGTGTACAGCATAGTGATTACATATTTATATAACTTCAGTGATCATCCCAATAAATCTAGTACACATCTGACACTCCACATAGTTACTACAATATTATTAACTACATTGCTACCCTAGGTTTTGTTTGTTTGTTTGTTTGTTTCCATTTTCATGAAATAAGTTTTTCCATTCCTTTATTTTCAATCTGTACATATCTGGGTATGTCTTTCCATCTGAACTGGATCTCTTATAGGCATCATATGTAAGGCTCCTGTTCTTTTTTCCATGCAGTTACCTTGTGTCTTTCGATTGGAGCATTTAATCCATGTACAGTTAAAGTAATTGTTGATAGATAAGTAGTTGTCTCCATTTTATTATTCATATTTTTAATCTTTTTTTTTTTTTTTTTTGTCTTAAAGATGTCCCTCTAAGATTCCTTGTAGTACTGGTTTGGTGGTGTGATGAACTACTTTAGCTTTTCCTTGTCTGGGAAACTCTTTATCTGTCCTTCAATTCTAAATGATAGCTTTGCTGGGTAGAGTTATCTTGGTAGTAGGTCCTTGATTTTCGTCACTTTGGAAATATTGTGCCAATCCCTTCTGGTCTACAAAGTTTCTATTGAGAAACAGTTGACGGTCTTATGGGAGCTCCTGTGTAGGCAACTGCTTTTGTCTTGCTGCGTTTAAGATTCTCTCTTTGTCTTTAAGCTTTGACATTTTAATTATGATGTGTCTTGGTGTTGGTCTCTTTGGGTTCATCTTGTTTGGGTCTCTGTGAGCTTCCTGGGTTTGTATGTCAATTTCTTTGCTTGGTTAGGATAGTTTTCTGCCATTATTCAAATCGCTTTTCAATTATTTGCTCTCTTTTCTCCTTCTGGTACCCTTATGATATGAATGTTGGTATGCTTGGTATTGTCCCAGAGGCCCCTTAAACTCTTCCTATTTTATTAAATTATTATTTTTTTCTTTTTGCTTTTCTGATTGGGTGTTTTCTGCTGCCTTATTTTCTAAATGGAAGATTTGATCCTCTGCTTCATCTAATTCACTATTGATTTCTTTTAATGTAGTCTATATTTCAATTACTGTAGTCTACATTTCTGACTGTTTCTTTTTTTAACTTTCCTATCTCTTTGTTGAAGTGCTTCCTGAGATTGTTGGGCATCCTTCTAACCATCCTTCTAAAACAATCTGACAGATTGTTTTTCTCCATTATGTTTAGTTCTTTTTCTGGAGCTTTGTTCCTTTCTTTCATTTGTGTTATGTTTCTTTGTCTCCCCATTTTGGCTGCCTCCCTGTGTTTGTTTCTATGTATTAAGTAGAGCTGATAAGCCTCCTGGTCTTAGTAGAGTGGCCTTATGTAGTTGGTGTCCTATGGGGCCCAGTAACACAGTCTCCATGTTCACCTGAGCTGTATGTTGCAGGTGTGTCCCCTGGGTGGGTTGTGTGTGCCTTCTTGTAGCTGAGCCTTGGTTGCTGTTTGCATGCCAATGAGAGATATTGATCTCCAGGTGTATTGGTTGTTAGGACTGGCTGTGACTACAGTGGAGGAACGGTTGTGCAGGGCCTGACCCTATGGAGCCGTATTCACGTTAGCAGGTCTCTGCTGCCTGTTTAGTCTTCCCTTTGGGTGTTTCATCTGTGGAGGCAGCAGTGTTGTGCTCCAGCTGGGTCTGAAGCCAGCCACCAGATATGCTAGGCTGGCCTAGTGGGGCATCACCTCAGGCCAAGTTCATGTATAGACTGTGCCCTGCCTGGGGCCACCTGTAATGAACCAAAAAACAATGCCCAGATGGCCACCACCTGTGCTGGACATGGAGGTTCCTGTGAAACATAGAATCATAACACAAATGAAAGAAAAGAACAAACCTCAAACTGAGGCCGTCTGCTGCCAATGTTGCGTGGGGCTACTCAGCATGCTGGGAGCAGATGCTGTTTTTTGGGGTTTGTGAACCTTTGAGATCATTGAGGAAAGTCTTCAGCATGAGCCAAGACAAGCCATTTATATGGAAAATCAACTGGAAGAGGCTTGTGTGGGCCAGCAAGTTGGGTGGAGCAGGGCCTCAAGGGATTATCAGGGCGGGGCCAAAGGTGTTAGCCAGGTTGATGGCGACTGGTATATGGTACCTGCCTAAGTGTGCACACTGGGAGTGGGCAGGGCTCAACAAAGGAATAATGATTTCTGCCAGCACTTCTGTATGGAAGAAAACTGTCCTTTCAGCCCTTGCCCTTAATCCAGAAAATTCAGTTTCTCCTCATATGTCTCTTGTGCCTTTCAAGCTGCTGCCCCATCACTCAAGGTCAGAGTAAGTTAGTCCATCAGTGAATAAGTCCATGTGCAGGCCATTTGAGAGGAGGGCCTGGAACTCCAGACATCCGCCATCTTACTGAGCCACATCTCCGCTGTTTTTTCACAATTAGAAGTTGTGGTTACTTCTCTCCCTGGCACTGGAACCCTGGGTTGAGGAATGTGGTGAGTCTCAGGGGGACCTCTGTAGCTGAAATATCCCTCACAATTTTTAACCGCCACATGCAGGTTGGGACCACCCCAATCGGCATCTCTGCCCTTCCTAGCAGTTTCAGTGGGGCTTTTTTTTTTGTCCTTAGTTATAGGACTTCTGTTCAACTAGACTTAAGGGGATTCTCAATGATGGTTGTTCTGTACTTTTAGTTGTAATTTTGATGTGGTCACAAAAGGATGAAAACAGAGTGTTTAACTACTCTGCCTTCTTGATGGGAAATGTTTTCTATATGTATTGTGATTGGAATTCATGACAATATGGATTTGTGAATGGATTTTTCTTGTGTTTATTTTAATTTGGGATATTTTTTTCTAGATTGTTTTGTGATAAAGAAAACATTGCGAAACAGGAAGCAGATCATTAATTTGAAGTGTAATGAGGTTATATTTCTTTTGCAAGTCACTTAATCTTTAGTAGCCTGAGAATCCCATATAAAGAGGATAATGCTACCCTAAATAGATTAATTACTTTATAAATGATCTCCATGCATAGAGGTAATACAATATAAAAAGGTGCAATTCCTCTGCAAGAAACTAAAAGGTGTATTTGTTTCATAGGATAATATATTCTGAGGTACGTGTGTGTATGTGTATATACATATATACATTAAATATATATAATGCATATATATTTATTCAGATATGTTATAGCTATCTGTAAGACATGTTGCAACAAATATTTCAAGTAAAATACAACTAAGTTCAGATACATATTTCTTATGGTTAAATTTCATTGTCTTCTGAAGCTAAGAAAGATAGTTATTTTGAAGTTAAAAAAACATGAGATATGATCTAATAATATGGTGAATGTTTAAATTTAATATATATATTTTTTTTTTCTAGTAAAAGACATATTGCTATTAATCCCCCTCAAAGTACTCCCCTTTGTCAAACACACTTATCCCATCATTCTTGCCACTTTCTGAAGCAGTTCTGGAAGTCCTCTTTTGTGAGTGTCTTTACGAGCGTTTAAGAAACAATGTGCATAGAAAATGGCCTGAAAAATGGGCAAACAGTTTCATCCTCCATTGTGCCAACACTCCGTGTCACACATTGCTTCTTGTACAGCAATTTCTGTGAAATAAAGACATTACAGTGTGTTCTCATCCACTTATTCACTGGATCTTGCACTGTGTGACTTCTGGCTCTTCTCAAAAGTAAAAAGGACCATGAAAGGTAAACGTTTTGAATCGATTCAGGACATCAAGGCAGCCATGACAGTGCAACTAAAGACACTCATGAAGGAGGACTTCCAGAACTGCTTCAGAAAGTGGCAAAAATGATGGGATAAGTGTGTTCAAAGTGACGGGGAGTATTTTGAGAGGAATTAATGGCAATGTGACTTTTACTGTAATAACTTTTTTTTAATTTAAACATTCATTATATTTTTCAATCACACCTCGTATATTATGTATGAGGTCTGACAATTTCGCAAACTTGGTGCAACGATGTTGCTAAACTTTTTTGATATCAGAGAGATTATTCATTATGAATTTGTACCAACTGGACAAACAGTTAACCAACTTTACTTTTTGGAAGTGTTGAAAAGGCTGAGTGAAAAAGTTGGACGACTTGAACTTTTTACCAACAATTCATGGCTCTTGCATCACGGCAATGCACCAGGTAACACGACACTGTCTGTGAGGGAGATTTAGCCAGTAAACAAATAACTATATTGGAACACCCTCCCTACTTACCTGATCTGGCCCCGAATAACTTCTTTCTTTACCCGAAGAAAAGCAAATATTGAAAGGAAGACATTTTGATGACATTCAGGACATCAAGGGTAATAAGAAAATAACCCTGATGGCCATTCTAGAAAAAGAGTTCCAAAATCGTTTTGAAGGGTGGACTAGGGGCTGGCATCAGTGCTTAGCTTCCCAAGGGGAGTCTTTTGTAGGTGACCATAGTGATATTCAATGATGAAGGGAATAGTACTTTTTCTAGGATGAGTTTGCAAACTTAATTGTCAGACCTCGTAGATTAACATTTTTTCTGCTTTTTAATATTGGTAGATAAATTAGTTAAAACAAAACATTGTGCTGAAAAACCTGGAAAAAATATAACCATGTACACATATATGTAATGTTTATGCGTTTTGTTTTGTTTTGTTTTTTTATAGATATTAGTGAGCTAGAAACCAAAGCAGTGAAATCATGAAGGACCAAAATTATTTGGAGGTGTATATATATATATATATATATATATATATATATATATATATATATATATATACACACATACATGAAGCAGGATTTTAGAATCGCATTTTGCCTTAGCTTTTCTTGCCATTTTATCAGGAGAGTTTAAAGGCTATTTTGCTGAGCAGAAGCTTTCTGGGTACACGATTATTTGTCATTTCAAGGAAATGACACCTAATTAAATTTCACAGACTCTAGGTAAAAAACTATAAACACCATATACTAGGACTAAGTGTATAATGACAGTAGTTCAGCCCTCACAAAAAAATAAAGCAAACTTTTAAATATTGGAGTCTCCAATGGGATAAATGTCAAACAGGCCTTCTTGTGCTGTTAGGCATATAACAAGTAAATGAACATCATATCTTGAGAAAGAAAACATCATCTTAGACCAAAAGTTCTCTCTAAATATTTACATTTATAGTATATGGCTGTGCAATAATATATTATCAGTCATATATTGAGAAAAGACCAACTGATAGAAAATCAAGGCAAAATATAGAAAAGAGAAACACAAAGAGGATTGAAATAAAAACTTGATGGTATACAACCTCTTATAATAGTTTTTGAGTATAGGCTTTTCTAGTGACTTTCTTCTACTGGTAGCGGTTATGTGAAATCCCTTCTGAGATGAGAATACAGAAGCGCATGACTTCTGTCTGGGCTGTCCTCTCTCACTCTCTTGCACGCTCACTCTGGGAGGAAGCTGACAGCCATCTTTTGATATGTCCTGTGGAGAGTTTCTTGTGGCAAGGACGTGATGTCTTCACTCAACAGTGGCTAACTGAGTCCTGCCACTAACCACTTAAGTAATTTTGGAAGGATATTTTTCCTCTGTTGAACCTTGAGATGATTGTAATCCCAACCAACAACACTTTGAATTATATAGCCTGTAAGAGAAACTGAGCCAGAGGCATTCAGCTAAACCATACCCAGATTCTTGACAAATAGGACATTTTAAATAGTTAATGTTGTTTTAAACTGTTGGAAGTTGAAGGCAATTTGCTAAGCAGCTTAAATAACTAATAGAAAATTTAAAATAATTTATGAGAACCAAGCTAAATATTGTCACTGAAATAAAATATGGAATGCTAATTTCCAACAATATATGTCTGGGAAGGTACTTAGTTATCCCTCCTAAGATAACAATTATAAACAATAGGAAAATATAAAATAAAAACCAGCATTTGAAAGCATTACAATGTGATCAAAAGCATGGAGACTCTAGGGGAATGTTGAGTATAGAAAAGGGGGGAAGAGATTTGGGTATAATTTATTTTGTGGGTTTTCTTTTGCCTGAGGGCAAGTCCCAGTCCATGCTCTAGATGTAAGTTCAACTGCGAGTAGAAATTCTAGTACTACTGGAATGAGGATGCAGATGATGGATTTCAGGGATGCCAAGGCAGCCACACAGTGAAAGGGATAATTCTGAACATAAGAGTCTACAGAGAGAAAGGCCCTAGATCTGCTTACAAATTCAAAATGTAACATTTGCCAACTTCTGAACTACTCATAGGAGAGCTGGCTCTAGGGAGCCAAGGATATAGCACACCTGAAAACTTAAAGAGCTGAGCAGAGATTTCACTTTCTACCCAAAGCAAAGGAGACAATGTCCAGCCAACTAAACTTTCTCCTAGAACAATATCGGCAGTCTGCAACAGATAACATAAAACCAGAGTCTCTACAACATGTCATTGTCAATATTCAATATACAATAAAAAGTACTAGAGATAATAAGAGAACAAAAATTGGAGCATAGATTTAAAAAAAGGCAATTGACAGAAACTTTGCCCAAGAAACGCCAGATCTGTTAAATAGCAGATTTGATCCTAATGCGGTCATTGTAAATATGTTCTGAGACTTAAAGACTATATGACAATGACCCAACAAAATAGATGGAGCATCTCAGGCTGGGGAAAAACAAAAACAACAAGAACTAATGGGCATTCTAGAGCTGAAAAATACACTATCAGAATAAATAAAATCAGTTGAATTTTTTTTCAAAAATGACTTGACAGCAGAGTAAGAGTCAGCAAATTTGATAATAGATCAATAGATATTATTCACCCTAATGAATGGAAATAAAAAAATAAAGTTTTTTGTTTGTTTTTGTTCTGTTTGTTTCATTAAAAAGGAAGGAAAGTGTCTAGTATCTTGGTGACTCTGTAGCTTGTGAGAAGTAGTTTACAAATTTCATTTTGACAACTTAGTGTTCAGGTATTATTGGGTTTCCAAGTATTCTCAGTTACACATTTGTATATAAGAATTAAAATTTAGAGCAAATGTCTACACTAGTAATAAACAATTAAGGGTCATTTGTGTTTAGGTCACTTTTTATGTCATAATTGTGGATGAAATCACTAAGCTGAGGGAGCGTGTAGTTAAAAAGAAGAGAACTTAAAACTGAACATTGACAAATCCCAGATTTAAAAGTGGATGGAAGATAATAAGCCTGGCAAAAGTTCTGGTCAGAATTTATAACACAGCAGCAGTGAGAAGGGTGTAGAGAATCAACACTATTGTACCTTAATCCTTATTATCTAAGTTTCTAAGTATCATCATCCCCGTTTCACAGATAAGTAAACCAAATATCACAGTAGTTCATTAATTTCTCCAGCTCCAGCCCATGATTTTGAGTTGTAGTTATTTCAAGACAGGGTTTTTCTGACTCCAAGACCTACTTGGTTACCACTGGATTTTTTTGTCTCTAATAATACCGTGAAATAGACTTGAAGGAATCGGTGGAGTACAAGTTTGGACTGGCAGTATCAGAGGTGGGTATAGCCAGGCATTTAGAACATTAAGGAGAGGATTTAGGGCAAATTGCAACATGGAGTTATTGCTCAGTGCCAGTAATTTCAGTCCCTACACTTGAAATTGATTGAGCCTAAAACCATATCTTCATGCAACCCCCAAACTATATTGTAGCACAACTAATCAGAGAATTTCTGCTTTCCTAGTGATCAATTGAAGTCTTCAAAACTATTTGCTACAGACAAATCAATTGTGTAACCATTTTATCAATTTTTTAAAGCAGTAGAATGGCTATAATATTGATCTTTTCAAAATAGGTTTGACCAGTCAGAACCCACAGAGGAAGGCTTTGATCTATTAGAAATATAATTAACAGTTTTCAAAATACTAAGTTAATGATATTTGAGAATATGTATGACTTGTAGAAAGTATAAATATTAATTGAAGTTGAGGAATATTAATCCTTGATATTAATCAGGGATGAGTCTAAAGTGCTATAACCCAAGACATCAAAGGCAAAAGCTCAAACATTTAAGTGGACTCACATTTCCCTCAAGGAAGGACCTAAGGAGCAGCAAGCAGGAACCCTGGGAGCTGACTAATAAGCTGGGACCAGGGTACCATTGCACCTTTAAGGACTGGAGACTGGGTGTTAGCTCAGCCTCCTTCCTGGTCCACCCTCTCTTGAGAAAGATATTGATGAAAAGAATTCTTTCATCCTTGAAAAGTACACTATTGAATGCCTTATGTAGACTAGGAATAAAGACACGGGATGCTGCTATTGAAATGGGATTCTCAGTTTAATGGAAATGATTATATTCTGGAATGGCAGTGACATTTAGCCAAAAAACACCAGGAATGTATAGTCACCATAGTAGGTTACAGTATCAAAGAGATAATATTTTGGTTCGACCCACAAGGATCTTTAGGGCTAGCTAGCGATCATTATATCCCCTAGCACTGAAGTAGACGGGGAGCATCTTAGTAACTTATTTAATACTATGAAACAGAAAAACCCTCTTGATCTGAAGTTGTCTCTCCTGTCCTTTCATGAATACTTTGAATAGAATCCCTACATCAGCAACTGAATCTGTGCTTTGAGCATTACAATTGAAGGAAGTGTGTAAGGGAGTTCCTGTAACTTATCTTAAATATTAAAATTTTAATCTCAACATATATCACATCTTTGGGAAATCACCAACATTTAGTTTTACTACCATGTTTCCCAGAAAATAAGACCTAGCCAGACAATCAGCTCTAATGCATCTTTTGGAGCAAAGATTAATGTAAGACCCAGTATTATATTACAGTATATTATATTATATTATATTATATTATATTATATTATATTATATTATATTATATTATATTATAATAAAGACCTGGTATTATATTATATAAGACCCAGTTCATATTATAGTAAAATAAGACTGGGTCTTATATTAATTTTTGCTCCAAAAGACGCATTAGAACTGATTGTCCAGCTAGGTCTTATTTTCAGGGTAACAGAGTACCAAAGACTTGGGAAATGTAGATTTAATACATCCCATTTTAATTTACTTGTTTGAGCTACACTGAAGTTGGATGAGACTTGGAGAAGTGACTTAAATTCCTCATTTGAGGACCATATAATCGCTTCAATTCTCTATGCAACAGTTCTCAAAGTAAGCTCTGTGGACCCCTGAAAATCCTGAAGATCTTCTATGGTATCCTTAAGATAAAAACTATTGTTATAAAAATGCAAAGGTATTTGCCATATTTTTACTCTGTTGACATTTCCAATGATTGTGCAAAGCAATATAGAATAAAACTGCTGCAACTTCAGCAAAAATCAAAGTAGTCACATTACATTGTATTTGTAGTCATTATTCACTGAAAGCACTTGTAGGAAAGAAAATCAAGTTTGTTATAGCAGCCTGAACTAAGTCATGCATTAATCATAATAGTGTCATATATTTATATTTTTAAAAGCTAAATGTAAAATGAGCTGTACATTAATTTAATCTGTCCAAGAGGTAGATTTAACTGAAAAGTATATTGTAAAAGACATTTGCAGTGGTGGGAGGAAAATAATCATGGACGAAGAAAACTTATTTATGTAAGTAACATTAATGTTCAATAAAATTATAATAGGAAGAAACATTTGTACAACTCAGATAAAAACACATTAAACTGATTTCATTGTAACCCAAATCCAATTTTTCTATGTTTTCATTAATCATAACCCTTCAAATTAATTTCAAGATAAGTAATTACCACTTGTTCACATAAATGCAAACGTGCATCCATCTTTAACTAATAAAAATTGTTCAAGAAATAATCACATTTTTAATTGCACTAACATCAAAATCTCAGCTATTGACAGAATTTAAAATCTATGTATATTATCCTGAGCATATTTAGCAATAAATACTAACAAGATAAAACTGATAGCCTACATTTTAACCTTTAAAACCCTAGCTATGTAAAAATTTTCTAACAGGTTTTATTTATTTGCTAACTAAATGGCCCTTCTGATATAAAACTACCTGAACACTTTGGCTGGAATTACAATGCGGAATGATCACTCCTTATGTTCACTACTAAACCACTCTATTATCCAATGTGTAGATAGAGTTTACAGTCTCACAATATGCTTTAATTTCAGTTGATACTAATAGCAAAATGCCAAGTATAGCAAGATAGAAACTACAACCTTTTGGTTTATAAATAAAAGAATTATTGCTCAAAGTATTTGATTGACCTGCATCATAGAGCTGATAAATGGTAATTCTACATGTTAAATCCAGGCTTTCCAAAACATATGGACTCCTTCCTACAAATTGACAATGTTCATAAAAGTAGGCTTTATAAATTCAAAGAAACAGCATAGATTTAAGGATATGTTCTTTGTAATCCAAACAGAGATTTTGAAAATCATGAAAATTGAAAAGTACATGTTTAACAAATCAGCCTTAGAAAAGCAATTACAGAAATGTATTTATCAAGTTGTTTTTATGATTTGAAAATATGGATTAATTTTTTCCTCCAATAGAAATAACACTTCCATACCTCAAAAACAGAGGAAAAGAAGACATTCTGAGAAAGCATTGGGAAATTGTGATTACTTATGTCTGTTGTTTAGGGGGGTAATTAGCACTGGAGAGAATATCAACTTTGAGCTTCTATCTGAAATCCAACCTATTGATATGTGATCAGACAACTTAGAGAGAAATAGGAAAGTCAGGTATGCTTTTCCGTTCCAAATCCAGTTGTCTCACAAAGAAAATATTTGTAAACTTACAAATTTAATTCTAAAATCTCCTCTCTGTGCAGAAATATAAAGTGTAAATCTTTCACCAGTCTTCAAGAGTATCTTCATCAATTTCCTTCTAATCTTTTTTTTTTCACCTTCACAAGTTCCTTACAGTATAATCCCTTCAAGTTTTCTAGGACTCCCCTAAAGAATGAATGATGTACGTACATGCAACCTATAATTAGGTCACATTTTCTAGGTCATCAGGAATGCTTGCTTAAAAGTCAAGGTTCACAACTTCCAAAGTAAATTATTGTGGGTTTAGAGATTGGCAATCTTATTTCAAGTAAAATTTTCAGGTAATTCCAAAACAAATGAAAAAAAAGGAAAGAAGGAAAGGAGAGAAGGAGGAGAGAGTTGGAAGCAATCTTAATGTCCATTTATGGATGAATAGATAAACACAAAGTTGTATATGCATTCAATGGAATATTATTCAACCTTATAAAGGATGGAAATCCTGTCACATGCTACCACATGGATGAACCTAGAAGGCATTATGCTAAGTGAAAAAGCCAATCACAAAAAGATAACTATTGTATGATTCCACTTACATGAGGTATCTAAAGTAGTCAAATTCATATAAACAGACACCAGGGACTGGAAAAGGAATAAAAGGGGAATTGTTTAACAGGTATAGAATAGCACTACTGAAATATACACTTAAAAATGGTTCAGATGGTAAATGCTATATGTTTTTTTTACCAGTTTTAAAAAAGAATATCACCATCACCTCAGAAGCTTCTTCATACCCTTCCTGGTTAACATATAACCTGTAGGTTAAATTCTAGTCTTACTTCTTACATTGTATGTCAATTTTGCTTTTTTTGTAATGGAACCGTATGTTAATGTTTGCTGAATATAAGTAAAACCATATAGTTTTTGCTCATTATTTTTATGAGCTTCTTTATGAAAGTACATAGCAAACCTTTTATTTTTTTTTTTGTATATTGCAACAATATTCAGTAGATTTTTTTGCAACAATAGAGATTTTTCTATATGAACACTGTGTAGTGTGTTAGCCACCAGCTACTTGTGCCTATTGAGCAACTGAAATGTGGCTAATATACAGGATGACTTACGTTTTAATTTTATTTAACTTTAATTTTTTAAAAATTCAATAGCTACACATAGTTAATGGCTACCATGTTTGGCAACACATATGTGAAGTTCCATTTTTATGAATTTGCCAAAATATTTAATTATTTTACTGTGAATGTGCTTTTAGATTACTTCCCATTGGGGGCTCATATGAATATTATTGACACAAATACTGTTGTACATAATTTACATGAATGTGTGCCTTCATTTTTGTTATGTGTATACCTGCGTTACAGAATATATTTTTATTCAGCTTCAGTAAATTATGCTAAACAGTTTCCAATGTGGGTGTTCAAATTTACATATCCACAGCAATGTAAAAGCCTTGATTGTTCCACATCTTGTCAATGTTTGTCTTTGACAAGCGTCGCCTATTTGTTTAATTTCAGTCATTCTGCTGGATAATTCATATCACATTATGCAATTAAAATAGTTTCTGTGTGATAGTTGGTCATACCAATAAGGAAGTCATGAAACTCCTAACGTGGGAATGTTACACCATTTTAGCTTTACCTTAAATAGAAAATTATTAATTTGAATATCTTCTTAATAATTCTTTTAATAATTCTGTATATTTATTGTACAAATAAATTTACCTAAATTCCCTTGCTTGGAGATATTTTAAAGTTCACTTTTTTGTTACACTTTTATTGCTTACTAACTGAATAGTGTGTCATTTTTATTTAATTACTTCTGAGATCTTTACAATTTGTCATATCTGAAAATGAAATAGTTACAAAGGTCTTGTAGATAATTTGTACATCTTGCTCTGCTTAGGTTGGTGCCCTGGCTCTCTCTGTTATTCAAATAATGGCAAGGAAATTTAAATTATTGGAACACAACATGTACAATTTGCACCTTTTCAAGAGCAAGAACATTGACCAGGTTGTTTTTGTTTTTTTTTTCCCCATCACTCTATTTGCCCATTGGTGAAAATTCTCACAATTCTCTAATTTTCTTCCATCACATGATTATCTGGTCATTTCAAGATATTTCGATTTGTATATTTATCTTATCATCTCATACTTATTCACAACTATTGAATATAATTCAAAATAAATCATAATCTGAAACAAGCTTCCAGTAGCTTAAGGTCTGATTGGATAACAAATATGTCTGCAGAAATAATAACATAAGGGAATGAGCATATGGCAATTCTATGGAAATTGAGAGGAATGAGAAATTTGTTTACAGTATATTACTTAACCATTTTGTAACTGTACATTTGCAAGTTAGGTATAATAAGATCACATTATACAAAGTTGCCATGAAGATTAAGTGAGAAATGCCTGTAAAGTGCTTAAAATACTGGCTTAGTATAGGGTAGTACTAAACACTTAGTATATGGTAGTTTTTACCATTGTTTTACTATTCTTATAACAGTACCACTGACAACATTAATATTATGATGTCTATATTTGAGGCGATTGGGAAAGGGTTTGTAAGAGTTTGTAGTGGTATTAGTCTGCTTGGACTGCAGACTAATATTGTTCTGGCTTAAAGAACAGAAATTTATTTTCTCACAGTTTTGAAGGCTGAACATCAATTCATGGTACCAGCATGGTTGGATTCTTGTGGGAGCTTTCTTCCTGTCTTACTGATGGCGGCCCCTTGCCCTCTCACTGTGTCCTCACATGGCAGAGAAGGATGGCGAGCGAGCAAGCAAACTCTCTGGTGTCTTTTCTTTTAAGGACACTAATCCCATCATGAAGGCTCTACCCTCATGAACTCATCTAAACCCAATTACCTTCCCATCTCTGAAAATCACATTGGGAGTTAGGACTTCAGTATACAAATTGGAGGCAGGGGTGAGATTATAATTCAGTCCATAGGAGTAGTTAAGCTGAATTTTCAAGGGTTGATAAAATTTATAATTTTGGTTGATAAAATGAGGGGGTGGAGGAAGCCTTCTAGTAAAAGAGGGAATTATGAAAACAGAAACAAATTTGATAAAGCAGTTTATGTTCCAGAAGATGCTACATAATGGCCTGATTCCCTTATGAGTGACACTGGCAGTTATATCAAAAATATCTATAAATGGAGTAACAATGATAATCTATATTTATCAAGCACCCACTAATTACTTGTGCCCAGCATTTTCCTTAGCTTAACTAACTTCAGATAGGTTTCTTCCTGCCTCTAGCCCCTGACATCCCTCTCACTCCAGCCATTAGAGAATCTAGGTGTCCTAACCAATAGAGCACTCTCCCCCCTTTTCTGAGAACACTTGCTATAGGAAACTTAGAACTCTTTCTCTGCTCTTTCTAGAGGTAAATCTTTAAAAAGTCTCTTGCCAGTTTTACAAAGCAGGACTGTCTTTCTCAAGAAACTGAGAGCCATCCCTTTGAAATGTAATCATCGAAGAAGATAGTACCTTTATTTACCTGTTTCTGTGGGAGGGTAGGAGCCTAACTTTAGTGAACTCCTTTCTCTAAGTTGTAAAACTACCTCCACCCAAGAAGGTTTACTTCCCCTTTGGTTAAGGTCAATTAGTAAACACAGATGGCCTAGGATCCCACTACCATAGCTCTTAAAAATATTCCAACTTTGTTTCAAAGAATTTCAAACTCAATTTTGACCTCTCTCCTGTATTGCAATAACCTTGAATAAAATCTTCTTTGCAGATTTTATATTGTCTAGTGAAACTTTGACACCCATCACCGTATTATTTTATTTACTATAATAGTAGCCAATTACATTGTCATCTTAGCAGTCTTGAATATTAATAACATTTATTAATATTACCTTTTTCAAAGTCTGGAACATGTTGGTAGACAAATAGAAATTAAGGAAATTGTCCAACGTCACCCACATAGGAAAAGATGAAGCCAGCTTTTAGATTACAGCAAATTAACTCCTTTGACTAAACTATCACTCTATGCTGCCTTCCTTTATGTTCATTAGTTTGTGCTGCAAGAGGTGAAATGGCAAGGATAACTGTTCATAGCTCTTTTTTTTTTTTTTTTAACGAATAAGTTACTAGTGACCTCTACCTTTTGTCTCACCCTTCTATTCGTATAATAGGCTCATACATGTGATTATCCTACTTTAGTTTATCATATTTTGCCGTGTATAATGCACACCCGTGTTTTTGGCCCTAACTTTCAAGGAAAAAAATCTTTCCTTTTAATTTTTTAATTCAAATTTTATTTGTTTACATTTAGGTTCTTGTTTTTTGTATTATAAAGGAATTTTAGCACTTATTTTTTAGATATTATGGTACAAGAAATTTTATGTAGCAAATAATTACAAAACACAAGAACAGATACAAGGTACAAGAAATTTTATGTACCGGTAACAAATTTATGATATGTACACATCATAGAAGGCCAAGAACTCTTCGTCATTGCAAGTTCATTGTAAGTGCTACAAAACCAATTATTGTATTCCAGGATATTATTTTGCATATGGATGTCATTATTGATTTCTAGAGTTGCACTTTTAACTCATAAGCATAAACAAAATAATAAAAATAATTTATATAGATACAGAATTAGTACTGCCCACATGTAATGTGCATCCCTATTTTCCCCTCACAAATTTGGACCAAAAAATGCACATTATACACAGCAAAATACAGTATGTTTGGTCTTCACAAGACAAGCATTCATTCCTAAGAACATAAATCTTATCTACATGCTCAACCAAGGCATGTGGAAATTCTCCACAGAATTAGAAGTTGTCTACACTGTACAACCAGGTTACTCAGGTTAAGATAATGACACTGCAATCTCTTTATTAGACTTGAGTTGTGCTATAGTTGTGTATGTGTGCGTGTGTGTGTTTACAATATAATCTTTATTTTCAAAAATAAAACTGAGACTCTAACACAGGATTAGATAAATTATTTTTTATATCAATTTACTTTACTGGGCCTCATGCACAGGTACTTTTCATGTAAATGATATACATTTGCAAAGAATTTATCTTTTATTATCGTATTTCGCTTCAAATATAATGGGGGAGTATGTCACATTTATAGAAAATAATGATTAGATTATGAAGTGAAAGGGAAATTAAATGATAGAGTACAAGTGCAGGTATTAAATTAAAATTGAATCAGGGAGTCTATTTACTGGTAATCTAACTCTGACATTTGAGAGGAATGGTTGGTCCAATGTCAATAAGCAGCACAAGTATCTAAGCTAAGTAAATACAATAAATAGATCATTTTAAGCAGATACTAACATTCTAAGTAAAATGAACATTCTAAATAAATGGCATTCATAATAAAACTTATTTAATTATGTGAGATAAACTATGTGTTAGATTTGTGAATCAAAATATGAGTTTTATTTTTCCTTATAGTTTATACTTATTTTAAAATTTTGATAGGTAAAATTTTGAGTTTTCCTAAAGGCTTAAGACTCTTAAAAATGTTATCATATGGATCATTTTAAAATTATTTACAAAATAATGTGATGTTTGTCTCTGGAGGTAAAAGACAAAAAATAATATTTTACAAAGTATTTTGTTTCTATTCCATTGTGATTGACATCAATGAAACTATTTATGTCTGCATATTATTTTAGGGCATGAATATCAAGAGTCATATTCTTATTACTAGGTCTTATGCTTGTCTAGATTTGTGTGAGTGATCTTTACTTCCATGGCATCATTTGTATTCAGTTCACGTACTGGCATTTATCTTGGATGTTGATTCACCTTCCAAAGGAAATTATCAACTCATGAGAAAAATGGAGGCTCAGGCATTGTAAAGCCCCTTCTGCAATGCATAAAGCTCCACTACTAGGAAAATAGCTTCAGCCAAAGCACTTAAATCCTTCTTGATCATTTGACAAAGAACAAATTTAAGGCTAGTGGCTTAACTTAGAATAGATTTTTTACATCACTTGGACAAATGAAAAAATTGTTTACCATGTTTGAACTATATGGGAGAGGCAATGAAAATGCTGAGGAAGAAGGCCTGTGTGTGGTACATTCACTCAGGTATTAAATATATTGTTGTGGTAAAATATTTTTGAAGATAATATATTTAACACTACTAAAAGCCATAGATTTTGATGTTTCATAGTAAAAAGCAAACATGAAATTGAATTTAACGTATGTATATAAAGTTGCATCACTTTTTTCTGTTTAGACTCTTCCGCTCTTGAAAATGAATCTTCTTGACTATGTACATACAAGGGAAATTCCTCTTCACTCTTCTGTGTGAATCACATGTGAATCCCTTCATTGTGTGAGAAAATACAGATGTATAGACTTTAAATCTTTAGTAAAACATCAGCAGTATTGTGATCTTTCAAATTTAGAGTTTTGTCCCCCATTCTGTTTCCTTCCCATGGCCTTTGCAGGAAATTCTTTTTTGTTCTTAGAAGAGAGAGAGAGAGTGTGTGTGTGTGTGTGTGAAAGAGAGAGAGAGAGAGAGAGAGAGAGAGAGAGAGAGGGAGAGAGAGAGAGAGAGAGAGAGAGAGAGAGAGAGAGAGAGAGAGAGAGAGACTAACTATACTATGCTTTTGTGAAAGTGTTTCTTTATAGGAATTCTGAAGCTGAGTTTGTCTTACAATAGGAGGGAGACATGGGCCTGGTATTTTTCTGCCTGTCATATTGGAGAAAATATTATGAAGTGCTGGGTTAGTACTTCCAGTGTTGTCTGGACTAATTTGACTATATCTTAGATGTTGGGCTATTTGAGACTGAGTTTATGGGAAATACCTATATCCCATTATAGGTATTTGCAATAATTACACTAAATTATCTCTTATGATACATAAAGATAAAGCAACGTCTTTGAGAGGTGCATTGAGAGGAATAAATGTTTACATTGACTAGTATTCTGGGACAAGTAAGTACACAGATTTCTTTCCAGGACCTCACTATTGGGCCTAGACTCTCAGGTATTAATACTGCCAAGATAATTTGATTTTAGAGGGTTGAGATACCTACCCAAAATTGTGACCTGTCCTAATTTACAAAATTATTCTGAAGTTCTGCTAGGTTTCAGGACCTCTAAATATGCATATGTGTTTTAAATTGCTTTGGGTATTTTCTTTCTCTTCGTACTATGCTTCCAATAAATTTTGTTCACAATCACAATTGTTTTCAGTTCTGAAGCAGAACAGTATGTCAACATACACACCTACAAATAAGACAATCTGGGTGGTGACAGCTGGGAGCGTAGACTCAAATGCTTTTTATTTTAACCATTTGCATATCTCAATTTCAAATTCAAAAGAGCATTCTCATAGTGACTTTATATTTGGCTTTAAATCACGGTTCAGCACGAGACAAATACTAAGCCACGTATGAAATCTATTCTTCAAAATGATGATCATTTTTATTCTAAAGTTATGTCTTCATGTCATTTTGCTAGTGAAAGATAAGTACTTTACTTGACAGAGCATCATAGACTGTGAAATTTTCCTATCAAAAGAATTTGATGGTCATTCCTTAATGCTACCTAAGAAACCAATCTATATTTTATTGCTTTCTCCCCACAAGTCTGAACTTACACTCTTCTTTGGTACTTGGGTACTACTTGTAGTATCCTTAAAATATACTTCCCTTTTCTGTCATTGTACATATCAGTCATCCACTTAGAGTTCTGGAATGCCTTCCCTACCATCTCTGTCTTATGTAATCATACATATGTTTGAAAACTAACTTTCATATCCCCCTTTTCAGTGCCTCTTTTATTCTTCTGAAATGGGAACTATTCCCCCCAATTTAGTCAAATGCCTTTTGTTATCAGTCAAATAACATACAACTGCAATTGTTTTTTGTATAAATTCCAGAAAATGGCTTAACGCCACTCCCAAAATGAATACTCTTAGACATCTAGCAGCCTGATTTCAATCACTCTGTCTCTCAAATAGCCAAGATAGTAATTATGTGATTAGTGGATGCTAAATATATATGGATTGACATAATAAATTACTGGCAATCATAAATGCCTATATAAATCTTCATATGCTTTTAAAGCTATAATGACAGTCTATCAACTGTTGCATTCTTTTGATAGAGTAAAAATTAGTGAAGGTTAGGAGGAGAAAACAAATGGAATTTGCTTGCAATTAATTTTTAAGATGCTGGAAAAATTAGTTATCATTAACTCCTTGGCATAAAAGAGGATCCCACATATACTCGGTAATAAGACCTTGCAAATGTTAAAATAAGTGAAAAATACTCAATTTCATTCCCATGTAATGAGGTGCCAGTTGAGTAGATATATTCTTGGCTTCACTGATAATAACCCTTGCCAAATATCATATGTTTTCTCAGAAGACACTGTTGAATTGCAGTATGAAATAAACCAGGTAGGAAATTAAACATTCATCTATAATAACATAGTACACTATAAATATTATAGGATTACAAATTTAAAAACTTGGGCTCCACTGATGCTAAATGTATCAGTTATATATTTTAGGTACCATAAATATGATGTAGAATGTGATAGATTTGAACCATGAAATCTCTAGGACATGTTACCTTGGAATAAATTAATTTACCATAAATGTCAACACATTTATGTGACATTGGTCCATTAAAATGCACAATATTCTGATATTCCATTTGATATAAATTCGATTAATGTTCCAGTAAATAAACCTGAATCCAAATTGAGCCAAGATTAAAGAGGAATTTTTGTGGTGACATCCAAATATGACAAGAGGATCAATTCAACATATTGATTTTGGGGGGATGGAAATGGAAAATTGAGCCTTCCTGAATATTTCTCAGCTGAATCACTTTCTTAAATCTCTCTACAAGTAGGAAATAAAAATAGGACTGATCACATTCTGTAATTTGGTTTAGACAGTAGTTTGAGTAGAAACATTGTGTTCCCATTTGTCTTCCTGTTCCTCATTCTTTATATATTGTTTATGTAAAATTGAAACTGCAAAACATAAGTGCATTGAAAAAAATGTCTACTTTTGGGCAACAAATCCCTGATTCATTGCTTACATCCATCTTCACACACCATTGCTAACATACCACAGTATTTCACATCTATGCACATTTCATGATTGTATTAGGTTTCAGATCTGCTTTTAAAATTCAAATTCGGAGCTCTTTTCAGAGGTAGTATAGAGTGTATATATGGGGACATAGCAGTATGTGTTCTTGCCATGATTCTCTTTACTTGGCTTCCTTAAAAACTTGAGGGGAATTTGATTCTTTTGGCAAAACTATTTAAATACTATGATGTATCACGGAAATGTCATCTTTACTTCTTAAAATACAAAATTATTAAAATGAGAGAACACATAAAATATGAGTCCAGTAGATAAATCATTATTATTATGTGATATAAATATAAGTTATTTATATCACATGCATGTGTGTATGTTGGATTTAGATTAAGGTATCAGAAGTATTAATTTGGTTATGTATCAAGGGCTATATATCCATACTGCAACAATAAGCCAGAGTGGTGGATAAATCAGAACACCTAAACACATAATAATTCTCAATTTTCAGCTTATGTACAAATATATGTCCTGGGATCAGTAATCAATATTATAGGCCAACTCTTTAGTTCTTGCCTGATCATGGAATGATACCCTTTGATTAGTTAATAATTATCACCATTCAAATACAAAATTCAAATTATAATTATAAACATTATAAACATTAAATTATAAATTATAAACATTAAAATATAGTGCTTATAAGTTGTGCTTATAATTATAAACGTTATATAGTGCTTTTAATTATAACCATTAAAATATAGTGCTTATAAGTTATCTTTTTTTTCAGTGTTTGAGAAAGACTACAAAATTTTGTAGGACCTCAGAGCTATCAGGAGGAAAATAATTTAACCTAGTACTTGAGAACTGTGAACTTTTGTATACTGTTCCAATTGATAGAATACCAGTTATCAAGGGATATGTTTAATAATAGTCCTCTAATACTTTAATTCTATTGACAACATAATAAACTAAAAAGTAAAAAGACAGTATGAGTGTCCAAATTACAATAGAGTATAATACATGTTTTATAGTTACTAAGGAGATAATAATTTGTATTGCTCAGTTTCATATTAAATGACACCAAGTCAGTTTGAAGAAAAACTATTACACAAAAACTAGTGCTCTATAAATATTTAGGACTGCTGAGTCAAAACAGACAATTAGAATTCATACTAACTTAATTTAAAATAATTTTACTAGGAAAACATAAAATATTAGATACTGTTCAAGTAAATAAAAGCTAAAAAATATGAATAATAACTTTACATTTATTCAGCATTTTAATTGTAAAAATCTTTACATGTGAGTAGATTTGTTGTTTAATAAAGTGGATTTACTTGTGTTGTTTTACTTAAATCTCTTAATACCTGTAGACTTTGGGAATAGACTTTGGGAATTCAAAAATACAGAGGGAGCCAAAAAATGTATACACATTTTAAGAAAGGGTAAAACTGTATTAAAATTGAATAAAATGAATGACGCTAGCATTCATTTGATTAGCACCATTTTTTTTGTTTTTTGTTTTTTTTTTGTTTTTAAAAAAATATTTATTTTTTCAGTTACAGTTGACATTCAATATTATTTTATATTAATTTCAGATATACAGCATAGTGGTTAGACATTTATATAATTTATTCAGTAACCCCCTGCCCCACTTGTCTAGTACCCACCTGTTACTATATACCATGGGTGCCAAAAAAATGTATACACATTTTAAGCGATGTTATGTATGTATTACTTTTTTTTTTTTTTTTTTTTTTTAATATTTTTTTATTTTTTTAATTTATTGGGGTGACAATTGTTAGTAGAATTACATAGATTTCAGTTGTGCAATTCTGAATCACATCATCCATAAATCACACTGTGTGTTCACCACCCAGAGACAGCTCCCCTTCCATCACCGTACATTTGATCCCCCTCACCCTCATCCCCCACCCCCCAACCCCCTTACGCTCTGGTAACCACCAAATTACGTTCCCCAGATTAATTTTCAAACCCCGTGGCCATCCTGTGGTCACCGACTGCCCTCCAATCCCCTCACCCTCCCCCCCACCCCCCACTCCCCCCGCCCATCTAGCAACCCTCAGTTTTTCCTCATTGTCTCCCAGTTTCTGATTAGTTCATTCACTTATTCTTTTCTTTAGAATCCGCAAATAAGTGAGATCATATGGAACTTATCTTTCTCTGTCTGACTTATTTCACTTAACATAATGTTCTCTAGATCCACCATTTTTTAAAATTAGTTTCAGGCATACAAAACAATGTAGTAGACATTTATCATTTATAGCCCTCACAAAGTAATAACCCCCCCCCAATCTCCTACCCGTCTGACATCGCATACAGCCATTGCATTTCCACTCTTTCTATTACTAATGCTGTACTCCACTACTCCACTTCTTGTGAATATATATATGTACATATGTATATATATATATATATGCATATATATATATATTTTTTT
Organism: Rhinolophus ferrumequinum; assembly: GCF_004115265.2. Classification (NCBI taxonomy): domain Eukaryota; kingdom Metazoa; phylum Chordata; class Mammalia; order Chiroptera; family Rhinolophidae; genus Rhinolophus; species Rhinolophus ferrumequinum. Next base: position 37,681,281 of record NC_046299.1, on the reverse strand, counting down.
AAATTATAGTTGACATTCATTATTATTCAGCTTCACCTTCAGGTGTACAGCGCAGTGATCAGGAATCTACACCATCCCTGAAGTGGTGTCCCTAATAAGACAAGTGTCCATCGGATTAGCACCATCTTTTGAGCGATCGTGATACTATACATTGCTACCGTAATTCAATTCAACTTCAAAGAGTAATACATCTCTTAGATAACATCTCTTAAAATGTGTACATTTTTAGGCCCCCCCCCCGCCAGTGTATACAGTTCCTCAGTCCAAAATAGACACTTTGGTTTTCTTTTTTAAAAACTGAGAAATATAAATAGTGAAAGACTGAAATATTTTCTTAAGGAAAACTGTGTTTTCAGAGAGGCAAAATTTGTCTAACAAATCAAGAATGAGCATTAAAAGAAGTTGAGAAAATAAAGGAATATACAAAATTAACGCATTATAAGAAATATATTAACTAATCCATGTATTATTATTATAATTATAACGCAAGAGAATGTTTTGTAAGAAATTGAATTGCAATGTGTATGTATATGTATTCATATAGCAACATATAATAATATATAATTTAATTTTTAAAATCTTTAATTGAATTCCAAACATGAGTCCTCAGTGTCCCCATCTAGAAAAATACTAAAAAGAATAATAGCAGCTACTCTTTAGCTGTACATATTTGCTATAATCTGGGTTCATCATATCTAAATAAACTCACTTGGCTATGGAAACCTCTTTTAACCCAATTATATCTGTTTGTGGATGACCTAATTATCTCTGTCTGTAGATGACATAATTCTATATGTAGAAAACCCTAAAGACATCAAAAAAGGTCTATGGGAATTCAAGTCAGTAGTTGCACTATACACAGTCAACATACAAAAACATCAGTTGTTACTTTTGCTTCCTGATTCTTCAACCTAATCAAATGAGTGATTTTTGAATCAAAAGCTACAATATAATAGGTGGTATCAAAATCATTGAGTACGAATAAAGGTGACTAAAAAATGCTAAGCCATAATCAGGACTGTCGCCATTTTTTGGTGAATGCTATTCAGCTTTTTTATCCATCAGTATCTGCTAAGGAAAATATGATATATATAAAAGAAAGTATTTTCTGGTATCTGCTTAGATATATGTATTCAGTATAGGCCTGTATTCTACACATTTTTTAAACATTACATTTTTTTTGTGTGTGTGTGTGTGTGTCTGTGTGTGTGTGTGTGTGTGTGTGTGTGTGTGTGTTTAAATTAGTTTCCGGTGTAAAAAACCATGTAATAGACATTTATCATTTCTATCCCTCACACAGTGATACCCCCCTCCCCCGCATCTACTACCCCTCTGACATCACATACACCAGGTTTTTTTTAATAGTTTTTTTACACTAGGACTTTCTTGAATATACTTTTCTGTATATGTCTGTGTCATACTATTTCTTTCCATTGAACATAATTATTCTCTCCTTCAGTTGTCGAAGCTATGCCTTTTTAGGTGGATTTAGTTGTTATGTAGCAGATCAAAAAATCGCTAAAAAATACAGATACAGCACGTTAAAAAACGGTTGGGGAATTGTGGGGGTTTGATTAGTCTTTTCATCAAATTCCAATGTATTATCATTTTAGGATTATCTTCCTGGAAGTCCATGTGGGCAATTGTATTCTTTCTGGTCAGTTAATTATGTGGTCAGTGTTTCTTTAGTAAAACCTTATATCAATGTAGCATATCATATTTCTGTTACTTAGGTATGCAGCTCTATTTAATATCCTGTATATAATTGAATAGTAAAGAAGAGTCTGTGAAACACATACGTTTGTTAGAAAATATGACACTGATAGATATTTTAAATTGATCAATTCTTTGATGTTTCTCTCTTCCTTGACATTCTAATTAATCTCCTTCTTGATATCCCTGATGTCAGTCTCTTCTTTTGAGAAATATTCTTGGCAACCGCATATTAATCATAAATTTATAATTAATATGATAGACTAAGCAGGAATAATAAAATTATAATAATTATAACATTTAGAATAGAAGTGAACAAAAAGTAATGACATTGAGTACAATTAATATGACATCTTATTCAGAGATTAATTATCATTCTGATTATGTTCATTATAGTAAGCTTAAAATTAATATATACATACCCAATTAGTGTATATAGAATTTTTAAAGTTATATGTATCTATGAAAATGAAGCATTCCTGTAATTTTTTTATTTTTATTTTTTTAGATATAAAAAAATATGTATTAGGTATAAATAAATGGAAAAAAAATGTATGGCCATACAAGTTAAACATTCTTGTAAAATTTATTAGAGACCATTAAATAAAGCTTTGTGGTCATCTCAATATTTTAACATAACTGAGTAACGGTTGAAAATTCCCTCAGGCCTTCTGACAAGAAGTATTCTGGAGCCACAGAATTCACTATTATTATAATTTGAAATTGTAGCAAAATCTGATATCTGCAATTTAATACTACTATATCCAAGATATTGGATCATCAAAACCAATATAGAAATTAAAAGAAATTATGAAAGATGCATAGGTTGACAAGGTTTGATGAGGAAGAAGCAAGGGCCTTAAAATTTTAAATGCTCATAAATGTAAGTTTTACTATATACATTTAATTGAAATTACAGCCAAAATGTAATCCTTTTGCCTTGACAAGGATTCAAACCAAGAATTTATGAGAATTTAAACATTCTGTACATAGAAAGACACATATATACATACACACCGGTGTATGCATGATCAAAAACAAATTTTTATTCCTATTATCATTTGTAATTATTTGGTGGAAGTAAAAATAAGTCTGTGTGCGTATTTTGTTATGGTATACACAATAGGAATTTTCAGTTTAAAACATTTTTTTAAATAATGATTTAAAATATAAGCAGGATAAATCAAATTATTAGAGAAAAAAAAGAAAATATATTAAGCATACTGAATGAATTCATCACTAAGTTTTAAGTTTAAATTTGGTATCCAAGGAAGTAAACGGAAAAATAATTTTACCAATTTAAAAACAATTTAGCTATAGAAAAAATGATGGAGAAAGAGAGGGAGATGAAGAGATAATTTCTTAGTCTTTTTTTCTTGGGCTTATCAGGATATTAAAACACACAAAAAATTAATTTGATAAAGTCTTACTAGTGGTAAATCAAGAATATTCAGCCTTATTGGGTCAAAATGGGTTTTTGGATAGATTTTGGATTATTTTAAGTGGAGAATAAGAAATGTGTTTCTTTAATATATCTTGTGATAGAAAACAGTTGTTTTCATGCTGGACCATAATTCTCTTATCATTCAACTTTTTAAATATATAGTCAGTCTTTAAGTAACTTACCTTAGAAATTTTCACTAATGGCATACATGGAATTATCCCTTACCATCTGTGACAAATTATAAATGTTTCTTAATATAATGCATGTGTAATGCTGCTATTGGTTAATAAATATAAATAGTTTGTTTTCCACTCACTAAATCAAAATAGATATAAGCAGTTTATCTCATAATTTAATCAGTGTCTATAATGAGTTTTGATCATTTAGAATAAAGACTATTTTTTTTCTTTGAATTTCTATCCAGGTTCTTTATATGTCACTTTATAAGATAATTGTGTCAGCTTAAGCTTCCCTTTGCCCTTGTAGCCAGTCTAAGAAAATGTCCTTCACTGGCATAACCAAAATAATTTTAAAATGCTTTATTTGAAAATATAAATTAAATTTTCAGTGTTATTATGCTATGTTCACATAGTTGAGGGTGATATTACAAACACAAACAAACATACATACACGCACACACATACACGCAAGCACAATTGGGACCAACTTCCTTTTGGATGGATGGGAGAAAAGTGCTCTAAGGTCAAATACATTTGAAAATGCTGTCATACTAAATTAAAGGAATTTCTTCAACCAACATTTCAGGGAGTCTCAGAAACACTAACACTTGCTAATAGAGTTCTAAGATGAAAATGTACATTACTGCATTTCACAAACTTACTTGATCTTAATTCACTTTCTTTTCAAGGCCGTCCTATAGGTTCGTGTTGATAAGGGAAACTTTGGGTTATAATGCCAAACAATGAGAGAAGGCTCATTGACAGACATGAGAATTTAGGAGGTTACATTATTAAACAGAACTTCACCGTGACCTGAAACTTCATACAAACCATAATCATACATGGCAAAATCAAAACAGAGTTGTAATGAGAGAAATTAAAGTTCTAATATTTATAATTATAAGCCAGTGACAACTGACAACATCATAGTTCCTTAATTCTTAAATTGATTTCCATAGTTCCTAAATTAAGTGTGATGGACACTTTAACACCACTTTGAAGTAATAATATCCTGAAAGATGTCTTCTTTCTTGTGTGTGTTTGTTTTCAGACATATATACATATATATATGAAAAAGTGAAATCATTTATGAAAATGTTAAAGCATTTGAGTATTAAGGGTAAATTGTGCACTAAAAATGTAATTCCTTATACTGATAATTTATAATCTAAACAATGACATAAAGCATATACACACAATAACTAAAATCGCGATAAAATATGATTAGTAGCATTGGAACATAGGTTGCAAAATTAAAAAACCTACTGGAGTAACAGTATGACAGTAGCAGAGCAGACACTTTCTTATTAAACTTATGTGTTAATATTCTTCCTTTCACAAAGAAATATGCTTGCTCCTGTGTTTCAGAACACCTAAATTGCTCACTCGTGATAGAGACATAGTAAATATATATTTCTACCCTAATGTAGAAAACAAAGTGTGCAGTTTCAATGGTAAATAGCCTCTGATAAAGTTGGGAATTATGGAGACACCAGCAAACTCGAAAGTCCTGCTACTTGGAAATGCAGTCCTAGTGCTGCCAGATGTTCTAATGTTTCAAGAGAAACTGGAAATCATCATTTTAGCAAGAAAAAAAATTAACTGACAAGATTATTTTTAGCACTCTGGATAAAGTATACATTATAAAATTCAGGATAGGAACATTCCCATATGTCACATTCTCATTAGATTTATGCATATTTAATGCATACATCTTCAGAATAGAGGGAAGCACTTTTGCTAACGGTAGCTGTGAAATAAATATTTCATAGAGAAAAAAGGACTCATGCGCTCTTGCAGAAACTTAAAGAGTAACAGGATTTCAGCCAGAAAGCTTGCGCGCGCGCGCGCGCGTGCGCGCGCGCGCGCGCGAGAGAGAGAGAGAGAGAGAGAGAGAGAGAGAGAGAGAGAGAGAGAGAGAGAGAGAGAGAGAGAGAAATGAGAGAATGACATTAATATGGGTGTACGTGGCATTTCATGCCAAAAATAAATAAATAAAAAAATAAACAAGAAGAAAGAAAACAAAAAGAATTGAGTCATGAAAGCAGAAAAATGAAACTCCTTTTTGTTAATGAGGTTGTTTGGGGCTCGATATTGAGATAATATTAAGTATCATGGAAACTACTGAGTTGAATTACTTATGATGTGCCAGTCACCAGTGTGAGTGCTATATGTGTGCTCACTCATTTAAGTGGTACAATTCTGTAAGTCACTGTACGTGAACAAGAGAGATTAAACAGAGACAGGATGCTGATACAATTCTACAGACATACGATAATAAGGATCTGAATTGGGTGGTAGCACTGAAAACAAATTAAACAACTATAAAATATTTCAGGAAATTAAAAAAAAGCAGCTTTTCTTCAACTTATATACATATCTCCTTTGGTTTGCTCAAGCACTGTGGAACAAGCCCACGTCAATAAAAATTAATAAACACTTAAATGTTTGATTTTACAATCAAATCAGACATGTGCAGTTTTGACTTTTAAGACCATATATCCAAGTATGTAAAACATCGTTTTTTTTCCTATAAATTATCTTTAACTTGAAATTTCATTACAGCTGTGGGGAAGATCTTAGTAAATTTTAGGAGAGCATTATATTTGAGTTTCTGGATAAACTCTTTTAATTCAGTGTGGTATTTTCTATATCTTCCTCCCTAGACAGAGCATCTAAATTATTGGGATGAAGATGGTTACATAACTCTTACTTTTGTTTCTTTCTTTTTTTTTTTTTGGCCGCTGTGCTACCTATAAACCACTGCCCAGTGGTAAATCCCTCTCCACTATTTTCAGCCTTCCTCTTTGTCATCTCATGTTGACTGATGGCAATAATATCCCCAAACAATATCCTCCTTTTATTTCCATCATTGCCGTGTAACTATACAGTCCCCGCTCATAAGAGTTACTTTACCTATGCAACAGTAGCATCCGTGGAGCAAACTTAGCCTTGGAAATATACTGGCACATTTCCGCTTCTTCCATTGACCCTGCCAGCAAAATAAGAGCATGCCTACTTGAGAGACGTGAGAGACACATGAATGAGAGCAAATTCATCCTAGCTGAGATCCTCCTGCACTGGCCCAATCAGTCTCCAGCTAAATGTCAGCTGATTTCAGGTTTATGAACAATGCTATCCAAGATCAGAAAATAAAACAGACTAGAACCACAGAACCCACAACCAACCCATAGATCTGTGAGAACTAATAAATTCTTTTTTTTAACTTATTTTATTTTATTTTATTTTATTTTATTTTATTTTATTTTATTTTATTTTATTTTATTTTAAAGATTTTGTTGGAGAAGGGGAACAGGACTTTACTGGGGAACAATGTGTGCTTTCAGGACTTTTTTCCAAGTCAAGTTGTTGTCTCTTCAGTCTTAGTTGTGGAGGACGCAGCTCAGCTTAAGGTCCAGTTGCCGTTGCTTGTTGCAAGGGGCGCAGCCCACCATCCTTTGCAGGAGTTTAACTGGCAACCTTGTGGTTGAGAGCCCACTGGCCTATGTGGGAATTGAACCGGCAGCCTTCGGAGTTAGGAGCACGTAGCTCCAACCACCTGAGCCACCGGGCCGGCCCCTAATAAATTCTTAAGGTTCAATCACTGAAGTGTGAGAGTGATTTGTGGCACAGCAATAGCTAACTGGTGTAGTCCCTTCTGAAATGTGTATGACTATATGACAGTTCTTATAATTCACTGTCTTTTGGTGCAGATTTCCCTCAATAGGCCTGCAAATCTCTTTGACCCATTGATTTTATTCTATCTCAGAAAATTCCCTTGTCCTTCAAAGTAGCATGCTAAAATCAGGTCTTCTTCAGTCATGTGTGAGGCCATGAGGAGATTCAGAACCCATCTCAGGCTCACTCTATTCTGCTGGGACATACCTCATCGCAGTCTACTGTACATCCAGCTTCAGGGAATGCCTGGACCACCTTACTAACCCATGGCCCAACTAAAAAATTAGGCACCTCAGGTCTTAGATCTTCAGAATCTCTTGGTCTTCTCTAATTCTCTTCACTTCTGAATAGGGCCAATATGTCCCTATTGGCCCTATTGTTTGGGAGGTTTTTTTAGAGTCTCAGAAAGGTATATTGTATTCTCCCTGACTTTTCTCCATTACCTTCCTTTACCTAGTATGGGTGCATGGAAAGGATTTTTGGCAGTATAAAGTTTATGTTTCTGCCTTTATATACCAGTAGTCAAACTCTTACAACTCATAAAACCTTTTGGTTTTCCTTTCTGGACTATTCTCAGTGACAATTCTAGCATTTCTATAGAGGAGGGCCAGAGGTGGCTAGTTGGGTAGAAAATAGCTAGAGAATATATTTATTATGGTTCCTGTCTTTGAACCTTTTTTTTTTCCCCAAAGACCATTGTTTTTATACAGATTGAATGATTGTATGTGTTAGCTTGAATGGAGAGGATAGATGATGGAGAACACCCACAAATCATCCCAGAAAACTACTGTTGTTGTCTTTGACTTATCTTCCAAAATGAAGTTTGAAATTCAAAAGCTATGTGTCCGCTCATTGCTTTTAGCAGCATTTCTGAAGTAACAACCAGGCACTAGGACATAACCGGGCTCCTGACTCTAGAAAAATGTCATAGATAAAATGGAGTTGATTTTTAAAGCTATTTACATACAGATGTATTAGCTTAGCTATTTAGAAACTGAAATCGTTTTCCTAGCACACTCATATAAGATAACCAGCAAAAACAAAGCCAGGAAGAAAACAATCAAATCAAAGTAAGGTGTAATCTATAAAAACATGTATGAGATTCCAGGACCTATAGAGAGTGCCATGCAGAATAATCCAGTTCTCTCTTTTAGAAAGAAAAATCAATCAAAAAATTTGATTTATATCAAACACTTGAAATTAATCAAACAAATTTGATTTATTTCAAAAACTTGAAATTAATACATTAATTTATAAATCCTAGAGGAATATGATCCCTATCTTATTAACATATTGTTTCCCTTTATATCTTCTCTTTAATATGTAGCTGTCAAAGTAGTTATTTGCTATGGCAAGACTTATTAGTTTTAATGACCCAAGAAATCTGTGACTAACCTTGCTGTTGGGTGTGTCAAAAAAAGATTTAATTTATTTCATGGATATTTGCTTCCAGCTGAATGTGTCTCCTTTCCCAGGATGAAGTTTAGAGCTAGAGACAGGTTGCATTTGGTTGAAACACATCGAGTAATTGGTGCAGGTATGCTGTAAAATAGAGGCTTGTCCAATAGTCAAAAAATAATAGTGGAAAAGGAAGCCTTTTCCTTCTCAGAACTGAATGTAATTCATCATCACAAACCATCAGACATGATTTGTTCACAGAAAATCAATGTGAATTCAAACCTTTGCCTCCTTACCTTTGCATCCACCCCTATCTCTCTTAGGAATCAAATAAATTATTTGGGACTATGGGAGATACATTGTGTTAAAACTTAAGAATATTATACATGAAGCAGACTTCAGTCCCTTCAATTGAAAAATATGTTTTATAATGAGATCAAAAGTCAGTAATGGAGATGTTGTCATTCTTTCTTTTGATGTCTAAAAAAAAAATCTAACATACATAAGCGTCATCATGCTGATTGCATTGCTTTAAGCTTTTCTAACAAGGGCAAGAATTTGTGTATTGCCCTGTGTGTAGTTTCTTGAAAAATAATCACACATGATTAAGTGTTCATAATCAATTATTATTAAGTAAATGAAAAATAAATAATTGAATTGTCATTTTTATGATAACTTTTTCCCTATTGATAACCATAGGAAATAACCAAAATTATCAATTTTTTCCTATTGATAATTCCTGAAATTATCAGTTTTAACTATGTTCAAGGAATCTAATTACAGAAAAAGGGGTAGACATGATTTCTAATATTTTGGGAGAAATCTTTAAAAGAGTATACTGTACTTATTAATTTAATGATAGTTGTTATTTATATTTGTCATAAAAAATTTATTGCAAAATTGAAAAGAAATGGATATATTTTCATACAATTTTAAAATATAAGTAACACAATAAAATATATCTTTAAAAAATATGAAAATAAGCAAAACACTTGAATGAATCAATGAGCACGTCTCCAAAGAGGATACCAAGGGGTAATACAAGAAATGCCCAATTTTATTAGGTGTTGGGGATGTTAGAAATGAAAATAACCGCTGGAATGGCCAAACTATAAAACAATTTAAAAAACTAAGAACAGTGAAGAATATTGAGAAATGAGAACTCTAGTATCCTGCTTTGGGAGTCTAAAGTCGTTTTATGTAATTCAGTGAATTGGGGAAATTGTTTGGCAGTAACTAGTAAGCTATACATATAGATGTAAAATTTATGGTCTAGGAAATCCATTCCTTTACCTAAAAGAGTGCACGTGTGTGTTCCCCCAAACTCATGCATGAATGCTAGTAGCAGCATTATTTGTAATCATGAAAACTTGGGAACTATGGGAAACAAATCAACAGGAAATTCATAAATAAATGGGAATGTATTCACAATGAAATACCATGCAGCAGTAATAATGAGTAGACTACAACTACATTCTACATTATAGGTGATTTCACAGACATAATATTGCATAAAAGAATTCAGTCACAAAATTTATGTATTCTGTTATTACACCTAGATGGAATTCAAATGATTACAAATCTAATCCATAATTAAAAGTCAGGATATCAGTTATACTTCTAGAGAAGTAAACTTGACACAGCAGGGGCTATTGCAGTGCTGAGAAATGTCCAATACCTTATTTGGGTGCTGGTTAAGCAGGCATTCATATTGTATACATTTATCAAACGGTACAATTATGATTTATTCACTTTTTTGTATACATGGCATGTGTTAATAAAAGGTGAAAAAATACAAGTAGACATCTGGCAGCAGGAAAGCTAGCAATATATGTGTGACAAAGAAGTGTGTTCCCATTATCAATATCTTCACTGGAAGCATGCATGAGGCCATGAATTACATAATGTATTTTAATTAGATTTACTGCATTAATGTTATAATTAAACATTAAATGAATTTAGAACTTCTGCAGTTCTGCTCACCATTATCTCTGCATATGGCATGAAATGCCATGCAATATGGCAGTGCATATTTTCTGTGACAGGAAAATAGGATTTGAATAACTCGTCCTATTTTAATCCCTGCTACAGAAAATTTTCTTGTGCCCAATACTCATCCCAACAAGTCATTGTATCTTAACTAATCCTAAAGAGTTAACTATGAGTGAATGGTGAAAGGCTGAATTATATACTCTGTTGATTTATGTGCTAGTCAGCTGTGCACTCAATAAATTATATAGTTGTAAGTTGGGTAAATTTGAATTGCTTCTGATGGTCATGGTTTCATGATTTAATTTGTGTTATACAAAACACATTTTCAATACCAGAAGGTTGAAATTCTCAGTCTGTAGGCTAAACGTGGTCTCACAAACACACATATACAGCCACACATGCAGGCACACAGGCACACATGCACACATACATACACAGAGATATATATGGCCCTCAGAACGAAGTAATCTTGAAAAATTGAGTTTAGGGGGAAAAAAGCTTTAAACATAGGTTAATTTTAAAACCTGTATTTCTGGCTTCTCTAGAAATATTGGACTTTCAAGTAACCCTAGGTCCATATTTTCACATGGCAAAGATGTTGGATATGAATAAAAACTGCCCCTTTAGAGAGAGACCTGTGAATTCCAATGGAAAATACTCTCCAATATTCCTTTATTAATTACTCAACATCGGTGTCCAAAATAAGTTAAGTTTTTTATTTTTATTTCTTGCTATTCTTGACTAGAGAAACATTTCTCTATCACTGAATATTTAAAGTAGGAAAAATAAAATTAAAAATTTTTGTTTCATGGAAAATGGGTGAGCACATATTGTTTTATTTCAAGTTTTTATTTTAGTATTTTAACGTAAAAACAAAAGTGCTGCAAGCCTATTTCAATTATGATCTTCATGGACCCTAGAGATGGCTGCATTTATAATTCTTGTTCTAAACAATCTTCATAGTCTTTTTCTCTAATGAAGCTCTTCCTTATCTTTATGGAATAATTATGTACCTTGCAAGCAATACATAAACATTGTTTTTCTCTGTCTTAATTAAGGAAATATATCTAAGAGAAGAAGGTATGGTAAAAAGATCCCCTGTGAAAGAATGAAGAATGGAAGGAAAAAATAGAAACATACGGAGACGCTTGATTCTCTTTGCAGTTCTGCTTAAATTTGTCCTAATGAAAAAGGAATCTTTGTTATGAATGTCTGGAATGAGTGAGAAAGACTTCTGTGTACACAGGAAGTAAGATCAAAATAAAACTTTCTGTCTGTCTATATGAGAAATGCTAGTCTCTTTCAAGTCCATTATTTCTGTCTGTGAATATATACATATATATAATATAATATATATAATATCATATATATAATATATACAATATAATATATAATATTATATATTATATAATAATATATAATATAATATAATATATAATTAATATAATTAATACAATTATAATATAATATATAATATAATATATAATAATATACAATATTATATATAATATATATATTCACAGACAGAAAGAGACTTTATATATTATAAAGTTTCAGTAACTTTATATATTATATATATAAAATATATATACAATATGTATACATATTTGCATACATATTATATATGTGTATATATATATGTATACATATATATGATATGCATATATATTTATATATGTAATATATGTATTTATATATATATATGCAAGGGTTTTACTCTCACCCATAATTATTACCACAATCATTTGTTTTGGAATCAGAAATGTGTCAGATTTCTGTGCTTTGGGATTCTCCATCATATACCTTAATGAAAAATAAGCTTAGAGCTACACAGAATGGGAGGTTATTGGGCTATGACTAATACGTCAGGAGCTGTTTTTAACCACATGCTGTTTTATGATATTTGCTACATTAAGCATAGTATCACAATACGGACTAACTTAAAAATGCTTTTACAGTGATGTTCAACAAGAAACCTGAACCAAAGCAAAGTGCCTTTGTTTGTGATGCACAGTTTGAGTCAAGTGAATGTAATCCAAATGAATTAAAATGCCCTGTTCTTGGATAGTTAATTACTTCCTATCATGCAGTCTTTAAACTTTGCTCAAGGCTACTAAGCAAATGCAGAGTGAATACATTCAGTTCCTCATTTAGGTCTTTATACCACCTGTCAGTTATTTGCTGGTATTGTTTTGAGTTCTTTTGCATTATCTGGGAAAAGAAGGGAATCCACAATGGCACTGAAATACAAAGATTTTTTTTCTTTCCTATGTAACCCTTTGTGTAGATTCCAGCAAGGAGAAAACACAAACAATTGTTATTGTAGGCAAAACTTACATTCAAAATAAGAACTGGTACTTCAAGGGAAAGAACAGTGAAAAGCTGTAGTGATATTTGAATTATTTACTATTTCAGAGCTCCAAAACAGTAAATTTGCTGGCTTTGACTGAAGTGAGGGGGTAAATATGAGCCTGGTGTGTGTAGTGAATTTAGATTTAAATTCAATAGAAACACAGCAACCCCAACCCTTCCAAAGCCTATTCCATGCTGATCACCTTTAGAAGTGTTGCCGGATTTGGTAATATTCCTTGGTTCTTTGTCTTCTCAAGGGAAATAATTCAATTGAGAGACAGCATATTGTTCAGGTAAAGGATAATAAGAAGTTTATTAGTAAAGGCACAGACACTCTAAGATGTGAATCGGCCCATCCCAAGAGAGGGAACGGCCCCCCTTACACTTTATGAAGGCTTTTATGTCTATGGTAGCATTGCCTCCCTCTCTCCCTTCTCTTTATATCTCTCCTTTCCCCCTAAAGAGCCTAGTCCTCCCTTTTGGTTCTCAAGGTAGTTGCTGTCAATTTTGTTTCTAGGACTTGTTTGAGAAGTTCACAAACATGGTCCTGATAAGCAGGATGTATACTCTGATAAGTGGGATTTCTTCTTTCCTTCTCTGGCTTCTGACAACATATCCCTTTGATTTAGGGGTATGTGTAAGCCTGGAATTCTGCTGGGCTAGTAAGGTTTTAGTGGTCCTGACAAACAGGACGTGTACTCTGGTAAACGGGATTCCTCCCTTTTCTGGGTTTTAACAACATGTCCCTTTTATTTAGGGGTATGTGTAAGTAAGCCTGGAATCCTGCTGGGCTAGTCAGGCATTGGTGCCCTACCTCAGGATTCCTTCAGTTTCTCATTTTCCTTGTGAATATACAAATTAAAAAACATATTTATTAAGGATTTTTAAATACTCAGTATTGTGTCAAATAGGCATATGCTACAGTTTATTTCTGCAGAGTTAAAATATTGCAAAAATGATTTTTAAATATAAGTGTTTGGAATCAGAAAATCAGGATTATACTTAGCCTTGACTCTGCATTTAATAATCACTTGACCTTGGATAAATATTCAAAATGTTTTATTTTCCATCCATAGGGAATTTCTGTTAAAATTACATGAAATACATTGCATGAAAAACACTAAGATGCTTATAAAAGCTATAGAAATATTACTGCCTTTTTAATTTTACACTTTAAAAGATGAGTTGAGACGATTATTTCAAATTCTTATGACAGTATCAGTCAATTATTTCTCTCTTCACATGATACATTTTTTTATATCATCAAATCGTAACTTGCAAAATACATTATAAACAAATATATATTCCCCCACCCTGCTACTATCCCTTTAAATTTTTCAGTAAGGCTACACAATCCCTAGCCCCTGGATGAAACATTGCAGTCCTTGAGCTTTTTTTTTTTTTTTCTGGTTTAGGCTGTGAAAGGTTTCTGACCAGTAATTAAAATGTTCAATCCTCTATAATTTTCACAGTTTTAAATTTCAGCTAATGTTGAGGCTCTCCCTCACTTCCCTAGCCTGATCTGCTATAAATTGAGAAGGCTTCAATCAGAGAGGAAGTATAGTCAAAGCCTTTCTTTCCTCAATTGCACATTTGTACTTCCTCTTACAGCTTCTTTAGCTATAGCCCTTGGCCTCTTAAGGACTGGATGGTGATGAGGGAAAAGAGAATAAAAGGACAGGAAAGTTCTTACTTGATGGACACTGATGAGAGTTGGCATCAGTAGATGTTCAAAGCTGACATTTTCTCAGGAGAGTATGTAGATCATTTTGAGTCACACACCCCTGTTGCTGTAAATATCTCACTGCAAGTTCGAAGTGGGTGGTTTTACCTCTCTCTATCTTGTTATTTGAAACTGTATATCATTGTCATATGATTCCTGTAATACACTTACAGCTTTGAGTCACCAATGTACAATTTCCCCTCCAGGCAGCCCTCTTAGATTGGATCTAAAACAATCTCAAACTGTTTCATCTGGGTATGAGACTCACAGCTAATCCACAGGAAACACCCAACAGACTGAAACTCAGTAACTTTCCAAATTATAGCCATTTTCTACCCCCCATTAACTGCTTCAGCCAGATTCTTTTTCTTTATATTTTTAAGAAACAATTCATAGTCCATTCTGCTCCCCCACCCCCAACCCTGAAATACAGCTAACATAATTTAAGCAGTGGGTTTTGGAAATAGCATATAATGTGATTGGCATTTTTCTCCTTCCAATTTGATTATCCCTGCTTTTAGCTGGATATTTTAAATTATATAATGATCAGCATGGTTGGTTTGTTATATGCTATCTTTCTGTTTGTTTATATTTTTTCCCATCTGCTCTTTGTTCCCTTTTTGCTTTTTATGTACATCCCTGATATTAATTAATGTTTAAATTACTTTAATAGCTATTGGCTTATTAGTTATACTTCTTTGTGCCATTTATTTAGTGGCTTCTGTAAGATTTACAAAACATGTCTTTAACTTATCATAATCTACCTTCAAATACAGTTTCATTATGCTACGAAGGTTCATTCAGAGAATCAGAACTTTCAGAATTATCTTCATATATTTATATATAGCTATCTACATCTGTAGCTATCTCAGGGAAAATATTACATATAAGAGGAGAAAATATAAGAATGGAAGGACTCTCCTTATCAGAACTATGTAAGCCATATGGAAAGACAGTTTAAAGCATTAAGAATACGTCATGTAGAATAGTTTTCCAAGAAATATATATAGTTCCAAAAAAATCAAAGGCAAAAGTAAAGCTTTTTTTTATCAGATAAACTAAGATAATTTTGTACCTTGAAATCTATAGGAGAGACATTAAGAAAGAGAAGATGGATGTAAATTGGGAGAGAATAAGAACAAACCGGTACTCATAAACTTGAACTAGACTCATAAACTTACAAAAAGCTAAGATAATTTATTGCAATGCAAATCAAAGCTAAGATAATTTTTCAGAGAAACAGAGTCAAAAAATTTTACTATCGAGATATGTCACTGAAAATAATTTTGGAGGAAATAAAATGGTAACAGATGGAAATTAGCACTAACATGAAAAAATGGAGAGCAACAAAAATGGTCAGAATGAATAGAAACCATTTTTTTCTGGATTGTAATATCTTTACAACAAAATTTTTGATAATTTAAATCAAAAACAATAGAAATAGGTTATGGGTTATATCATATCTGGAGGTAAAATTCTTGACAATAACAATAGAAATAACAGGGTATTGGAAATATATTGTTTTAAGTGGTGGCTTGATTTTTCTGGGATGCATTCTTCAAAATTATCTCTCTACATGTTGCTGGTTAGAATGGGTCGCAACTGAAATTCTTGTGGGAGATTTGGAATGTGGAATTAAAGTCTTAGCCATTTTGTAGTTCACATATTTGGTTGTTTATTCACTGGTTCACCTCTTTAGGGTAAGGCAGTTTTCATACCTTCAAATGGTCTATCTTCTACTCGATCCTTCTTCATCTTTTTTGACCGTTGAAGTGGTGAGTGTGCATTTAGTTCCACTAATAAGATGTCAAATTCTGCAGGACATCTGTAAAACTAAAGACTGAGGCAAATAGAGTCAAAACAGGTTTCAGTCCATCCATGTGGGCTCTAGTTCAAGTTTATGAGTACCAGTTTGTTCTTATTCTCTCCCAATTTACATCCATCTTCTCTTTCTTAATGTCTCTCCTATAGATTTCAAGGTACAACATCAGTCCTGAATGTACTAACCTTAAATAGACTGGGTAACCAGTACATACAATTACCAAATATCAAATCCATACATACACACAGACATACACACAGGGATGTACATGCATACACATATGCTCACATACCTATTAACATATATGTGTATATATCCATGTATTCACATATTTAAAAACTGATTATAACACTAAGTGATATTTTTATTAAAATTTTTTCTTTCTTTTTATTTTAATTTTCTTGTTTTCCATATTGTTACCAGTGCTTTGGGGAGGGAGGAAATCTTTGCAAATTCAGGCACATACTCTCTTATCGTTCATTGATTCCTCTGAGACAGTAGTTAGGGTGCCAAAAAAATATGTATACACATTTTAAGAAAGGAAAAAACTGTATTAAAATTGTAATACTCAATAAATATTGATAATAAAAGATGAATACAACTCATGTATACATTTTTTTGGCACCCCCAGTATTTATTCCATATAAGTTTCTGTCCATAGTACTTTTTCTACCTTTGTGACACTTGCTTACCCAGATGCAATCGAATGTAAGGTATGGACAACTATAGTTAGCAATACCCCCCTTTTTTTTTTTTAAATAACAGGCTGTCAGGCACACTTGCAAATGTGTCATCATGATAGGCAATGAATGATGGCCATGTTTAATCAAATACAATTCTACTCTTAATTTTTAAGTACTTGATTACTCACTATATCACTCTGTTATCATAGTAATTAGTAATTTAGGTAATCTAGCCATTATCATCCCTGGCAGACACATGAAAAGACTGAGACAGGGAACATAGAGGGATTGTCCAAGACCACTAAGGTACTGGAAAGCATGAAACTAGAGTAGAGTTCTCTTTATTTTCAGTTTAATCTCTTTTGTTTCAGACTAGTATCTATGAAGGTTGAATATTCTTCTAATGTCAGTGTTGGTTTTGTATGAGGATGTATGTTGTTGAATCTGATTATTTTTGAATTTATATTCATGAGAAAGTAATGATTAAACAATCCTCTCTCTCTCTCTCTCTCTCTCTCTCTCTCTCTCTCTCTCTCTCTCTCTCTCTCTCTCTCTCCCCCCCCTCTTTCCCTCCCTCCCTCCCTCCTTTGCGCGCTCTTGCTCTCACTCTACACACACACACACACACACACACACACACACACTCCTAGGTATGTACCTAAAATAATTGAAAACAGGGACACAAATAGATATTTGTGTGTCAATGTTCACTGCAGCATTGTTCACAATAGCCAAAAGATAGAAACAGTCCAAGTATTTATCAACAGATGGATAGAAACACAAAATGCGATACAATGGATTATTCACAATGGATTATTATTCAGCCATTAAAAACTGTCTTGATGCAATCTATAATACAGATGGTGCTTAAAACCATTGTGGTAGAGTGAAACAAGACACAAAAGAATGAATATTGTATAATTTATCTTATATAAAATATCTAGGATAGTAAAATTTAGAAATAGAGGAAAGTTTATTGGGGCTGGGACAAGAGGAGAATGGGGAATTACTACTTAATGGTTACAGAATCCTGTTTGAGTGACGAAAAAGTTTTAGAAATTCATAGTGGTGATGACTGCATAACATTGTGGATGCAAATAATTCCACTGAGCTGTACACTTGAAAATAGTTCAAATAAATACTTTTGTTTTTTAGTATATATAAATAAAGATATATATAAAGATAAGGGAGTATATATTTACTTGTAACATATAGATATATCCGTAATACATATGATATATATGCATTATATATACATCTATAAATATATATATATGTGTGTGTGTGTATATATATATATATATATATCTTTATTACACTGAATCTTGGGATTTAAAACAAAAATTGTGAGCGGAGATATAAAAGGAACAATTTATAATGGTAAAAGGGTCAACCCATCAAAAAAATCAAATCAAATAGAGTTAAATTAAACATTATATGATAGAGACTCAGACCCTCTAAAATGTCTTTAAACATTTACGTGAGGTATTCAAGCTCTTATTTGGCCACTCAATACATTTTAAAAGCAGAGGGATTACAAAGCGTATAACTTTTAAATCACTTTTCCTCTCAGGCTAAAGTCTTTCAGACAAAGTCAGATGCTATGAATGACATATAGTGTGTCAAATGATTGGATCTTTAACATCAAAGTGATTTAAATAAATACAGTGCAATATAAGTTCATCCCTTACTAATATTTACCAGGAAGACAACTGAGTGGTGTGTTTATCTCCATCTTTCAAATTTAGAATATGAATAAAGGGAGAGTAGTGCTCAGAGTTAGCGATGTGTTACTGAGACATATTATCAGGGAAATGAAATGGCCCAGGAGCTGTCATCTAAATTAGTCTCATGACACCGGGATGGTTCATACTTAAAGTAACTAAAGCAGGTAGCTATGTATGGCATGTGAGATGTGTTCTCAAAACGTTTGGGTATTTGGGGAGTTTGTTCATCTTTATCAGGAGTCCTAAAGCTAAATAGACAGTGAGTTGTAATTTTGTTAATAGCAAACCATATCCAGACCACATCCTTGTAGATACAAAGTATTAAAGAGATTGTAACTGCACAGACTATATCCTTTAGTTATTTTAAATTTTGGAACTAGCATGTAGTAATCACTCAATAACACTTTGTCAGAGGTTCAAACATTTTCCTGTTTATTAAATAATATTGCTGGTGATTTTACAAATACATGTGATCTTGGAGAGAATTGCTCCTGTTTCTAATGGGGTAAATTAATAATCATCTCATTGACAAACTGTTTTATTTATGAAGTGTGATAATCAAGCCACCTAAAGATAATATTATTTTTTCATTAACTGATTGATGACATTCTTGTTTTCATTTCAGTACTTATTTTGGTTTCAAGGATGATGAACCAGATTCAAAAAGCACAGAATACGCTGGGAAAGACAGGGTATTGTGGCTTTTGGTCAATTATCAATTACAAATAGCATTTTTTGCACCTACTTCTGTCTTCTTGTTGATTTCCGAGCTCATAAAGGGAAGGATCAGAATGAGCATAGAAAAATTACAAAACATGGTAAAGGTCAAAGCTATCCAATTTACTATTGTCTTTCAAGGAACATATGAACCCATGAGATTCTAAAACCTAATTTTTGTGACAAAGCCTATAACAAAAAGAAAAAAATAGCACAACATAAATTCAGTCCTCTACCACTCTGGAGCAGGAGGAAACTGTATCATCTTAATATGTTTTCAATACAAGCTAAGAATGTAATCTTGTGTCTAATAGTAATCAGAAATGAATACCAAATGAAGAGAACCTTGTAACAGAATTTTATGGCAGAGCTTCTTTAACTAGGCTTTATAACCAGCATGTTTCTTTGTTTTGTTAAATATTTGGTTAGAACTTAAAATTAATCTCTGAGATTTAATACATTAAAGTTGGAAGAAATTAAAACTCATAATCATGAGGAAATTTTAGAGATATCTTCTAACAACTAAAAGCCTATCTGAAAATAATCAACTCCTGATCAAACTCATCATAGGTCTTTTTGATAGCAAATATAATGAGAAACAAGAAATCTATTCAAGCAGGCATAGACAGGCATTAATTAGCTCCATAATTAAGTTAGCTTAGCTTGAAGCATTTTCGTTCTAGAAGTGTGTGTGTGTGTGTGTGTGTGTGTGTGTGTGTGTGTCTGTCTGTGTTTAGTTCCAAACTGAAAGATTTCTAAACAAAATACATATTTGTTCTCAAATACTGGTAAAATTGCTAGTTTTAAATTTTAGTTACTTTGTTACCCTCTTAGAATGTAGCGAACTGCTAGGTTAAAAACAAACAAACAAACAAAAAAACACACACTGAAAAATTATCTAGACAAAATTTGAGTTGCCAGGTGGTGGTGTGCTGGCAATACTTTAATTGATGTTGTATACTGTGATCATTGACATGAAAGTGAACACATTTTCTGTAATATGGAAATCAAATTAATATCATGCTTAACATGAATGGAGAGAGAAAAAAGAAGGAGGGAACAAGAGAAGATGTATTAGAAAAAGAGAATAGTCTTATTTTGGAGGGGAAATATTTTTGTTTATTTTATTTTGTTCCCTGTTTTTGAAGATTATTTTTTCAGTTACAGTTGTCATTCAATGTTATTTTATACTAGTTTTGGGTGTACCGCGTAGTGGTTAGACATTTATATAATTTATGCAATGATGCCCCCATTCATCTAGTACCCACCTAGTACTATACATAGTTGTTGCAACATTGTTGACTATATTCTCCATGCTGTACTTTACATCCCTGTGACTATTTTTAACTACCAGTTTGTATTTCTTAATCCCTTCACCTATTTTACCCAGCTCCTCAAACCTTGTGGGGAAATTTTTGATGACTTAGATTAAAAGGCCGTTTGATTATGAGGAGGTTGATTATTTCATATTTCTTACAGATATAGTGCAGAGTGAGAGAAGGGACCAGGTTTCTTCATTTATGCCAAACCAATTTCGGGTTAACATCCCGTCATCTTTGGGTCACTCTCATGCTATTTTGAGCAAAGGCCCTTAGGTCATATTACGTCCTGGACCTTCCTGTGGCTGTCATCTGCTCCTGCTCATTTTCCCCTCCCAACGAGTCCTTTGCAACCTAGTTATTCTCTACCTTTTTTTTTCTTTTTTTCTTTTTTTTTTTGGGTCGGGGGCATGATTTCAATGTTTGGGTAGCCCATTAAAAAGAACTTTGGCTCTTGATACCTGATCTCCTATTCTCCATAACTTTCTCCTTCAATCCATGTTAGCTGTTTTTTGTCCTCTGTCAAATCTCTTACCCTTGTTTTCCTTTGGTCAGGTCTGGCCTACTGAGGAAGTAGGCCATATAAACATTCCATCAAAGATTTGTTCCTGTTTTTCATTTGTTCACCACTTCTTTGTTTGTTCTTCAAGCTCAAGAGAAACTCAGTCCCCTAGTCACTCTGTTTTCTGTTTATTGTTCCCCTTCTATTTTTATTTTTTTCTTGATTTTTGTTCCAGGTTAAATTTAATGGTCCATAACTTCAGTTACTCTCTTAATCGTATCCTCAGTTCCGTAAGTCTCTCTTTCCATAAATTCCCGATGACTTTAACTGTCAGCCTTAACATTTAACTATCCTTCAGGCTCCTGCCACAAATCCTTCAAGAACAACATATCTTTTACTTCTGTAAAAATTTATACTTCTATATAAAACAGGTGCTTCTACCTTTGCTCATTTGCTTCATGACAAAGAGCACTTCAATCCTAATCTTTCTTTTCTGGTACATTTTCAACTTTTTCCTTGTATTGGCTTCCTGCTATAAGCATGGGACTATGCTCCAATTTCTCACTGTCCATGGCTCCCATTACCAAATCATCACATTTCTCTTCCTTTTCCAGCCAAACTTTTTGATAGGTTTGTATATTTTATTTTTAATTACCTGTTGTACATTCATCCCTTATCCTATTAGAATCTTTCTCCCCTGGTCATTCTAATGAAACTTTTCTTGCAATGATACCTTAGAATTACATCTATTTAATTAATGAAACCAGTGACACTGACTTCTTAAATAGTTTTTTTAAAATCAGTCAACTAATTTATATATCTCTACCACGACTGTACTTTAAGCTAACTTATCTGGTAGGTTTTACTACAAAACTGTTTGAATTTCTCTGACCAGTACATTATTCATTTTCATATTGCAGTTATGGGATTCCTTGCAAATCTGAACAGGTAACATGATTCCTCACTATTCTTTCCCACTCTCAGTCTGTGTTAGAGCTATGCTGTCCTTTTCATTCTTACCTCCTAGTACAAGCCTCTCCTGCTATTATACGAGCAATGCACAGTCGTTCCCTCTTCCTGAAATATCATTGTTGATGTACCTTGCCTCCTGTTTCTTAACTTCTCATATAAACATTTCAGGTCTCAGGTGAAACTTCATTTTCTTCATATACTTTGTGACCACCCCTCCAACTCTGGGTCCTTAAATATCCTTTTCACCCTATGTAACCCCTGACTTTATTGAACTTCCCCTTCTGAAATATTTACCTGACACAGTTACAATTGTTCAGTTGTTTCCCTGTGTCTCACAGGGCAGTTTCCATAACTAATCTCTAGATCAGACTAACTGGTAGTAGACTAAAACTGTCTCTACCGCTTAGTAGAAGCACATCAATATGTGTTGAAGGAACCCGTTGGATGAAGGTATAATAAATGATGTCACACAAAGTGCCATTGCAGTTCCAGTAGGAGAGAAAATGATGGTGGTTTCAGCTTCTAGGGAATATGGAGTCTCTTGTTAGTTAAATAACTAGAATTCTGTATCATTCCCTTCTTCATGCCATTATTTCAATTTTGCATTGTTTTATTTGCCAAAGAACCTAGGGATGTGATTCATTATTTTTTTTGTCCATCTGTCAAATGTTTCTCTGTTTTAATCAGCTATAAAACACTGCAATATCCAAATTTCTTAATTCTCTGCTCTTTGTGAACAATCCTTAAGAGTGTGTGTGTGTGTGTGTGTGTGTGTGTGTGTGTGTGTGTGTGTGTGTGTGCAGTACTATTAGCTGCAGGAAGAGAGAGAATTTGTTTAAAAAAATCAAGATAGAAATAGAAACTCTTTTAAAACTACTAATATTCATGTAACTGATCATTATTGAAATTTTAAAGGAGCTATGCCTGATTCATCACCCCTCTTCTTAATAGATCCTTTGGTCTGTTGGGAAACAGATTCACTTTAGAATATTTCCTCAATTAAATTCAGAAAAGATTTTAATAGATGTAGCTAGTTCTACTATACATTGGCTTGACTGATCTTGCTGGTGATTCTTTTTCCTAAGATGAATCTTTCTCTGATCAATTTATTAGACTAAACCACTCAGACTTTAATCCAGGGAAGATTTTGATCCCCGGGATTTTTCATTATCTACTAGAACCTACTGCTTAGTTTTTGTCTTCAAGCATAAGCTCGTGAGGTACACCTTTGGCTCTGGGCAGTAAAGATAACTTTAAAATCGTAGAAGTCATCTCTTTAACTCTCCAGATACTCCTTAAAAGCTCTCTCTGGAAGCTCTCCCTTCTTCTGTTCCTCATTTCTTTTTGCCTTTATCACTCATGTGTCTGACCTCACTGACCCACTAGCTCTCAGATAAATTCAATGGATGCCTAACTTCTCCTTTCACAAAGCGTTTATTCTCTGTTTGTTTCTCAATATGTTCCTATTTTCAAGCCACTCTGTGTACCCATTTCTTAGTTTCCTTGCAGATTAGATGACAGATAGGCATGGATCTGAATAAATGATTAAGTTTTTACTGGGATTGAGTTCCAGCCATGCCTCACCACTTTTCTTTTTTGGTGTCCGTGCCATGAGGGGAAAAGCCTTCTAGAAATATACTCTCAAATTTGCATTACCAAAATACTTAACCATACAAATAAATACATTTTTTCAACCAGTGAGAAAAGTTATTTCCTCTCACAGGAAAAAGGTTAGAGGAAGAGGCTGTTAGAATTCAAATAATGCAGCATTGTTAGTAATGTTAGTCTGTTACAAATATCACCAAGACACTGGTTTTGAGTTAAATGTGACCCTGACCTTGAATGCCTTGAGGCATTAAATAGACTACACCATGCTTTGAAATGTAACAATTATAATGCTAGTCTTTGAGGTCATTAAAATGTTTATTTCAAATTTGGTAAGCATAATCCCTGTTAGATTGTGTCAGTCTGAAAATATCATGGTGGGGCTCTATTATTATATTTGATCAAAAGTGTTACATCCTCTTTTGCTCTAATGCCTCACAAGGAAGGGCAGACAGTGTTTTACCCTCAAGAGACATGAGATGAAACTGAAAAAAGAAGCAAAAAAAAAAAAAAAAAAAAGGAATTAAACTGAGATGCCTTGCATCAAATCTTTTGGGTCATATCTCACGTTTCTGTCATTTTTTGCTGCTTTTGTAAACTTTACTGCATGTTTAGTACTAAGTATCTAAAAGAAAATCTGTTTTTAAAATAGGTTAAATATGCATCTGTGAACATGTTATTTTAAAAATCCCACAGGGGGCTTTCAAACAAAGTTCAAACCCATTATTTTGATATAGAAAGCCTTTAAGCCTTTGGCATCTGCCTGTGTTTTTAGCATTCCCATTGTCCATTGTAGGATGTCGTTATTTGAACTGCCTAGGATTGCAAAAACATGCTGAATTTTCTTCTTCCTTTTAGCTTTATTACTTGCTGACTTTTCTCTGCTTAGAGCACTGATCTTCTCTTTGCTAGCCTAGATAATGCCTAACCATTGAGTCTACTCCATGGTTAGAAACGCTTTCCAAATCCGTCCTCTCCCATATCTAACTGAGTACGTGAATCTCCTATGTACTCCATTAAGATACTCTAAACTCTTCTATATTATTGCTTATTATACTTTTTTGTTCATTATTATGTGGATTACACCAGCTTTTCAGAATAGGGTCAGAGCCTGGTTCAGTGTTGTCTGACATATATCAGGTACCCAAATTATTACTATATTCATTAAATGTATAAAATGAAGACTTTTCATATCGATATTTCAAAATAAATAGTTCATACAAATACTGTTTAATTACCAAAATGGATTTGAATTTTGAATCAATTAAAAGCATCAATTCATATTTTATATAATATAATCTGTAATATATTTTATTCAGATTTTGTTTGGCATAATGAAATACAAATTTTAATATATAAAAATGAATATGCTCTCAAACTTTATGTAATCATAATAGGTGCATCACTATTTGCTTGATTCAAGTTTTAAAGTGTTTGTTAACCTTTCAAATTAGGTTTGCCCTATCAATGTTTCTACTTAACAAGGAATTTGTTTTCCTTTCCTTTTTGATTTCTTTAATTAGCTCCATTACTCATTTTAGTGTTTTTATAATATTAAAGATGTATATGTGGCTACTTAGATAGCATCCAAAGACCTTTCAATGATTTGTCCAATAATAGCTAGTAAAAGGATAAGGTATGTATTCTCCCTATATTTGAATTCATTGTTGTAGAAAGGTTTTATAGACAGGTTAACAAAATGTAAAAGCAAATTCTAGATATAAGAGCAAATCCCTCTCCTATGCGCTTTCTTATTTTATTTCTGCTCTTTTAAGTTCAAAAAGCTATAAATACTAATGATACTATTTCTTACATATTACTATAATATATTACATGAGTGGTAAACAGGAATAGGGGAATTTGTGTTTTTTATTTTAAAATAAATAAAACTCCTAATTTTATTATTATTATTATTATTGTTATTTTTAATTTAGCTGCTCTTTGTGTCTTTTTTCTTTATCCTTTAATAACCCAAGGGACTTCCCTAAAGAACCCATATGCATGATAGCAAAATTTTAAATTCACTGCATTTTGTGGATCAGGTGTAGCAAGTATTTGGATGCCATATCTAGGTGAGTATCAAAATGCTTTGCAAATTCAACTTGTCTTTAAGACAAAATTTTTCCATCTTGTGTCCTAATTTGGTATCTCAGTTTGTCATGTTTTTTAATCCGTAGCCCATAACAATTTGAAAAGATTGAAAGATGTCTTTGCCTTGCATTTTATATTTTGGGCCCTTTGCTCTATCCTGGGTTTACATACTTCTCCCCAACATGGACGTATACACGCACCATCACCGGATCAGGTGACAGTTCTGCTGTGCACATTCGTTGATGGGAAAAATATGAAAGCAGAAAGCAAAAGAACTCAAAAATATTTTCACATTTCGGTGTTCTAAGTCTAGGACCTCAAGGAGTGTAATGATTCACAATAGTGGAAATGATTTTAGAAAGCAGACTGACAGATTTTTGTGGGGTCGAGGGTGCTCAGGGACGGAAAACAAAGGGGTAAGTTAGTGACTAGGCATTCGTGGCTTCCTGGGAATGGGGGCACTTTTTTAAAAACTAAGAGAAAAGATGGTACTATCCAGAAAGTCTCATGTCCTTTAAGAAATTTCAGAGTGGAAGGATGTTATAGTGTGTTCCTTAGACACAGCTTCAGAAAACAGCAAAGACAAAAAGGATGTGGAAAACTAGACCTTAGAAAATAACAGCAGAGCAATGCAACAGCAGAATGAATGTGGCGATGTTATTACTGATATGTATGGGGGAGAAAATGCCGATCAAAGAAGGATTGTGGAGGATAACACACTGCAGCTGTTGGACTGATGTTGGAAGACAAACTAGTTACTGGGCATGAAAGCTGTCAGCATAGACAGGTGGCAATAAGGACAAAATAATTCCTCCTCTCCCAATCGATGAAGTTTAAATAAAGCAGTAGATAATAGAAAGGAATCACAGATTAAATTTAATTTATTTTCCCTGGTGAAATAGAGACATAACAGAAATGTAATCGATTTAAATAAATACAAAGGAACTTATGTCCTTTTTTTGTTGTTTGTTTGTTTGTGTTTGTGTTTTTGTTTTGTTTTGTTTTGTTTTGGCCAAGGCATTGCTCTTGGCATTTCAATAACATGTCATCCTCTCTACCGTTTTCTTCTTTTCAGACATCTTGTGGCCTGCTTTTCTCATCCAATGTTATGGCTTCTCTGGCACGTATAGTTATCATTTCTGGCCACTCCTAAATGTAACATATCAACTCGACATGCTGCTGACATCTCATTTGGAACAACTCAGAAAATTTACCCACTCCTATTAAAAAGTCAGTGGAATCAAATGACAACATGGCTCAGTACCATCACTCACATTGCTCTGTGGTTGTTTCCAGAAATGCACACACAGACACACTTATAAGAATATTAATTAATATAAAAATAAATTTAATTTTTAATGTTGATATCCTATATGATTTAAAAAGATGGACTCTTCTTTACATGCCTTTCTTAAGTTCATGGCCCATACTTGCTCCTAAGACACCAAGTCTTATGATTCTTCTATTAACTCTAAGCTCCAAGCATATCAGCCTTCTTTTAATTTCAGATATGCCAGTTTTATTCCTGCTGAAGAGACTTTACATCATCTATTCTCCCTGCCTGCAAATTTTCAAATGAATGTTTCCTTTTATTGTAATTCGAATCTTAGCTTATGTATCACTTCCTTAGTGACCACTCATCGTTCTGTTGGAACACTGTTGTAATTCTCTGTGTAGCACTTCTCATTGCACTCTAATTCCCCTTACCCCAGTATGTTGTTTTATGGCACTTTCAAGCATCAAACATACAATGAAATGTGATGCATATTTGTTATTTCTAAAATGTTAAGTCCACAAGAATGGAAGCTTTCCCTGCCTTATTCAGTGATACATCCTAAGGAGTGTAGTACTCAGTACATATTTCTTGAATGCTAATGAAGTATCTTATTTTTTGTTATAACAATTTGTTAGTTTATTACATGTCCAACACTTTTAGAGTTAATGTCTATGAAAAATGATGTTTTTGTCTGTCTTCTATACCAATTTATCTGAAGTACATAAATGATGCTTGGCAAACATAGGAAGTACTCCGACATATTTAATGAAATGTTGCAGTTGTCATGGGATGAGCAATTATTTTTAAGTTTATTTCTAGAATTCACACATTTCTGACCTCACCCAAAACTCCTAAATAATCACCATATATCTAACAGGTTCTAGTACACTTGGGTAAGTCCTTTATAATTTTATCAATAGATCAAAATCCAAGTAATTTGAAAAGTAATGTAAAGATGGAAAAGAATTATAATACTTAAAGTTTTCAGGTGTCTATAGAAATGGGCCCTTTTATGCATTCTCATAAAACTCTAACTTGGGCTAATATTTATGAAGGGTATTTTCACATTTTTAAAATGTGCATGTGAACAATTAAAATGTACAAATCTAGCTATTCCTGTGTTAGAAATTTATTCTAGTGATACAAACTGCTATATCAAATTTCTGTACAAAGATTTTTATTATAGGATTGTTTAATGTAGCAAGAAACTATAAGCATCCTGAATGTTCTAAAACTAATCAATGATAGTGTATTGATATAGTGGAAAAATTTGATATGTATGCATAAAGATGAATGCAACAGATCCATATTTTTCCTAACTTGGACATATTTGGACAATTACAGTGTTAAAACATAGAAACAGGTGTAAAAGTATATAGCATGATCTATTTTATAATTAGTGCATATCCTAGATAGAAAACTAAATATCTAATTCAATTTTTACCTATTATTTATCTTTCTAAAACTAAAATGTATTAGTAATTATCTCCTATTACTGAAATTGCGTTAATTTTCATTTTTTCTTTTAAATTGTATTAATGCATGAATTATACTATGTTCGTATTCAGTATTGTTTAGATATCAGCTTATAGCAAACTTATATAGACTTAATACAATTCCAATTAATATCTAGCAGATATTTTGCAGAAATGATCCAGCTTATTTTAAAAAAATTGGACAGCAATGTAAGTGTCATTTAGTTTAAAAACTACACAAAGAAGAACAAAGGTAGAGGACTTACATCAACTAATTTCAAGAGTTTCTATTGAGTAATCAAGACAGTGTATCACTGGGGTAAGAATGGGCATATACATTAAAACAAGAATTGTGAGTTCAAAAGTCCCACATATATGCTCAAATGATTTTTGGACAAAACTGCAAGAATATTAAAAGAAGGAGAGAATAGTTTTTGTCACAAATGTAGCTGACAACCTTTATATCTTTCATGGGGAAAAAATGAAATCAGCTTAATCTACCATCACACAAAAACTTAAATTGAATCAAGGATCCAAATAAAAAGTGAGAACCTAGATATCTGGTTAAAAATCTATGACATTATCTTTGTGACACTGGGGAAGGGAAAGGTTGAGAAGAAGCATGAAGAATTTTTTTTTTTAAAAAAGGATAAATCTACTTGATCAAAATTAAAAACTTTTCTTCTGAGGAGGAAAAGACTCCTCAGAGCCTGGAGAAAATATTTCAAATATATGTTTCTCACTTGTATCAAGAATAAACTTAATTGTAAGAAGAAAGTAACCTAACAAAATGGTCAAAAGATTTGAACAGACATCGACAAAATAATATATATGAATTTCTAATAGGCACCTAAAATATGCTCAAACATTAGTCTTCTGAGAAATGTAAATTAAAAGTATCATGACATAGCTATATATACACTAAATGGATAAAATTGCAAATATTGAGATAATCAGTAGTAGTATAGATGTAGCTCAACTGGAGCTCTCAGTCAGGGCTGGTAGGGGAGGGAATGTAAAATGGTACAGTCACTTTGGAAATTCCTTGAAGTTATTTATGTAGTTATACATACACTTACTTTGGAAAACATCTTAAGATATTTATAAAGTTATGCATACAACCCAGAGGTTTCAATCCTAGGCATTTACCCATGTCTACCCTAATATTTATGCATAAAGATTTATATCAGTATAGATTTCCATGAAAACCCAGGATTCAAATAAGAAAGCCATCCAATGTGACTACTTGATTGACTGCATAGGTATTAAAGTAAAGTAGGTATCATTATCATTATACAAAGCATCAGAATTTTTGACATTATTGTATGATTTTCTGTGATGTCCTAAGTAACCAAAAATGATTTCTTTCTTAACAAAATTTATGGCCTTTTGTAGAATATAAAGTCTGGAAGGGATCCTAAACTGATCCTATGCTCACCTTTATTTATATTTATTTATCAGACATACTATCTGTAACTGATGTCTTGGGCTAGATACGTACAGGTCAATGCTCCCAGTTCTATATTCAGAGCAGGTTGAATACGAACTTAACCACTTACTTCCTATGCCACTTTAAAATATTTGCTTCACTTTTTTGTGGTTCATTTTGTAAAATGAGGATAATAAAATAACTCTCACAGAGTTATTGTACTACATTTTTGTAAATGGGTTAGCTTGGTGCTTAGCAAATGATAAATGTTCCACAAATTTTAATGTTTGGTTGTTATTTTTATTTTAAAACTAGAATTCCAGGGAGACTCAGTGCTTCTCTCCTGGTTCCAATGAGGCTCTAGACTTTGAGAATGATTGTTACTATGTCTCAGAAACAGAGTGTCAGTGAGCAGAGCTCTGCTTGTGTGATGGTTCTGTTCTTCCAGCTTGGCTTTTAAACTCCTTGTCTTATGATTAAGAGAACTGGTGCTGGAGCCAACTGCCTTGGTGAATCTACGTTTCTCCATTTACTCATGTTACTAAACTATGTTTATGATGGGAAAGCGAGAAGTCCTGTGGGTTTATGGATTCTTGCTTAATCATTTTAAAAAACTTCCCATTTTTATACCATGAAGGTTTCCACAGCCTTAGTACTGTACTAAAATCAGGGATAGTTAACTGGATATTCATTTCTTTGTAAAGTTGGAACTGCTAGTAACTCAGTCTCGTTCTCAAGCAAGTCATTTTTTAAAGGAGTGTATGTGGAAGTTAAAGGATTGGAAATTGGGTACCTTAAATGTATCCATGCTTTCACACGTTCCAAGTGGGCTTCACATACCGCCACATACAAAGTGAGTGAGTTATATGGCGGGTAAAGGTGTTGTAATAGAGACCCCAAATGAAGCGAATTAAACAAACAAACAAACAAACAAACAAAAAACCTCTGTACTCCTTCTAACTTTCAATGTGCTATTTCCAAGTGTCTCTTGTCTGCATTGTTGAAATTGATATGTACCCATAATTTCTGCTGTCTTGCCTGTGGGAAAGGAAAAGCAATAGTGGAGAGCAAAGTGGTACTCAGTAGGTTGTGGCAGAGAAGCTGTACATAGCCCTTCCACTCACCGTCACTGAACACACCTTAGTCAGAAGGACAGCGCTGGCTGCAGGGACTCTGTCACTCCATGCTGTTCTGCCAATTGTTTGTCTAAAACCAGGGAGTTCATTACTAAAAAGTAGAATAATAATATTCCGTATTTTGCCGTGTATAATGCACGCTTTTTTGTCCAAATTTGTGAGGAACAATTAAGGTGCACATTATATACGGTAGTGCTAATTCCGTACCTATAAAAATGTTTTTAATTATTTTATTTATGCTAATGAGTTAAAAGTGTAACTCTAGAAATCAATAATGATATCCGTATGCAAAACAATACCCTAGAATATGATAATCGGTTTTGTTGAACTTACGATGAACTTGCAACACTGAAGAGTTCTTGGCCTTCTGTGATGTGTAAACATCATAAATTTGTTACTGGTACATCAAATTTCTTGTACCATAATATATTAAAAAATAAATACTATAATTCCTTTAAAATACAAAAAAGACAAGTACCTAAATGTAAACAAACAAAAATTTGAATTAAAAAATTAAAACGAAAAAAATTTTTCCCCTGAAATTTTTGGGCCAAAAATGTGGGTGCACATTATACACAGCAAAATACAGTAATTTAGGGATAAATTAGTAGGTTGTAATACTTACAGTAAATATGTCAGGCACATCTTTTTAAAATACTTGTTTTGAAACGTTAACTTAAGATGCCTCAGTGATCAATAAAATAATTATATCTGAACATATTTTTTGAAAAAAACAGGAATAGTGGACCATTTTTAAATGTATTTTACTGCTTTTGCGTGATTACTCTATAATATTTATGGGAATAACATATACCTATCAATAAATCCATACAAGGCCTTCCCGACCATGAACAACAAAATGACAGCATTAATGTATAATTACCTTCTTTTCAATTTCTCTGAAGGGTGATTACTTGTGCGAAATTTCTTTGCCTTCAGGAGATGGAATTGATTTTCTCATAAGAAAGCTCATTTCAATATCGTAAAACGTGAATTGTTAGGAAGTGTTTATTTTTTTCAGACTTATATTGACTATCACTATTCATCGATATCAATATCAGTGTGTTTTGTACTTATGAGTAATTCAGAATTTTATTGGCTGTTTTAAGAAATTTTACTTCAAGATAACCCTGAATTATTAAATTTTTGTACATCTAAAAATTGTCGGCTCATATTTCTTCTTTAAATGTCTTTAGTGATTAAAAGGCATTTACTTTCTGTAATAATTTTGCAATTGTTGGTATTTATATAAAATAGTTTGAAATACAGACTACTCTATACACTACAGACATTTTATTAAAATTAAAATTAACTATTTATTATTGAACCAAAATTAAGTGCATAAGCTTCTTTCTTAAAGAAATCCCACATTCAACATTTCAGGTCACTAGGGTAACATTTGGACAGTAAGTATTTGCTGTAATTTCTCTGTATGATATCTTGGAGGATTAAAATTGAACTTTTAAAGTTGCTTAATTTGCAATCTGTAGCAGTTTAAGCATTCAGTGAGTTCTTACTGTATTTGAAATTCTTTGCAAAACCCTTATGAATGCACAGATTTTCAAAATTGCTTAACTAATTTTAAATAAATGTAATTTACTTTGCAATCTTCCTTTGGAAACATCATGCCCTCACTCTCTCTCAGACTTACCATATAATATTTTTCAATAGAGAAGCATACTCAGGGTTCGTGAAGCTGTCTGTAAACTTCAGCATAACTTTTTATATCCAAAAATTATCTCTGTAAATGCAGTTTTTGTTATTAAATTATGAATTTGTCCATCAAAATACTTTAGAATTCTACAATATGTACAATATAGGACCTCCAGTGATATTAAAGTCTCCAGAAAAAAAAAATTCCCACATGTGAATTTTTACTTATTTTACTTTTCGGAATAAGTATAAATTTTGCAATAGTTTAGGAAAGCTGGGGTTATGACAAAAAATACCCTATACACAAGTAGACCTTGAGATTAAAAAAATAATAATGAAAGGAAACATTTATGAACCATTGTTACATGAAAGAGAATTTAGGTGACGTGTATATAATAAGATAATTACTAGAAGGAATTAAACAAGTATAATATTTTTTTCCAATTTCATAATA
Organism: Rhinolophus ferrumequinum; assembly: GCF_004115265.2. Taxonomy (NCBI): domain Eukaryota; kingdom Metazoa; phylum Chordata; class Mammalia; order Chiroptera; family Rhinolophidae; genus Rhinolophus; species Rhinolophus ferrumequinum. Next base: position 37,647,941 of record NC_046299.1, on the reverse strand, counting down.
TTCACAGTTAAATGAGAGGCAACATTTGCTATTTTATCACTTAGAGAAGTAAAATTAATTGTGTAGTGTACCAGGCACACCGCAATTAATACTAATTATTAATAAATAAGAAGAGAAAACTGTATTTGGTGATGGAATTTTAAAGAATGATTTGCCTGAATTCACTATAGTTAAAAAAAAATTAGATATTAGAAAGATGTAAATCAAAACTTGACTTCCTTCCTTTTGAAGCTTCTGCAAATCATATTTTTACTATGTTAATTTTATCACAAAACAAGTTAGATGTTTATTTTTCTCATACATCAATGTTTATCCAGATTTACCTACATGCTTACCATTTATAATGATTCCTATAAATGTTTCCTTATTAGGAAGTTCTGATTTCACCACTTATAATATGATATATGATATACTTATAAATTGACTATTAGTGTCATTTTATAAGCTACTCTTTATTATGATTTTTTTACATCCCTCCTTGGATCTAGCACGTTGAAGACAATCAAGTACTGCTGTTTTTCCTATATTCTGGAATTATCTTGGCACATTCTATATATATTTAAGATCATAAAAAATGAATTTTACAAGCCGTTGTTATACGTGAAGACAATTTAGAAAAATGTGTAAAAAATAATTAGTAGTTCTATTTTGAAACATTCTCAAACTTACTAGTAGCAAATATAGCACAAAGATTTTTTTTCTGAACTGTTTGAGAGTGTCATTGATCTAATACTATCACGAAAAGTTACTAGTACATATTTAGTACAAAAAGATTATTCTATACTTGATCTTAATATAATCATCAAATTTTGCAATAAACTTTTATACATAACTACTGTCTAATATTCAAACTCCATTACACTTTTCTAGTAATGATCTTTTTATCCAAAGAATTCAGTTCAGAGTCTTGTGTTGCATTTAATTTTGAAGTCACTTTAGTTACATCAAACTACAAACAAGTCTTTAGTTATTCCCTAAGTTTGACCAGTAGGGATATTCAGTCTTTATCTTTTGACATGGTTGTGTCTTTGAACAGTATTTTGCTATCTGGCAAAAGAGGATCATTGTACACTTTTATTTGCCTGTATCCTGTATCAGCCATTCCTCAATCTTGGTATGTTTTAGAAGAGGATGGTATTTAGAAGCCAAAATTTGAATATTCAGTATGCTATTGCTATTGCTGCTGCTTCCAGCTCTCTCAGTGAGTTAGAAAATTTCTATCTAGTTACATTTCCATCTATAGTTATGCTTCTGCCTATCTATCTATCTATCTATCTATCTATCTATCTATCTATCTATCATCTATCTATCTAATCTATCAATCATCTATCATCAAAAATTTTGAATGCACATAGATATATCCAAATCTAATCCAACACCATAGAATCCATTTTAGTTTTTTCCTTTCCATATTTGTAATTACCTTCCCTAATTAAGTGACCAACTGACTCCAATCATATTTAATGCATCTATTTGTTTGTTTAATAAATATTCCTCTGTATCTCCACTTCCCCATGTGGATGCTGTCCTCACACCAGTCAGGCTCCAATATGCTGTGTTGTATCCTCCCCACACTCCTAATGTAGATATGCTTTCTATACCAATCAGCTTTAGATTACTACTTCATCTGTCCCCACTTATTTGCTTTAATACTAAAGAATAATGAGTTGAGGGGAATAGGTATACAGAATACAGAAGGGGAAAAAGCAGCAATGTAATTTTGAATATTTCCCTTTCTCCATTCTCATTATCACTACCTATGCCAATTCGTTTGTAATATGATGGCTCTTGCTCCCTCTGTCAATAATGACTCAGCCACATATCTATGTTTACTATCTTGTTGTCTATGTTATGTTCCCTGTGGTTTATCTATGTTCCAATGCCACTTCTATATTTTGCTGCATATAATATACCCTTTATTAATTAATGGGTTGGATTTCTGATTTCAAATATTTATATATATATATATATATATATATATATATATATATATATATATATATATATATAGTATGACTTTGTAATTGTGAGGTAAAATTGTAGTTTTTTGTTTCTCATAACTTCCATTTACAATGGATTATTTCTTCATGGATTTTTGTGTGATCTTTAATGTTGCATCTATGGCACTTGCACTTTATCTGTGGGAATTTGTTGAAAATTTCACTGCATTTCTCCAGAAAGTATTTATAGTTGCTTCTGATACATTCCTCATGGCCATAAAATCTAAGACAGTCATTATTTTTATCTTTGCTTGTGAATTTTCAGGAGGACACAAATGTTATAAATATCAGTTCTAATGCTGTGTGATACTCAGCTCATGGTTAGGAATTATTAAGACAGAATATTCTTATTTTGTCTCCCTCTATCAAATGTTCCTTCTTATTGAGTTTAGTTTGTTCATTGATGGTTCTGTCTTTTAGGAGACCAAGATTTGTTTGGAAAGCCTCTGCCTCACCATTTCACAGTGGAGTCCTTAAATTATCTCTTATGCAAGACCTGTTACAATCTAAATTCTGGGCTTGTTTCTTTGGCAGAAGTTCCTACAGCAAACATTACTTCAGGACTGACATTCCTTATCAGGATTACCAATTTTATTTTATTTATAGCATTCTATTATTTCTCTTACCTTTTCACTAACACAACTGTCATGTTTTTGTTTTGTTTTCTAAATTTTATCTAGAATTTTTGTTGATTTCTTCTGGATAATTCCCGAAGCGTTCTTCCCAACTAGTTTCTCTAGTCACTCTATCATATCGCCAGAACCAGAAATAATAGATTAGAAATTTAATTAATCTTGAAATAATTTAGTAAATAGAATGTATATATATATATCTTATGATGGAAATTAACACATACTTTGTAAGATTAGTAATATAGCGTCTTTTTGTTTCTCCGTCTTTTGTTTCCAATCAAAATAAATAATTATCTTAAGAAATAAAAGCAAGGTTGTCTTCCTCTATATCATTTTTCAAAATAAACCTAAAGGATTAAATGACACCCGAATCTTAACAAAAAACATAGTTTACATTTTTTAAAGAACATATTGTTTTAATCAATTAAATTTTGGCGCAATAATTTAGGAATTTAATGTTTTGCTTTTATATATTTTTCATAGGATGCAAAATTTCTTTAGGCTAAAATTCCATAGAAATAGCTCCATAACTAGAATGAACAGTTGGAAAAATAATGTTAACTTTTGTTCATACAATTTTGAATTTTCAGAGGGTAAGAAAAATCATACATTTTTGAGCTTGGAAATGAGCTAATTTTTCTTTAACTCTTTTCTTGACAAGAATTTTACTTTGATGATGTGCTGGTGTTTTCAAAATGTATTATTAATAACCATTTAGAAATATGTACTTGAGCAAAGTATAGATCCTATTTTTTTACTAAGTGACTGCAAATCACTGTAAATTTAGGCTTAAGAGACAGATAATAAGGAAGTAAAATACTTTAATTTTTGTTGTTGTTGTTGTTGTTTGTTTGTTGTTTTTATGTTCCAGAAAAGATTTCCTGTATATGTTAGCTTATTGCTAAGGAACATAGCAGCTGTATTTTATAGCAACTTAGGTCAGTGACTGCTTAAATCAGCTGACAAGTGAATTGTGCTAATGAAGTCAGAAAACAGTTTTAAATTATCAGTTGGGTCGATTAACATTCCTTGACCCAAGGTAGCTAATGGCATCCCTGCATCAGTCCATTTGAATTTCTTATTATTGGCAAGAAGAAAACAAAAACAAAAAAACTATTTTGCACAATTTAAAGCATTTTCACTATATTAATTTATTTTTATCACATCTCTAAATATAGATGATATACCATCTTACAAATAAAATAATGGGATTTGGGTAAGACATTTTATGACTTACTTTAAGATAGTGCCAGAACGAAGAATAGTAATGCGTTTTTTAAAAAGAAGAATAGGAGAGAGAGAGAGAGAGAGAGAGAGAGAGAGAACGCGAGAGAGAGCGAGAGAGAACCAAGTTCACATTATAATTTGTGAGTTGGTTGAGTTGGGATTGAAATCCAGTAAGTCAGACCCTAGATACTACACTAATAATTTAGATTCTTCACTCTAAATTCTAAATAATTTAGAATGTGCAGAAATGCACATTCTACTATACTTTCTGTAGTCTAAGAGCTATACACTATTAATGCGTGCATGTAAACCCAAATTAAACTGTTTTATTTTCACCAAGTTTTATTGTCTTGTAAAACTCAGGGAACTTGTATTGATGAATTGAATAAAATTCTTTTATATTTCCTCAAACACTAAGGATTAGGATGCAAAAGAATGACCTTCATGTCTATAACATTTTATTCCATGCATGGAAATGATCAAATCCTTATTTTAACTTTTACCTACATAGTATTTTTGTACAGCGCCTCAGGGTATGTTGACTTATAAGTCACATATCTATAATCTATGGGAAAGAGAGTTTATTAAAGTTTCTATCAGTGAATTGTGAACTTGGGGAATGGAATCAGAGCCCCCATTAAAGGTCATTTGAAAACTCGCAGAGCTTGAAATTGACAACTCCAACACTCTAAACAATTAGAAAGTACCAAGGTAACCTGTGTGCTCCTCTGTGTAATATGAAAAATTAATTATTTTTTAGACTGTAACAACCATAAGTGATAGAATTTATTTATAACATATTCATAGGATGCTTGTGTCATGGAAACCATAAAGCCACATAATGTATTTTAATTATTTAAGGATGTTTTATAGAATAATACTCTAGAATCAAAAGTTAATTTCAGTGTTCAGTCTGAATATCTGCATCTATGCCACAACTCAGCAAACTGCAAAATTAGACAATAAAAAAAAATTAGATATTTTTATGGAAGATATTACTTGTGAAAACATTAACTTTGAATGGCCAAACAATCCTTTAAAAATGCAGTTATAAACTTTACATATGATATATATTTATACATCCAAAAAAGATATATTTTTACAAGATAAAATTAATTGTTTTTGTTTATTTGAATGGATGACATGGCTTTTCTCTTAAGAACAGCAAAGACTTATGTAACTCTTTCTTTGAAAAAAGTCATATGACAATGTTATGTGTTCTCTTACATTTCTAAATGAAGATTGCAAGTTTGCATCCTATAATTCTGTATAGGGCTAAAATACCTGTTTTAAAGAAACATTAATCATAGGAATTATTACTGATTTACCAAATATCAAAGGTTAAATTTCTTAGAAAAGCCTTCACAATAAGTTGAATTGATCTAAATGCAACCTTTATCAAATTCATATATGTTAACTATTTTAGATACAATTTTATATTTCTAATTACCCATGAGGTGATTTTATAAATAAGGTTGGACATAAAATTAATTCTCACCCACAATAAGTAGGTGGTAAAGAGTAGCTGGAAATTTGGCTATGAATATTTCAATATCATTTTCCCCTGCTAATTTTCTCTTCCTTGTGGTTGATATAAATAATACATTAACAGTGGATTAGAGTCTCTTGTAAAAGACACTTCATTTATCTTAATCATCATGCTTCCTTTTCTAATCTATATGCCCTTGCCTAGATCCCCTCCTGACCCTCTCCTTCAATGACAAATTCTATTCCCCAATACACTTTGTGTCATGTCTTCACTATTTTTGGCCCTTATTGAGTAAGCTCACTCTTTGTACTGCTGATACAAAGTGTTACAAGTAATGGATACAATAAATTACATCTTAGTTTAGACAGATAGAACCAAATGCTTTTGGATTTTCCAGAATCATTTTAGAAATTAACACTCCTCTTCCACTACTGCAGATAAATAGTGCTTCATCTATTGTCAAATTAATCCAATGATTTCTGCCTACACAAGGTCTGAAAAGATGCCCTCAATAAGTGCTTTCTAGGAAGGAAATTTACTGTGTCTTTCGTTGTGTGTTTGTTTTATTTCTTACCAACTAATTAACTCTTATCTTTTTTTTCTTCTTAACTCAAACATACTAATTAATATTAATTCTTTAGTCAATACTAAAGGCTAATGTGATCATTAGCCTTTCCCCAGAATGTGGCCCTGGAAATATCCAATAATACCTAGCATATTACTATGCACAAAATTATATGATAATATATATGACTGAACTGACTTTTAGACTAGATAGAAAAATTTAAAAAATCTTGTGTGTACATATAAATGTGCATGTACATATATATTAGAACATGAAAATTTCAGAAGCTACCTGTTTTTCATTAAATTCATTCCATGCTTTTAAATCATTACTGAATCCAACACTGAGTATGTTTCATGAAATTTCTTAGATACCTTGTGCTGTTTATATATAAATAACTTCTCAATTGTAAATTAATTTAGTTATCAATTTCTGAAACCTCTTTGCAAATCTAAGAATTTAAAATAAACATAACTAACTTATTAATTCACCCCTGAAGCACTGCTAAACAAAGTGATCAAAATTATACATCAAGTTCTGTCAGTTCAGCAGAACCCAAGAGAGTCCTTTCTAGTTTTTACTGTTACAAGTGTAACCAAATTGCTAGCATATCATATTTCACAATATTTTTTTGAAATCAAATTAAGACTTTCAATTAATTAGTATGTTATATTACAGGTTTTATCCTAAAGGGACAAATTTTGAAGGGGAGCAATCATAACTGTGGTGGCCATTTCTCAAGCTAATAGGCAAAGTGCTTCGTGGTGAATACCATTTTCATTGGCATATGTATTCAGATAGTTTAGGAGGAAAATGGTACACATTTTATGTAAGCCTCTATTCAGCTGTTTAAAGAGTAAAGGCTTAGTTTTTCAATGCTGTTGCTGCATTAAATGATAATTTGGTCACACACACACACACACACACAGAAAAGTAGACAGAGATACATAGTAAAACAAAAATTGGCTTTGGGAAGACAACAAAGCAATGGCAAAAGTTGGTACAAATCATTTTGTATTGGAAAGAAAAGGGGAAAATGTGATCACTTAGTATAACGGTTGTATTCCTTATGGTTGAGAAAGATGAGTTTTAAACATATTTTAGTGTTATACCCAAAATAATGCAGCAATTGTTAACCCTGGAATCAATTTTGTCCTTCTGAATTAGTCCAATCCCCCTTCAAGTAATCAGTATGGAAAAGATGGCTAAGATCATTCCTTGCATGAATTTTAAAATCTCAAATATAGGATGTACATTCATAAAACTTCCTAATAAAAGCTGTTTTAAAAATATGTAATTTTCCAATCATAAAGAGATTGCAAGAGAAAAAAGACCCAGACAGATCTACACATGCTAATGTTTCAAAATTTCCTATCCTTAACAATCTTAATCTTATCTAGGTCTTCATATTTGTAGCCCTCCTCTTTTGATGTAAATCACCTTGCCCTTGAATATGACCCAAGTTTTAGATAAATGAGGAGTTAGGGGAAGAGAAGAAAGGAAACTTAAACCCACCCTTAAAAATATGATAATTCATCCACCTCTTAGCTATGAGAGCTTAAACAAAACCTTAGCTTCATCCGTTAAAAATTGAAGAATCTACTCTATACTCTCTGTCATTGCGTAAGTGACAAAATTTATAATGTCTGATAAAAATGTGGGTCTTAATGCCTATGCTAACTCTAAGTCAACAGTTTTTTCTTAATGTTACCCTTTCTACATGTTTCAAATGTGGGATCAGATTCTAGAGTGGTGGCCAGTATGTAACCACGGCCTACATTTTTGAAGACAAACAAAGACTATGTGACTAATGAGTATCAACTGTATATATATATATATATATATTTATATAGATATGTGTATAGAGTAGTCTATATATCTAGAGAGAGACAGAGACAGAGACAGAAATTCCAGATTTGCAAATTCACCTACTCACTAAAATTTTGTTGTAAATCAGTACTTCCAGTGCTCTTGAGGTCATTTGCAGACATACCCAGAGCAGCAGGAAAAAAAAAAAAATGTGTCATCTCAGGATGTTCTTAAATGTCCATTCAGGAAAAGCTCTGCCTGCTTACTTGCCATTGAATAAGTGACAAAATTAATAATGTCTGATGACCAGGGGATGGAAAAGGTAGGAGGTAGTGCTGTGTCATGCAAGAAGCTCTCTGGCTTTGAGGCAGGTTGGTTGGGGTTGAATTTCAGCTATGACACAATTAAGGGTGCAGCCTTAGGGAAGTCACTCTACACGTCTGGACTTTGTTTTCTCTTTTTAAATATAAAGAAAATGGAATCAGCCAGATGAGTTATTTTGAGATTTAATATTGTAATTTATGTGGCATTTAAGAGGTGTGATCAAAAGATATGGTGAATGTTTAAATGAAAAAAAATATTACAGTAAGAGACACATTGCCATTAATCCCCCTCAAAATACACCCCCTCACTTTGAACACACTTATCCCATCATTCTTGCCACTTTCTGAAGCAGTTCTGGAAGTCCTCTTTCCTAAATGTCTTTATTTCATCCTCCATCATGACAGCGCTCCATATCACACATTGCTTCTGATACGTCAAAAACATTACGGTGTGCCCTCATCCATCTCATTCAACGGATCTGGCACTGTGTGACTTCTGCCTCTTTCCCAAAGTCAAAATGACCAAAAAAGGTAAACATTGTGAATCCAGTCAGGGCATCGAGGCAGCCACAACAGTGCAACTAAAGATACTCATGAGAGAGGACTTCCAGAACTGCTTCAGAAAGTGGCAAGAACGATAGGATACGTGTGTTCGAAGCAAGGGGGAGTACTTTGTGGGGGATAAATGGCAATGTGTCTTTAACTGTAATAATATTTTTAATTTAAAAATTCATTATATTTTATCATACCTCATCGTGTGTGTGTATATATGTGTGTGTATATATATATATATATATATATATATATACATATATATATATATCATGAGGAATACATATATTTTTATATGTATATATATTTCATAAAATATATAAAAATATCATAGAAACTGCCACTTACCAGATCCTCACTATATGCAACCAAATATACATACAGTTTATATTACTGTAAAAATGTGCAAGCTATGAGTTATTATTGTAGTGATTTGTGAGGGTAAGACTGTTATCTCAAAGACATTGAATACTTTGACCAAGATGTCTTCCAATTAGTTTGATGAGTTTCTGTTCATTAAACTGCAAAGGTCATAATTTTCCAACAAACTTTTGGTCTTGCCTAATTCACTGACTTGCTCTACAGAGCAAGTAATCGGAAGGACCAAGCTTTCAACTCAAATATTTCATTATGGATTTAGTACTTCACATAGTCAAGAGTTTAAGTAAGAGTAATTTTTTTTTTCATATTTAAACAGGACTGATTTGATAGATGGCTACATCTATACATAAGAGTGTCCCCAAATGTAACTCCTAAGTTATAAATATGTGAAACTCACTGTCTGTGTATAATTTATATGTGTGTGTGTGTGTGTGTTTGTGTGTGTGTATGTGCAGTGTTCTAATAGCATCAAATTATATTTCGTTTTAAAACTTGTTTATCATTGCTTGGAAAACCTCCCTGGAGAAAATGAATGTGAGCTCTGTGTGTGGGTAGCTAAAGCAGGCAAAATAGAAATCAATGTTGTCTACTCCTGAAATCTGTCTCAATTTCAACTTCCATTTGCTGGCAGAATGAAGGATGTCACTAAGCTTGAGTATCCATTCATTCCCTCCATCAAATTGGATTAACTTGTGCAGTGTAAAGTAGCTACATATCCTACTGTTTCTGAATTTATAATTGGATAATTACATAACTAAGAGAAGGCTAAGTAATATGATCTGTCTGATACAATTTCTGGGCATCAGAAGTCTTTCAGTAACATAGACAATCATGAAAAATGCATATGTCTTGTCATGTTTTTTAAGTATTGGAAAAATCACACAACATTTTACCAAAGGTATACACATAGTTAAATAACTTATTCAAGTTTAAGTGAGGTACAATAATTAGCCAGTTGTTTGTTTTTTAATGGACTTTCATTTCCGGAGCTGTTTTAGGTTTATAGCAAAATTGAGCTGTGAACGTGCAGAAATATCCCACCTAAACTTTGCCCCCACACATGCACAATCTCCTCCACTGTGGACATCTTGCACTACAGTGGTATATTTGTAACAATTGATGACCTAAATTAACACATCATTATCCTTGAAGGCCCATAGTTTACATTAGGGTTCAGTCTTGGTGTTTTATATTCTCTGGGTTTTGACACATGTATAATGACATGTATCCACCCTTCATTGTAGTATCACTGCCGTAAAAATGCTGCATCTATTCATCCCTCACTCTCCTGAACCCCTGGAAACCACTGATCTTTTTACTGTCTCTTTAGTTTTGCCTTTTCCAGAATGTCATATAGTTGGAATTATATAGTATATTTTTCATGTCTTGATAGCTCATTTCTTTTTAGTGTTGAATAATATTCCATTGCTTGAATGTATCACATTTTACTTATCCATTCAGGTTTTGAAGGACATCTTTGTTGAGTCCAAGCTGTTGGCAATTATGAGTAAAGCTTCTGTGAACATCCATGTACAGTTCTGTGCAGACGCTTGTTTTCAGTTCATTTCAGTAAAATATTAAGGAGTGTGATTGCTGGATGGTATGATAAGAGTATGTTTAGTTTTGGGAGAAATCACCAAATTGTGTTCCAAAGTGGATGTACTGTTTTCCAGCTAGCAATGAATGAAAGTTTCTGTTGCTCCATTTCCCAATCAATATTTGGTGTTATTAGTGGTTTGAAATTTGACCATGCTAAGAGGCATGTAGTGGTAATCATTGTTATTTTAATTTGTAATTCCCTAATGACATACGATATTGAGTATCCTTTCATATGTTTATTTACTATCTGTATGTATATCTCCTTTGGTGAGGGGTCTGTTAAGATATTTTGCCCATTTTTAATGGGGTTGTTCATTTACATATTGTTGAATTTTAAGAGTTCTTTGCATGTTTTGGATAATAGTCCTTTATCAGATAGGTCTTTTGCAAATGTTTTTTTTCTTCAGTCTATTATATGATTGTATGCTAAAAAATGTGATTTAATAGAAAGTGTTTAGAACCATAAAAAGGTAAGTGATGAAACCAAGTCCATGGGGAATGGGCAACCTGTACAGGTTCATATGTAGGTGGGGAGATGGCAAAGCAAAGACAAGGTAAAATGATACACTTTGGAAATGAGAAAGGAAAGGGTTAAGGGAGAGAAATAGCTTTTTTTTTTTTTAGAATCTACTACTTGAAAAATGTTTCTTCTTGAATGCAGAATGACTTATAATTATATGAAAGAATTGCAATATATAAAAATAGTTAAGTTAAATATCTTGCCAGCTGGTATATGTCAGATTTGAAACTCAGGTCTTTCTTGTACTACATTACACTGGCTCTAATATATACTAAGTCACTATGAATGAGTTTATGTGTATGTCTGTATGAACATATGTACACAAATATATGGCATACGTATATAAATATATATGTACATACATTCATCCTCCAACTCTTTGATTCAACATTTATCTCACCTTCATTTTGGCATTATGCTTAAAAATTTTTACAAATTCATATTTAGTTATTACTAAACAACAATTTAGAACCAATTTTCCATTAATTGATTATGTCTGATGATAAATACAACCTCAGTATGGCATATGTTAAAAGTATAATAAAGTACATCGTCTTTAAATGTAAGGAGTGATTAGGATATGCAGAATTTATAAATAATAAAAACAGATTACTTTGAATACTGTTTAAATAGCAGGCTGAATTAATCAAATTTTACATCCCTTTTAATTTTCTGAGTCATCCATTTGAAAGCTAATAGGTCATTAAAATGTGTATACTTTTGAGGTATAGTGATATGCATTATGCAATTATACTATATAGGAGTACTTTGATATAGCGAGAAAGCTATTATACAACATGATGTGGAACCTGCCTAAGAAAATCCAAAAATAAGCCTTCGTTAGTCTAAAATTTAAAACAAACAAACAAACAAAAAAAGACCACTGATGATATTAAGCTATAATAAAGTTCAGAATATGTTCCTTTATTAATCACTGTGCATTGAATACAGTAGACCAAAGCAAATGCATAGTATATCTGTTATATGCCCAATTATTCCTCAAGAATAGACTAATCCTAATAGGCATAATAATTCTTCCTCAGTAGAATAGATAATCCCAAAGAGTAGTGAGAAGTGACAGCTGGACTAGGAGATTGTATCTCTGAGACTGATTCCCTATCAATCAAGAGATATTTCATAACATTTATAATATGAGAATCAGTAAATCACAGAACTTCAAAAATAGCTGTTGAACAGTGAATATTACTTACTTTTTAAGTTAAGTTTTTAATTATTAATTTTATTAAATTTATTGGGATGACTTTGGTTAGTAAAACAACCTAGGTTTCAAGTGTACGATTCTATAATACATCACCTATATATTATATAGATGGATCCAAAGTCCATTCTCCTTCCACTTCCATATATTTGACCCTCTTTACTATCTTTTACCAACCTCCTCTTTCCCTCTGGTAACCATTAAGCTATTGTCTGTGTCTATGAATTTTGTTTGTTTGTCTTGTTTTTTGTTGCTTTCAGTTTTACATTCCACATATGAATGAAGTCATATAGTTCTTGACATTTTCTGACATGTTTTGCTTAGCATGATCATCTCCAGATCCATCCATGCTGTCACAAATGGCAGTATTTCATCTTTTCTTATGGCCAAGTAATAGTTGTGTATATGTACCATTGTGTATATGTACCACATCTTCTTTATTCAATCATCTATCAAAGGACACTTTGGTTGTTTCCATGTCTTGGCCACCGTGAATAATGCTGCAATGAACAGAGGGGTACATATATCTTGACAAATTTTTCAGATTTCACATTTTTTGGGTAGATACCCAGAAGAGGAATTGCTGGGTCACATGGTAATTCTGTTCTTAATTTTGAGGAACCTCCATTCTTTTTCCATTGTACTTGTACTAGTTTACATTCCCACTAGCAGTTTCCTTTCTGAGGTTTCCTTTTTCTCCACAGCCTCTCCAACACTTGTTATTATTTGTCTGGTTGATAATAGCCATTCTAATTCGTGTGAAGTGGTAATCTCATGCACAGAGTTTATGTACCCAAAGATGCACTTGAATTCTACCAGTGCTTTTTTTTTTTTTTAATTAGTTTCAGGTGTACAAAACAATGTAATAGTTTCTACTAATACTTTTTCTTTTTAATAATTGTTTTGTCTTTCAATTAGAGTTGGCAGGCAATATTATATTAGTTTCAGGTGTATAACATTGTGATTAGACATTTATGTGACTTATGAAATGATCACCCCAATAAATCTAGTACCCATCTGACACCATACATAGTTATTACAACATTGTTGACTATATTCCTTATGCTATACTTTACATCCCCATGACTATTTTGTAACTACCAATGTGTACTTCTTAATCCCTTCTCCTTTTTTCACCCAATCCCACCAACCCCCCTTCAGCCTGGTAACCATCAAAATGTTCTCTTTATCTATGAGTTTGTTTCTATTTTGTTTGTTTATTTTATTCTTTAGATTCCACACATAATTGAAATCATATGGTATTTGTCTTTGTCTGACTTAACTCCACTCAGCACAATACCCTCTAGGTCCATCCATGTTGTTGCAGATGGCAAGATTTCATTCTTTTCATGGCTGAGTAATATTTTGTTGTATATATGTACCACCACTTCCTTATCCATTCATCCATTGATGGACACCCAGGTTGCCTCCACATCTTGGCTGTTTTAAACAATACTGCAGTTAACATATGGATGCACATGTCTCTCCAAAGTAGTGTTTGAGTTTCTTCCAAGAAATACTAAGAAGTGTGATTACTGGGTCCTTCTTTGTCTCTTGTTATAGCCTTTGTTTTAAAGTCTATTTTGTCTTGTTTGAATATTGCTACAGTACCTTTTTTTGTTTGTTTCCATTTTCATAAAATGTTTTTTTCCATCTCTTTACTTTCAGTCTGTATATCTCTTTTAATCTGAAGTAAGTCTCTTGCAGGCAGCATTTGTAAGGGTCTTGTTTTCTTATCAATTCAGCTACCCAGTGTCTTTTGATTGTATCATTTAATCCATTTACATTTAAATCTATTAATACTTTTGATTGCTTGCTGCTTTTTATATTAACTTAATATTTCTCAAACAAATATCACATATTTGCTATTTCTTTATGTAATCTGTATCACTATTTGCTTATATGTTTAATTGGTTTACTTTTTAATTTTAAAATATTTTTAATGTGTGATCTTATTTCATTTTGGAAGTTTAAAGCTAGTGTTTCTGACAAAAAAAAAAAAAAGATAGATTCCTAAAACTAAATATGATGAAATCAAAATGCTATCCTTTTGATCCAGGTAGAATAAGTTTCCTGTGAACATCTGATCCTGTGGCTGCTGTAATTGTGTTTAAAAAAAGATATGGTATAAGAAAATTGCAAGTAACAGACACACCATACTTTCGCCCCAATTTTTTTAATAGATTTGAAGAGAATAAACAGAAATAAATTTCTGATAATGTGACAGTGTTAACAAATGTCACCTCTGTTACAACTCTCACTCTTTGGAATCACCAATATCATGTAATGTGTGCATATCATAGTATATAGATGACTTTAATTTTTATAATTACTGTTCCTTTTTATATATTTTGAGTTCTATAATTACCAATTATTATATGTATCATTAGAAAAAATAGAAATACTCCCACCTCAAAGAGGTGGGAGCATAACTTTCATCCCTTAAATGTGGACTACACATGTACAACATGAAAAGTGGAAACATATTACCTTTTATTGGAGAAACCTGTAGCAAACTACCTCGTCCAGGTGATCAACATCAAAAGTGACAATCATGTTAATAATATGTGCTCTTAATATGATTGGATGAAAATTACACTTCCTCTCCACGGTCTACCTTCTTCCCCAAATCACTCCAATTTAATCATGACAAAAACACTAGATGAATCCAAACTGAGAAGACGTTCTGCAAAATACTTATCACTACTCCTGATCACCAGAAATACTTAAAAACTGTCAGGATCACCAAAAACAAGGACACTATGAGAAACTCCCATGCTGAAAGAAATCTAGAGAGATGTGACAACTAGATGTAATGCTGTATCCTAGGTGGGATCCTGGAATGGAAAAAGAATATTATGTAAAAAGTAAGTAAATCTGAAGAAAATATGCTTTAGTTAATAATATTAAATCAATATCAGTTCATTAATTTTAACAAATGTACCATAGTAATAGTAAGTGATGGTTAATTTCATATGTCAACTTGACTGGGTCAAGTGGTGCTGATTAAACATCATTTCTGGGTATGTCTATGAGGATGATTCTGGAGGAGATAAGTCTTTGAATTGGTAGACTGAGTCAGGCTAGCCTTCCTCTCTAATGTGAGTGGGTATGATCTAATCTGTTGAGGGCCTTAATAGAACAAAAAGGTAGAGTAAGGGAGAATTTGCTCTCTCAGGCTGACTACTTGAGCTACTATGTTAGTCTTCTCCTGCATTCCAACTGGGACTTCTAGACTATCTCTCCAGAAGTTCTCAGGTCTTGGTACCTGGACTACAACTGTACCACTGGCTCTCCAGCTTGTAAACAGCACATCTTAGGACTTCTTAGCTTCCATAATTGTGTGAACCAATTCCTATGATAAATATTGATAGGCAGATAGATAGATAGATAGGTAGATAGATCTATATATTGCTGTCTCTTATCAGTTTTCTTTCTCTGAAGAACCCTGACTAAAATATTAATGTAAGATGTTAACAATAGGAAAAACGGATTGAAGAACATGTAGGAACAATTTATACCATCTTCATAAATTTTCTGTAAATTGAAAATTATTATAATACAAAAAGATTATTTTTAAAAAGGATTTACAAATAAAAAATTTTAAAAAACTGTATAAATTGAAGAAAGTGAACATCACATTTGCTTCTTCTTGGTTTCTTTGTATAGGAATGTAGGATGATATCACTTCTCTGCATATGAAATGATTTTTGTGGTTTATCAAAATAATGCTACATATACTAGGAAAACCATAAAGCATCATTTACATGTTAGATGTTATATGATGAATCTGTTATGGTATGTGGGAAAATCAGGGATGATAGACTCAGATAAAAATTTGGATTTAAATTACAACTCTCCTATGAATTCTTGGGCCAACTGCTTTTCTCTCTCCACTTCATTTTTTCCAGCCTATAAAATGGGACTGATTCCATCTTTCTCAGGGATGACATGTGGAAGATAATGAACTCAAAATATATGTTCAGTAAATATTAGCCTGAGTCTTTATTTTCAAACCAACTTCCCACTCAAACTAGAAGTAAAATGAAATTTGGTGAAATTAAAAAGAAATATCTCTAAAACACTTATAGAGCTTTATTTTCTGTAACATTCGTAGACACTGGGTCATAAAATATATACAGTATTTAGAATTTATATACTATAAAATTGGGTAATACAAATTATAAATAGTTATATATAAAAATTATAGAATATTATATATGTGTTGTGTGTATATTATATGTACATGATATTATTTTAAATCCTCAAGATGAAATCCCTTTTAAGCCCTAGCTTTGTTGTCTGCTGGGAAGTTTACATTCTTAAATATCATCTCTACTTTGATTTGATTGGGGGAGAGTGCACAGCAAAATAACAGCTGTGGGCCCCTTTCAGGTTATCTTTTCAGTGACACCAAATGTCTTTGCACTTACTAGTAGTAAAAAGATGAACCTCATTCATCTGTGTTCCTTTCTTCATGAAACTCAATTCCATCATAGCCTCACAATTAATTTGACCATACTCAATCTTATTTCTGGATGACATTAAATAATTACATTTCAAAACCATAAGTTCTTCACCATATTTGATTAACCATGATGTTTATACTGCATATCTCTGTTGCATTTTACTCCATAGGAATTCCATATTCTTTCAGCATTTTCTTTGATTTTTGTCTTCCAAATATTTTGACTACTCCAAAGATTTTGTGTGTGTGTGTGTACACACACACAATATAGCAATATAATGGATGATATATATATACATATATATACACACACATAGATATACCATATGTATATATATATATATATGTGTGTGTATATACACACACACACATATATATGTATGTGTGTATATATATACACACACCTATATATGTGTGTGTGTATATCACACACACACACATATATGAGATATATATATATATATATATATATCATCCATGATATTGCTATTTCAGTACAATTGAACTATTTTTTAAATAAATTTTTCTACTCCTCTTATTTGTATTCTCTGTGAACTTGGTCAAACTCATCTTTCCCAGTACAGATTTATTGTACTTAATTTACTGTTCTCAATTTGGTATTGATCTAGGATAAAATTTCTTCAATATGATGATGAGAAGCCATGATCTACATTTCCCAAAATCCATTTCCTTATGTTTCTTTATTTGATTCTGTCAATGAAAACCACTTTTTGAGATCTGGAAATCTAATGCAAAAGAGAAGTCATTATTTCAATATTCATCCTAGGTAGTTGCTGGCAGACACGTGAGCATACATGAAATATGTATGTTCTTGTTAAGTTGCTGCTTATTTTATTATTTGCTATATAATTCAATAATCTTGTTTTATGACACCTTGGAAAATAACTTTATAGAATGTTTCCATAATTTATTTGACTGTTTTCTCTGATTTAATATG
Source organism: Rhinolophus ferrumequinum (assembly GCF_004115265.2). Lineage (NCBI taxonomy): Eukaryota > Metazoa > Chordata > Mammalia > Chiroptera > Rhinolophidae > Rhinolophus > Rhinolophus ferrumequinum. The sequence continues at coordinate 37,630,199 of NC_046299.1, read as the reverse complement.
AACAATAATATCATTTAGTAAGAAACCCAACCTTTTCCTTTTTTCCTTTTTTCGGTATCTTCTACTGGTGCTATTCCTTGTTTTATTAAGATATGTTCTACCAACATTTCCTGAATGTCTCCTATATTTTCAGAGAGAGAGAGAGAGAGAGAGAGAGAGAGAGAGAGAGAGAGAGAGAGAGAGAGAGATATGAATTATATTAAAAAAATAATTCAATACTCAAATATATGACAGTAGGAAGTGAGATATAATGAGTGGTTTTCCAGACATGTATGGGGTTTCAGTGGGGTGGGAAGTGGAGAGTGCCTGTGAGTGGGAGTGATTATCCCTGGGGTAGAGTAGTATTTTTTCACTTTCATAATACTGAATTGCTGGTGCATGATAGTAAAAAGAAGGCTGAATTTTAGGTCAGGTTAATAATATTTTTAAATTCTTTACAGTCAATGCACTTCCTTATGATTTTGCACCCATGGTGAATAGTTCTCGGCCCATCTTGTTATACCATTGGATAGGATATATAAATCTATCAGTCTGTATGTCATAATGATGTGAACCAGTAATGAAAATAGAGTAGAAAATTAATTGGAGATTCTGTTCATAGGGCCAAAGAGGATTTCACAGAGAAACTGATAATTCAAGGCTTTGTGAATAGCAAATAGGTGATTACAAATGTGCATGTTGTTTTCTCAAGAAGGAAGCAGTATTTTCTCACTAGAAGTCAGTCAATCCATATATTTTTTTTCCAACTTATATGTGCTCAAGACACTGAAATATATAGTCATAGCTCTCTCTCCCATTTACGCATGGATACATGCTTGGAGCTTCAAAGCAACTTTAAATAAAACAGAAAAGTAACGAATTAACAAAAACCTATGGGGTGATTACTCACCACTCCAAAATAGAAGAACTCATAATTTCATACCTTAATACCTTAATACAGTTGGGTTTACTCAAGCTAGTTTTCCACTTATTTCTCTCTCTATTTTTTTTTTCTATAACTATGCCATACAACTCATATTTTTGTTATTTGGGGTCATAATAGTACTTGTATTAAAGACACAATGGAAGCTTTATCACTATAGATTAAAAAAAAAAAGTTCTTCAAGGCAAGTTGCTAAAGTGTGAACCTATCTCCAAGGTAAATAGAGTAATTTTCCGTTTAATTTGGCATTTTCTGGAAGATTTACTCCAAAATTGAAGGCTTTTCCAATTAAATTTGGTAGCGTTTACGTCCCAAATTTTCATATGAGATTAGTTTCCTTCTGTGGAGCTGAGTTTTAAAGCTACTTGAACTAAATTACAGATCCATGCTAACACCTGTGCTAAGCACACTGTAGTCCTCTCAGCTATTCTCTCCATTCAGTATTCTGATTCTCAGATAAGTAGATTAATTCACATCATGCCTTCACACCTAGAAAATGGTAGTCTGAAAGGATCTCAATGTAGTAGAATATGGAAAAACATTTCTTAAAGGGTTTAATCCATTTCAGGATATAGAAAATATACACATCACAGAGGAGACTATCTATAATATATTCTGACAGTATTAAAACATCTGTTCTTTTTGGTCAGCATTTTATTCAAATTTTCTTTTGTTTTAATTTTGTCATAATTATTTTGTCTGTTGAAAGTATAAACATTGAATATTTTAATGAATTCAAAAAATTTTACTTCATCGAAGGCTTACTACTACTTTCAAATTAAGCATGTGTACTCACAGTGGTTTTCTATTTCTGATATTAAATGATACAGTAAATTATAGATGGAGAAGATAAGTGTATTTTCTTCTCCCAGATATTAAATAAGTTTTACAAAGAATTAATTTTATCTTGTTCTTCTATCTGTTTGTTTACTAGGCCTCAAAAAGGACAGGATTCTAAGAATTATTAAGAAGATGACTGTTTTTAAATTAACATAAGTGACTAAGCATACATACAATATGATATATGTGTAAAATTGGATATAATTATTTTTACATAATTGAAAAGGACGTGAACAGAGAATTCATACTATAAGACGTATTAAAATAAAAAAGTGGAACATGTTCAGTATTGGTAAAAGTTTGTGAAATATTTTTTTTAAACTACTGGTGTAAATATAAATCGGTATGATCATCTCAACAGCATTTTTTTCTTTTTGCTATATTTTGTTAGCTTTTTAAATACTTGCCTCATTTATCCTGTAATTCTAGTTTTGGGAAATTATACTAATCACAGGTGCATGAAGACATTTATTTTCAATAATTAACACCAAATCATTATTTGTAATAGTGAAATATTGGAAACAACTTATGTAAGTTAAAAGGAGTATTTTGCAAACTATTTTAATCCAAAGAACAGCAAACAGTAGTTAAAATTAATCTGCAAAATAATTAAAATTTATAATAACATGGAAAGTGTTCATGGCATTTTAACTGAAAGTAAACATGCAAAATGTATATATGAATATGCATTTATATGCATTGTATACATGTAGGGGAAAAGACAAAAAGCAAGTTACATATATATGTATATGTATAATACATATATATACGCACATATATACATATGTATATATGTGCATATATATATATATATATACACACACACATACACATTTATTACTACTATATATTCAGGTTATTGTGAGGTTTCGGTAAAATAATTGATATAAAAAAGAATAGATATATACATATATAGTGTTCCTTTTACACTACTTTCTTAATGTAATTCATCTTTCACTTGTTTGTCTTTCATTAGTGCAAAACAATTACCAAAATGAAAGATTAAATAAAATATATAAATAACAATATTTCAATCCCTCATTGTTCAAAACGACAAGAACCCATCACTTTTGGATTTATATTTCTTAAACTATGTCTTTCCACTTTGTGAACTTTACAATACTATCCCATGTTCCAAAATGAAGGTAGAAAACCACTTGGAATATGGTTTAAAATTCATCTAACCCTGTGTGTGTGTGTGTGTGTGTGTGTGTGTTTCCACACATGCACACTCATGCATGCATTTGTGTGTGTGCATATGTGTATATGCATGTGTGTATCTGTATGGTGGGGTGTTATTTGTGTGTGAATCCAAGTTTTATTAGAAAAAGAAGAAATAGCATTGCTCATACAAGTTATGCAGCCCTTAATTAAGTATAATTTGCCATGAAATGTTATATATTCAGCACATACTTTTTACTGAAAGACTTGACATTGAAATGCTCCTTTGCTTCTTAGTTCTTCTAGCAAATACAATATACTGCTTCACTTTAAAACTGAATTGTTTGCAAATTCCTGAAATTGCAAATCAGCTCTATTTTGTTAGATTACAGCACCACTGTCTAATAGAAAGATCAATTGAGCCACACTTACATTTAAAATGTATAGTATTCACTAAAAAATGAAAAATATTGTCATTTCAACATATAATCAACTTAAAAATTATTAATGAGACATTATACATTATTTTTTAAATCAGTCTTCAAATTCTGGCATGTATAGTCACAATATATCTCACTTTAAATACTGTATTTTCAAAGGTTATGGTAAAATGTAGTCCTAGCAAAACAATAAAAATATGTTTAGCCACAAAAAAATAGTTTATTCTGCTTTAGTTTTTAGTTTCAATATAATTTCATTAAAATAATTCAAATTCAAATTTTAACTCCTTAGTTCAGTTAGCCATGTATCGAGTTCTTAATAGCCATATGTAGCAACCCTATTTGACAGTGTTGCTGTGAAAATTAGAGCAGTATTAAGCTCATGGAGCCAAAAATTATAAAGACATCCACCAGCTTTAAACTTTTTCAAGAAATTACTTGAAATATCCTAATGGCCTTGATTAAAATGTCATTATTCAGCATAAAACAAAGCAGTAACATTTGGTTTCAAATTAAGTATCTGTTTTTTTTTTCTTTTACAAACGGAGAGTGCCAAAAAAATGTATACATATTTTAAGAAAGGAAAAAAACTGTGTTAAAATTGTAGTACAATGAATGATGCTAGCATTCATTTGATTAACGCCATTTTTTGAGGAAACACCATGCTACACGTTGCTACCATAATTCAACTTCAAAAAGTAATACATAGATAACATCTCTTAAAATGTGTACATTTTTTGGCACCACCAGTATTTTCCTCATCATATGTTTGAAGTGAGACATATATTGGTAGTCAGATATTTTTCGCCATTTATTTTCTTATGATAATGTTCAGATGAAGATTTGAAGCTAAAATCTATATTCTAACCAGGAAGCCTCAAACCAATTAACTAACTGCCCTACTTCAGGAAATTCAGCTTAGTTCCTACAGCTGAAACCACAATTGAAATAATATTAGGAGAAAATTAAGCAGAAAGGGATAGCTTATATGACCGTACCTAAACCACATCGTTTTTCTAATGATTTCTAATGAGAATCCATAACAGCAGGAACATACATGATTAGGCTAAATAGGAATATTACCCAGTGTGTTATAAATGCATTGCTGGAAGTATTAACTAAACTTGTTTAAATTGTAAGATTTTAGTTTTATATGAAAATTGTATTCGCTGCCCATTATGTAAAAGGAAACTCTGCAAATCTGGCATTTCATTATATGCAAGACAATACACTGTTTGGTGACATGCTACAAGGTGTAAGTATAAAGTGAATATGAAGGTCAAGGCAAATACCAAACATCAAAGTCTATTTCATTATCAAGAGTGGCTCTCCACAGTGTTTACTAGGTAATTTTTTCATTCTGAGTTTATCTTTCCTATGATCACACGCTCTGATATTATTCCTTCCACAATGGTATAGTCTTAATGTCATTGATCACAACATTTTTAAACATACATTCGTCTATTTTTGTCCTAGCTATTATTAAGGGTTGAATTCTATTCCCCTCGAAAGCATGTTGAAATGCTAACCCTGAGTACCTCAGAATGTGAACTGATTTGGAAATAGGGTCATTGCAGGTGTAATTAGTTATAATGAGGTCATACAGAAGTAGGATTCATCTTTAATCCAGTATAACTGGTGTCCTTGAAAGAAAAGACACAGAGATAGAGACAAGAAGGAAAGACAGACATGTGAAGACCAAAGCAGAGATTGTTATGCAGTCATCAGCCAAGTCAATACCTGGTATCACATTAGAAGCTGAAAAGGCAAAAAAAGGATTCTCTCCTACGTAGTGGCTCTGCTGGGAGTCCTGCTAACACTTCAAATTCCCAGGACTATGAGGGAATAAATTTAAGCCGTTTAGTTTGTGGTTCATTGTTCTGCAGGTAGTGAAATTAACAATAAACTGTCCCTGGAAATTTTCATCACCAATTAAAAAAAAACAATTCACTTCATTGTTGTTGTACTAATTTGATAAGTGTCTAGTGACCACCAAGTATGTCACATACAGAACAGGCAAAGTTCATTAATTCATGTTCCCTACCTTACATCTAGTAAGTTGCTGAATAAAAAATCAAGTTTTATAATCAAGTAGCCAAATATTGCACTCATACTCCTTAAGGGGAGCTATTTGTAAGTGTTAAAACCTAGGGTAACTAGTTTTCTTTTACAACAAAGTTCACAACAATCAAATAAAGACCTTAATTGCAACACATGTAAATCTAAAGTATACGAATTGATTTACATGTGTTCTTCATAGTTGGTTTTGTAGAGCAAATCAATAAAACTTGAAAATCTTAAAATTGTAAGATTTGGAAAAAGCTTTGAAAATGTAGGGAGTGGGGAGACATCAACTGCCATTTCTTTTCTTATTTTTTTTAACCATCAAAATATGATAACTACTGACAAACTAGAACTCAATTCTCTACATCCACGTGCAGAGCTCTGTCCAAAAATGGCATCTCTGTTGTCAAATATCTTAATCAAATGTATCTTCAGTTTCAAGATTTCCCAGAGAAATTAAATCTAGTATGTTATATTGATATAGTATTAGTATTATTTCATTTTTAAAGCAAAGTATATATCAAATAATTAATGATTAAAGTCTCCATCAAAAATTCACATCGAGTTTTATGCTGGCTCCATTTTGTCCACCTTTTAAGGCCCTGTTGAAAGAAAATATCATTATAAACATGGCAACAGAGATGTTGTAATAGCTCTTTACTAATAAGAAATTAGTGGCAAAAGCTTTTTTTAAATTACTAATTCCCCTATAATTTCTTCCATGAAATTATAATGTGAGAACTGTTAAATGCTACCAAAATATTCAGTTGTATGTGATTGCTTCGTTAAACAATAATCACATTTAAATTCTAAGAACAAAATTTATACTTCATCATGAAGGAAAATATGACTACAATTTCAGATAGTTACTAGAGGAAAATAATCGTAATCTTTTTGTCATAAAGGTCTACTCTGTTGGATTGTCTATGCTGGAAATCTTAACTATGCTTTTAATTCACTTCTTCAGAACATGACTGGTATAAAAAAATAGTGCATTTAAAGTTTATTGTTACAAATACATTTGTTGACAAATACATTTAAAATGCATTTTGAATTAATATCTATTTTTATTGGGTGAAGGTCTGTCCTCTGGATATCTAACTTTAACAGCCTCAGGGGCCAACATTTTTTGAGAACGAACCTGGGATTTAGTCAGCCATGACATTTCCACTCCACAGTCATTCAAACTTAGTGCCTTCCCAAACCAACTTGTTCAAAATTATTTGGTCAAAAATGCTTGTTGCCAATAATCATCTTCCAACCATATCTATGTAGTTCCCACCACCAATAATTTGTAAAATTCGTAGATAGAGATTTTAAAAGTAGGAGACCTCTCTTTTCAGTCCCTAATTATGTCTAATCAAACATTTTCTGTGCTAAAGATCGTGTGTTAAGAATGATTATATTGATACTGCTCCTGTGATTTCACTATCCCAGCAGAGAGAATCAAAATCAGAAGCCCTAAAATATAGAATCTTTAGAAGACAAGTTTTGAAAGATAATGTAATAGGCTTCTTCTGTGGACTACTGATAATTTTTTTTTCAAAGAATCCAATTAGTTAATAATCTCTGATGAGCAATACAGCAATAATAAACCTTTTTTTTTTCAAAAAAATTCTATAGTTTATGATAGTCTCAGTAATGAAATTGAACATACTCTCCACGTTGTCAAGTCCTCTGTAAGCCATTAAAATGTATACATTTATTGTGTTCTTAAGGTAATTCTGTAGCGATTTCCCAAGAGAGTCTTCCAAAAGGAAAACAATTGCTTTGATCTGAGTGTTTCATGTGTAAGGTTTTGATTCAGTTAACAAGTATTTAATTAAAAAGATAATACACGATTTTGTGGCAGTGCGTTCTGTAGCACTCCCCCTCACTCCCTTGTGCAGCAACTGTGAGAACTTCCTGCAGCTGCAGAAATTTCTGTTGGTATAGTTATATGTATTTAAGGATATCTTAAAAAAAAGTTGCCGTTCTATAGAATCCAAGGAATAATTCTTTATAGTAAAGCAATGACAAATTTTAAAAGCTTAAAGTAAACTGTGGAAGTAAAGATATTAATAGGTTTGTTTGAATTCTTGGACTCACTGTTTTGTAGGGAATAAACATTTGCAGTAAACATGGTGCTTATTATGTATTTCTTTCACAATAAAAGCAAATGTTCTTCAAGCTTTTAACTCTTAGCCAGAGAAGAAAGTACATTATAGAAGTGCTAAAGGCCTTAAAAAAACAGTTGAGTAAACAACATATGTAATTATTCTGTAGGAAAATGCTGCTTAATTAAAATATAGAGTCATTCTATTAGCATATGCACCTGCTATTCATATGGTTCATTTCTTCCTAAAATAACTTAATTTCTGAAAAAGCTTTTCTCTCCATTTCGTTTCCTTAGGAAACATCCCTTTGAATTTCTACTTTAGATTTGTCTATTTTGGCTCCAATTATTACATATACTGGGGGCGCCAAAAAATGTATACACATGACTTGTATTCATCTTTTGTTATCAGTATATATTGAGTAGTACAATTTTAATAATTTTAATGCAGTTTTTTCCTTTCTTAAAATGTGTATACATTTTTTGGTGCCCTCTGTATATTGAGAAGAGAAATCTGCCACTTGGCAGCATCAATAAGAGGCCCCAACAGCAAAGTCCTTGAGGTGCTTTCATACAGCTTCATAAACCAAATATCGTCTGAGGGGAAGCAGGAAACAAGGGACAGAAAGCTTCTCTTTTCAGCCCGGCTGAGGGTTACTGGATCAGTCTCAGCAAACGAAGCAAAAATACTTCAAAAATCATCAGATGTAAAGTGCCTCCCTCAAAATTATCTGCTGAGCTCGAACACATGACAGAAATTGACCCCCAGGTACCACAGAACACAGTTACTAGCTAATGTAAATTTCTGCTTATTGAATTTGTGAGCAACTTGAAAACTTAGCAAGTTTATTTGTATAGATTTTGAGCTTTTTTCATCAGAAAGTAATAGAATCAGTATGAAAACCCATCTTAAAAAAGTAGAAAGAGTGTTACTTCTCTAGGCGAAATCAGGACAATTAGAATGCTTAGCCAGGACTCTCACAACAAACAGCACTGGGCATATTTATCCAGCCTGCTTTCAGCTTAAAATAAATAAAAGAGAAGGAAAAAAATAAAAACAGAAAACAAGTTTATAACAACTCCTTCATTCTTTTAACACAATTTTCACTCAAATTCAGAAAAATGTGAATCGTGCATAAGCTCATCCGTGTTACCCATTTCAGTTAATAACACCTCAGTAGGGTTGCTGCTCTTTGGGAACTGAGAATTACTAATAATAATCTCCTGGACCCTTGGTCTTTTCACTTTTCTCAAATATGTAAATTGTCACCCTTTTTTAAGGCCCACATATGAAGGTCTATGTCATGTTTATTTTAATACACTACCTTTATGAAAATATTCTAAAAATTTTCAAATTTCTCACATTGGCATTTTCCAAATTGAGTAATCGTGAGCATTATTTCCAGTTCCTCCCTTTTACAGTTGCAAGCATTTATTAGAACATTTCCTGTGCTTGAAACTGTATGAGTAAGCTAACAATCATTATTTCATTAATCCTCATGACAAGGTATTAGGGGTTTTTGCTATTCATTTACAAATGAGGAAATCGTTTTAGGGAGTTTCATTAGTTATGCTAAGGTTACAGAGCAGGAAGGTGACAAAACTGGGAATTTAGGCCAATCCAGGCAATCTGACATCAGGGCTCATATAATAAAATTGACACTACTGTATCTCTCACTAGTTATTGTCAGATGGTAATGATGTGAAACATAGGATTATTTATGACTGACTGGGCCAAACGCGGGGAGCATAATATTGGATTACGATAACTTAACCTGTTCCCTTATAAAAAATAAATAATATCTACATTGATGATGAAGAGGGGTGATTTCCACATAGTGTATTCCAGTAGGTCTCCAAGTGCTGTGCCCAGACCAATATCATCAGCATCATATGCAAACTTCTTAAAATAGACATGAAAATCCTTGAGTCCCAACCTGGAACTAATATTGAATCAGAAATTCTGGGGAAACTCTTTCAATACAATATATGCCTTATATTGATAGTTCCAGTTGATAAAGAAAATCCTCTCACCTCGATGCAGCTCCCCAACTCCTCTGTGTCCCATTGTGAGTCTATTATGTACTTCACCTTGTTATCAGACTTGCTAACCTACATTGTAACTGCCCACTTACTTGTCGGAGTTCCCTAGTTAGAAACTGATTCTTGAAGGCAGTCAGTAGTTTTTGAATACAATGTTTCTCGATTACCTTTGCTTATTGTCTAGCACATAGCAGTCCCTCTACAAATACCTGTTCAGGAAAGAATGTAAACTGTATCACTCATTCCATTATGAAACACATAGATAGATAGATAGATAGATAGATAGATAGATAGATAGATAGATAGATAATTAGATAGATAAATTAATGAAGGTTATTGGCTGGCTGCAGGTTTAAAACAGAATCAAAGTGTTTGTTTTTGTTGACTTTTTAAAAAATCTACTGGCATGATTGATCTTATTGATGCATCTAAACATCCTATATCATTATCCCTGACATAATGTTAACTAGTTGTTTTTATGATTATCTCCCGTCACTACTTCCCCACGTCAGTGATCTATTAACTCACCAAAATCAAAAGTGATTTCCCCAAAGCAAGTCTATTATGAATTTGTATAAGATGGTTTTTCCAGAAGATTACTTCAAATGTCATTGAACTTATTTAAAGATAGCTTTACATCAGAAACCTTTGGTTATAGTCTTAGTCTACAACCAAATGGACCCAATGAGGCAAGGAGAATCAGGCTTTCAAACATAATCATAGTCCTAGCTTACCTCCTAAAATAAGATTGCACTTCATATATTGTAGACAGGTATATTTTTATATTAGATGTAGTGTACTATCAGTCAGTTTTTTCTGGTTTACAGTTGTTATGTTTTTCACCTTTGGTCAAGTAGATGGCTCTGTATGTGATAAGGCAGCTCTATGCTTGGCTCTGTCTCCTTCCCTGTGGTGGAATGTATCACGTCCTTCTGCAGCATTTCCCTTCCAGGCAGACTGTTCAAGTACTCCTATCTGTATATGAATGTTTCATGATAATTTTCTCTGTTTTCTCTAAGGCTAAGTCCTGTTGCTCCCTCTACCTAGTTTTATACATTTAAGAGGTGGCACAGATTTTCCTGCCAAGTGAGAGAGGGCAGGAAAAGGTAATAAAGTTCCCACACTTTTTCTAGCCATGAACTAGTGATATTCATTTTCTTCTAAAACACAATGTATGATTACTGTAGCACTTCTTCTAAGGCCTACTTTCTTCTTTACAAAAAACAAAACAAAACAACAACAGCAACAACAACTATAAATTGAAGTGTATAGGTACTTTCAAGTAAGTAATAAGAAAAATAGAAGGTATTTACCTTGATATCTGTGGCTTGTGAGTTCTAATCTCTAAATTATCTAGTTTGTAGTATTTGTGAGGCAGTACATGTAAAGACTTCACGCCTCATTTATACAAGTTCCATAGTGTAGCATAGCATGTGCTGTTGAATAGCACTAAGAGTACCTTGTCTGGATGTAAATACACAGATAGATGATAGATAGATAGATAGATAGATAGATAGATAGATAGATAGATAGATAGATAGATAGATTATAGATAGGGACTCTACAAAGCAGTTTTTATAATTCAGCTCTTCTATCACAATATGCTCCGTTAGCTATACAACCCCTTCAGGAAGAGATATAGGCATTATAAATATATTTTTTTTTTTCTGCAGGTGCATGTACAGGATGGATGCTAGAGAAATTCTTTTGTTCCTCAGAAATAGTTATTATAAACAATTTTTTTTAAATTAGACAAACCAAAATATAGTACACTATGGAATAACTTTGTTTTGTTTTGCTTTCAATCAGTGAGCATAGATTGCCACCTCATTCAGTCAATGAGTCTTTCAAAACAGTGTTAATGTAAAAATTATTATAGAGTTTGATTTATTTAAAGCTTAGTTCCCACAAAAATCAATGCTCAAATCCTGACAATTTTGAGAAAATTTTAGTATCAAATGAGCACTCTCTTCCTCCATTTGTCCAAGACATCTGATTTGTAGAAAAATAAAATGTGAAATTTTATAAATCAAATGTTTCATGATCATTTCTACAAGAGAAAGGTCTTCTTGTGACCTCCAGAATTAAATATCACAAATCTAAAATAACTAAATAACTGTCAGGCTAAAAGAAATTTGTATTCTCTTTTTTTCTTTTTTACAGTAGGGAAGAAAATAGTAAGAACTAGCATCAGTGAATAGCAGAATACTCATTTAAATAATATTTTATAAAATGAAATATTGGTTTAAAATAAAAAAAGAGATGTATTTCTTAGATGTGTATGTATAAAAGATGGATACCGTGGATGCCTTGAATAAGGCATTAGTTTCCTTGATTAAGCCACAGCTGGTGGGCCTGGCAAGCGTGGTATGTGTAATTCTAAAAGGTGAATGGTCGGGACTCATTGCTGAGCTCATGTTATTGAGGGGTTTCATTTCACGTCCTGTTGTTCAGGGAACTGTAGAATGGATGTAAGTGTGCAGTGTATCTTCACCTAGTTTATGTCAGCTTGTTTGAACTACCACATGTAAATAATAGAGACAGTAAGCAAGCTGGCATTCTATCTACAGCTGACTGGCAGGAAATGTCTAGGAGGTAGACAGTGGCATATGCACACCTGCTCAGGAGCCTGATTCTCCAATAGTCGAGTAAGTATTGCTGAATTCATTTCACTCCTGATAAATCAAGCATCATTCTAGCTACCTAATTCAATGACAATCACTTCTCTTCTTTGAGCAGTTGAATCAATTTACATAAATTAACATATAATAAATTAGGTCCTGTATTATTCCCATTTTATAAATGAGAAAACTAAAGCCTACATTATTTAAGTAACCAAACTCACAGTCAGTCAATGGCAGAGTTCAAGATTAAAAATTCTGTCTGGTCTCAAGAACTGTGCTCTTTAGATAATGATAGTTTTGCATAGTTTTAATTTGAAGAAGTAAAGTTTACAGTAAATCCTTTGCTGACCTCGGGAGGTTCCTTGAAATCAAAACTTTATCTGTAGTTTTAGTTTTCTATCACTCTACATTAATGTAAATCAAACTATGAGATACAGTAAAAAAATATACCGAGGTGCAAAAAAAAAAAAAACAAAAACAAAAAAAGGTATACAAGTGAACACTGGTCAACGTTGCTCAAGCAATAGTTCACCGAAAATCAGAAGTGTCTGGGCGTTGATGGTAACCACTTTGAGCCCCTCTCGTAACTGCAGAAGTTAAGTATGACTTGTATTCATCTTTTTGTTATCAATTTTAATATAGTTTTCCTTTCTTAAAATGTGTATACATTTTTTGGTGCTTCTGTTTATATAGAAATTGAAAAATAATGGATGGATGGATGACTAATGCAGATAAATACTGAGATGTGGAGATTAAAAAAATCAGTCAGGTTAACAAAAGTATAGTTTCCCATGTAGAAGAAACTTTTTTTTTTAAAGTAAGACTTCTATAATGTAAACACAATTATCTAAAACAAAAAGACTGAATTTATTTCTTAAGATACATTTCTGCTTCTGGCTGCTTACAGATCTAAATTGGATCTACCTCTAGAAAAGACGGAACTATTATTAATGGAGCCATATAACAAGCAATAGGTCCAATATGGAAGCTTTTATGTCTTTGTATTGTTGACCTTAAAAACATCAGCCAGATATTTCTCCAGCAAAATGGGTTTATTCGGGAACAACAAAGAATTGCAATCGGAAACATGCGATTACATTGGGCCACAGGCAAGTTCCCTAAAACAAAGGAGAGGGAATTTTACGGAGGGGAAAAGAGTTGGGAGAGCTATTGCAGACGGTTCTTCCTGCTGTACTTCACACTGAGCACGAGAGCTCCGCCTTCTGGCCTCCATAGTCATTGTAAATGAGGTTTTTGTTCACTAATTTTTAGCAGTATACAAAAGTGAATAAATTCAGATGCACAAGATAGCAGTGTTCAAGGGTATATTCTGTTAATGGAGCAATATCCAATTCAACTTTAGTGGTGACACTTTACATCCTTATAAGACCGAAAAGTAATTTCTTCTGTTTAATTACTTTTACTGTACTGTAAGGTACTTGGCCATTCTCAGTCTAAGTAAAATTCTCTGCATTTATTTTCAACATTTCTATCAAGGTTATTTAAATAACATCCTCCAGTTGTTTCTGTAATATAGGTGATACCATTGTCTTATTGTTTATTTGAATATTCTGAAAAAGCTGAATATCAATTCCCAATACACAGGCAAACATGCACACACACATAAAAACACACTATCCCTTTTAACCAATTTGTTCATTTGTTCACTTAAATTGACTCACAACTGTACCCTTACGTACACACGTGAATGAATAACTTTTGTAAAACATTATTTCTCATTTGTATTTCCTTTATCTGTACTTGACTTTTTAGCTTGTTTTCTACCTCTAACACTTTTAAGAAGAGAAAGAAAGGTAATTTGGACAAGAGGTATCATGGTCCAAAGGCTTATGTTACTTGGAATGATTTTCCTCATTCAAAATATGCACTATTTCAATTCATATTTTTATAATTGTTGGAAGAGTTTGTCAAATTATTCTACAAATTTCCAGGAAAGAGTAGACACCATATACTTTATTTCCAAGATATATTTATAAAGATCATTAGGAAATGTAGAATGTTTCTGAGTGAGTTTACATAAGTTAGAACTCTTTTGTTAAGTCAGTTTTAATCTTAAATTACCACATGAGCAGTGCAGTCCCCAAGTAAGACTCATACTGAAACCCACTGATGAAGTTAGTGAATATCTGGCTCTTCTCTATCTTTAAAATCACCAAGATCAATGATATACATCATTGTCATTTAAATTTCCATTCACTGCTCCCACCTCTCCACCTCCTCCTCCTCTTCCTACACACACACACACACACACACACACACAAATGCACAAATACACTCTCATAGGTTTATCAAGGGTAATCCCACTGCTTCCACTCATTAAATCATGGAGAGAGAATAAGAAAAATAGTTGTGTAGTAATAACATTATTGGCAGTTAACTGATAGATTTGGAAATGGTCTGTTCTGCATTTTATCAACCTTTGATTTTAGAAAATGTATCCACCAAAAATAGGAATAATAATAATATCTTATTCATAGGATGGCCATGAAGATTAATGGTATAATAAATCTAAAAAGTCTTGTACAATAATGGATATATAATAAGGAATCAATTCATGCTGAATATTTCCTCCCTTTTCCGTATAAAAAAGTGATATACTCTGATAGAACTCTTTTTATAACTTCCCACAATAATTCATACTTTATAAGTAATAATTTATGACACTTATTACCAAAAGTGATCCCCGGTTTGTTCAGTCTTACTTTACATTTCAAGCTAAACTTAGATTTATGGGGCAATTTTCTTCCATAGAAGATCCAGTATTCTGCGTCAAAACACTGCTGTTTGGAACTGAAAAATGGAATTAGTTGATTAAATGTAAAAGCTTGTTTGGGACTTACATACTAAGTATATAATATTTGTCTGTTTAGCAGTTTACACCCGTTATTAAAATGGATTAATCAGATTAACTAATTACACTTCCTAACAGCAGTAGACCATAAGTCAATGATCAAGCATTTTATTCTCAGATCTGTCACTCATTAGTTCTTGGTTTTTGGTAGAATTCATTTATTCTCTTCATTCTTTCTTAGTTATTTATTAGGTTGGTGCAAAAGTAATTGCGGTTTTTGCAATTATTTTTAACCCTTTAACCGCAATTACTTTTGCACCAACCTAATAGCATTGCTTTCCTAGATGTGATCAGACTTAAATGCACTATTTGGATCTTCTATTCTCAACTCAGAGGAAAGAATTTAGACACACACACACACACACACACACACACACACACACACACAGGAAAGCTCTAGTTCAAAAGGGATCTATTGCCATCTCAGAGCAATCATAGAAAACTGAAATACCTATTACACATTGGATATAAGAAATTAAAATGAGGGAAGCAGCCATGTGTGAAAAATAATAGCTGAAGCATGACAATAAGTGATAAATGTCACTATAGTCAAAATTAAGGACACTGTTGGACGGTGGGCATCATAGAAAATCAGAGAAAACACCCTGCCTAACTAACTACAGCGCCAGCTAAGACTCATGACTATCTATGAAGAATATGAGTAGATATTCTGGTTTTTCAAGATACCAGAAATTAAGATGTTCAATTTTTATATTTTGGTAGGAAATTTTATTATTGAAAAATGTAGTGATGTTTTTTAGTAAAACAAATACAGAAGGTGCCAAAACATGTATATACATTTTATGAAAGGGAAAAAACTATTAAAATTGTAATACTCGATATTATACCGGTAACAAAAGATGAATACAAGTCGTGCGTATATTTTTATCCCCTCCCCCACTCCACTGCCTGTATATTCTCAGCCTAAAGACCACCAGTTTGTCATAAGGGTGACCAAAGTATGCCTTTTGGGATATTTATTTTAAACTGGTTATTAAGAAACAAAAGACTCAGAATGAACCTTTGACTCTCCCCCTTTACCTGTCTAAAGAAATTCAAGTAGAAAAACCTGCTTACAGGAAGGGAATATGACCTTAGCAATATATTATGAAATAAATGTGACCAACAGGGAGAAATCTAACAAAGCCTGTTTGTTGAACTTGCTTCTGTGTCTCATTGTTTCTGGGTGGGGCAGCAAGAATTTGTTTACCACTGTTTTTCTCTTTCTCATCTATCTGTAAATTGCCTACTTCCCCTTTGAAATCCCAGACCCTTGCCCCCTCCTCCTTTATCCAAAATACCATATAAACGTCAACTGCCCAATGTGTCTTTAGGTCTCATATCTTATAGCACCTCTGAATGTGCATCCATTGTAAATTTTGGACATTTTCCTCTTGTTACTCTGTCTCCTATTAATTCGACTATTAGCCCAGCTAGAACCTAGAAGGTGAGGGGAAAATATTTTTTATTTGCACCCCCAACAGGCAATCTGTCAAAATTCAGATTTCCATTTGATACTTGAATTTTCTTTGTAACACCACAAAGAAGTGATTGCTTATGCTTGCAAAATGTATACTTGGCATTATTAACTTCTTTGGCAAATGCTTCCACATTTCTTAAATTTCCATCTTAAAAATTTATTTTATATATTTTTCTTGAATTACCATCCCTACCATTATTACATATATTTGTTAGTTCCATCTCTTAAAGTAAACACTGCAGACACTTGATAATTTTCCTGCTTTTCTGTATGGAAGTATAATGATACATCCCCGTCCGCTCAAAATACCCAAGACTTTTATTTATTTATTTAATATGTATTGTGGGATTTTCTTCATCATATTTATAAACCTCCTCTGATGTGATGGACTCTATCTGTGCTCTTAGAATTATAGAGTCAGAGCATACTGCAGGGGGACAATTAATTTACCACAATGGGTATTAATTTACCACATACTACAACCAGCATGGTATGTAAATCAACCTTTATGTTTCCAAAAATATCTGATTGTTCAGATTAAATCCTGCATCTGTTACGTTAAGATTTTTCTTACGTTTTCTGAAAACTTTATTTATTAAAAAGTAAATAAAACACACTACAATCATTGTAAATATGCCATTAACGTTTTTAAAGGCATGATCTGTTTCTCTTCTTACAGTTTCTTAGATTCATTCTGAGCCATGGCTCCATTCTTCTCTCCTAAATAGAATAAACGTATTTCAAAGTGATGGTAATTATTTCTTATGTCTACAGCTCCATCCACAATAAGCAACTTGTTCGACAATTATCTGAATGAACTGAATGTCCTTTCGATCAGCTAGCTACACTCCTTTATCACCATTGGTGCTTCGTATCATTATTCCGAGGTTAACATTCTAGTCACCTTTCCTATTGTCCATTCTAAATACACTTGCAAAAACATGTCATCTCAGATTTGATCCTGTTGCCTATTTGACTTCCATTTCCCTACCCAGGCTATTTAGATACATATTTCCTATTAGACTGTCTGCTTTAGCATTTAACAGCTAGTTGATGTAAATTACAGATTTTGAGAGATGAAATTTTGTGTGAGAGATTACCATTTTCTCTTAGGAAATTTCCATCTCGTGACTGTCAAGCACAGTGTATTTCAGGGCAGTGATAACAGCTTCTCTTTTAGGGGCATAAGGTAGCTAATTGAGGTCATAGTCCATGTTAATTTAAACAAGTTATTTAACCTCCTTAAGTTAGCCTTCCTATTTTATAAAGTGATAAAAAAAATCTATATTCAAAATTGCTGTGAAGATTTTTAAGAAATATTGTACCTATGATGCTCAGTACAGTGTTTGCCATATTTATTGCTTATATTTTAGCACTTGCTGTCATTGTTGTTTTCATCATCAGCTTTCCATATTACTCCTGGAAACTGGCTTGTCCACTGTGGAAATATAGTATACCACCTCTGTCCCAAAACTAGCACCTAGTATAGTTACCTTTGCATGGTTCCTGTACCTTAGATCCCACAAATAAAGGAGAGGAAAAATTTGCAGTACTGTTCAGAAGATCTGGAATCAAAGTGCTCTTCATTTAGTTTATGGTTTAGGGCTTGACCACATCTGGCCTTTTGTTTGCTTAAAATATTAAACATGTGTACTCTCAAAATCTGTATTGTAAATATTTACTCCGGTAAAGTCAAAATGTTCATCCCATGTTCTAGTTAAACAAACTGTTATTACCGGAAATGTAATCTTATTAAATATAATTTCTCTAAGCAAAAACAACAAGAATAACAACTAGGAAATGGATTGCAAATGGACCGAAACTGAGAAATATCAAGCTAGAAAAATTTATGTCCTCGACATTATGCTAAATGATAGGGAATGGAGAGAACAAAACATTGCTTCACTGGTGATTCTTCTTCCCCTTTGTAGTTTGCTGCCTCTTGGTCTCCCTTAGTTGTGTTGCTCAATGATATTGGTATGAACAAGATCTGTTGTCTTCCCCTCTACTTTTAAAGATAAATTAAAATCATGGAATGGCCTGCTGGAAACCATCTTTTTTCCTCATTCTTTACATAGGACAGCTATCAGCCACAACTGAGTGCTCGACAGGCCACATTTTGGGCCACCTGATGTACTGTATCAATGACTTATTATTTTCACTTGTAACAACTGTTATTACCATGCTTCAAACAGCAAGTGTTGAATCTAGAGACAAGCCTACAGTGGCCTCATCAGTCACACTCTGTGCTTGACAGTCTTTAGACGGAAATTCCCAAAGAGAAAACAGGTATCTGTCATGCAATATTTTATTTCATATCTTCAGTATGAAGGTAACTCACTCCTTTCACAGTAAATAATATACGAGTAAGGGACACCCTGAGCTCACGCTAATGGATTTTTTTTTTTTTTTACTTCAAATGATCCAACCATGTTTTTTCTCTGTATTAAGTACTGAGCAGGTGGTGTTTTCTAAACATTTATGTTCAGTTTTTTGTTTTTTTTTCCATTGTGAGGGAGAGAGCTCTGAGATATGCACAGTGACATTATAGTTAAATGATGATGAATTAAAGATTGTCGTTTATGCTTTATTTAGGAAAGCATTTAATTTGGGACTATGGCAACAGATGTCTGTGAGGTGAGGCTGAGCCCTGCCCTTAGTAAATCAAGTCATTCAACATCATCTAGAGGTGCTTTTCCTTGGTTCTTGTCACTAGTTAAGAAATGATGAATTGGAGCATGCAGTCAGTAGAAGAGTTCATGACACTATCTGCATTTAACAGAATCAAGTATCAATTGGTAAACATTTTGAGAGGGAGATCAATGAGGAATATGCAAAGAATGACTGCAGCATCCATAATACAATTACAGGGTATCTTATCTATGGCAAAGGATTTATGCATAATCAAAGGATACCAGCATTCTCATCCAATGATACCACTTAAAGACATCTTTTACACTTCTTTTATTCCATTCTCATTATAAATAAAGAAAATAAAATATGCATCAAAAGCAGTAAGGATTCTGTATACCAGCTCACTAGCTCATGTAGGCCACTTTTTATCTTTTGATCTCCTTTTCTTTCCCTTTTCTTGTCTTTTCTTTTCATGAATGTAAACACGTGCATCATTTTGAATTTGCCTCTCACTTGTGAATGTCAATGTACAGGGAAGAGTGAAAAGTGACTAAGTGGATCTAAGGAAGAATGAACAAATTTATGAAAAAGTGAGATTACTGCCTGTCCTTTGGATTTTCTTTACTTTCTTTTTCTTACGCCCTACCAAACTACATGGACCATAAAATGGAGAAAAGAAAAAGCTTCTTCAATAAATGGAGTTTGGAAAATTGGAAAGCCATGTGCAAAAGAATGAAACTAGACTGCTGTTTGTCACCATTTACCAAAATTAACTCAAAATGGATCAAAGACCTAGACATAAGGCGTGAAACAATAAATTGCATAGAAGAAAGCATAGGTACAAACTTAGGGACATTGGGTTCAGAGAGAATTTTATGAATTTGACCTCAAAGGCAAGGGATGTAAAAGCAAAAATAAATGAATGGGACTATATCAAACTAAAAAGCTTCGGCACAGCAAAAGAAACTGTCAACAAAACAAAGAGGCAACCAACTGAATGGGACAAAATATTTTTAAACAACACCTCTGATAAGGGGCTAATATTCAAAATATATTAAGAAATCATACAATTCAACAACAACAAAACAAATAATTAAAAAACAGTATGGAGTTTCCTCAAAAAAATTAAAAATAGAATTACTGTATGACCCAACAATCTCACTTCTGAGTATCGACCTAAAAAAATCTGAAAACATCTGTAGAGATATATGTATGCCTATGTTCATTGCAGCACTATTCAAGATGACCAAGGCATGGGAACAACCAAAGTGTCCTTTGATAGATGATTGGATAAAGAATATATGGTGTATATACAAAATGGAATACTACTCTGCCATAAGAAAAGATGAAATACTTCTATTTGTGTCAACATGGATGGATCTTGAGAGTGTATCATGCTTGAAAAGTAAGTGGCACATAAGAAGTTTAAAACCATATGACTTCAGTCATCTGTGGGATATAAAACTGAAAACAATGAATGAATAAGACAAGCAGACAGAGAAACAAAAACTCATAGACACAGACAACAATTTAGTGGTTACCAGAGGATAAGGAGGGGAGGGAGGCATTTTAGAAGAAGGTAAGGGTATCAAATATATGGTAATGGAAGGAGAACTGACTCTGTGTGGTGAACACACCATGTGATATATAGATGTTGTATTATGGAAATGTACAATTGAAACATCTCTAATTTTACTAACCTATGTCACGCCATTAAATTTAGTAAAGATTAAAAAACAAAAAGTAGCAAGCCAGGGCAGTTGTTATTGTTTTTGTCTTTTTTTTGTTTGTTTGTTTTAGAAAGTGTTACTGGCTGTGTGTTTAGAGAATGAGGCATCAGATTAAAGGAAGTAAACATGATTGGACAATGTTGAAAAAAGACAAGAATAGAATTTTGTTTGTTCCGTTTTTCATGGATTCATTCATTCATCAAAATACTATGTGTATTGATGCTTCAGAATTCTAAAACCTCATTGGATTAATTGCAACCACATAGAAGCTTAATATTAAAATGGAATCAGAATGCATTTTGCTGATGGAAGCTTTTTAAATAAAAATCTTCTATTTTTCACTTTTTTTATCAGGAATCCGTTTGATGTCCTACTTTTACCCTAAAGATTGACAGCTTTATTTACATAATCTCCCTTCTCAGTTTTCCTAGTAGTTAAATATTTATAAGTTGGTAAAATGCCTTCTTTCACACTCAATATTTTCAATATCTCAAATAGAAAATATTTTACCATTTTTTCCTTGGGACTGTTAATGGCCCTTCTGGGGAAAACTGGAAAGTGATAATTGTATAAATCTTCTGTTATATGAATTTCAGACAATGTAGAACTTTTAAATGGGGGGCCATACTGCCAAGTATTGAAGACCTTGAACTCAAGCAAATAAAAGGCTTTGGTTTCAATCTTGTCCCAGCTACTTATGAGCAAGTTTCCAATCCTTCCCAATATGTACGCGCATGCATGGGTGTGTGTGTGTATGTGTCTGTGTGTGTGTGTATACATACATATATACACACACACACACACACACACACACATATATATTTTTAATTTCTAACACTGACTTAATAATACTATATAATTCATGTGTTTGTTGTATTGATTAACTGAATATCTAATAGGATTTACTGTACAGTGTCTGCACTACAGGGAGTACTTGATTATAATTAAATATCATGATTTTTACTATTAACATAATAGCTAGACAATGAAAGGGGATGAAATAATTATCATTAACATTAGTAAGTATGATGTGGTTTGAAAAGTCTGGAATTTTATTATTTAAGCAGCATTTTTCATTCATATTGGTAATACAATTGTGATAAAATAATATATAAATATATATATTCTTAAATTTATACATAAATACAATCATACTGAAATATTCTGTACATAAAAATATACAACATGGACATTTTCTAAATGAGATAAAATGAGATATAGAAGCTACAGTTCACCCTAATTGGTATCTTGCAGGGAAATAAGGGTGTACAAATTCCCTATTGGAAGCCATAGTAAATTATATTACCTAAAAGCCATTCTTGTATTCCTGCCTCTTTTATAAATGACTTTCGTTGTACATGTACATTGTGTAATCATGTGACATAGGAGGTGTTAGAAGTAGAGAAAAATGGAAAATTAATTGTCATTATAGAAGTTTATGAAGTTTATGTCATTATAGGAGTTATTAAAATGACTGATTCCATTGTTAACACATTTACACACAGTCTGTAAAATAGTCCATCCCACATCCAGAGTATAAATAAGATAAAGTGACTACACTCCCAAAGCAGAAATCACCTTTGTTAATGTAAATACACTAAGATTTGTGCATTTTACTGAATGTACATTTAGTCTTAGTAATGCACTACTGAAATCTTCTATTATGCCTACAAATTATATTTATTAAAATATGAGTGATACATTACCTCAGGCTTGCATATTTTTCTAAGAGATGACCTTGTGATTTAAAATGAAGTGTTCCGTTTAATACATATCGTACATTTATAATTGAGTAACTGATTATAATTGAGTAATAACATTACATGTAATTCTTTATTACTATGTATAATTTAGGTAGTATTGACTTCGTTTTAAATTAAAGTAGTACAGTGATTTTACAGGACTTGCCTGAAGCCACTCAATTATTAAGTGGTATAATTGGGACTCTAATCCAGGTCTGCATCTCAGTAATATGTTCATTTTTCTTCAACTCAACAACTTCAAAATATTTGAAATAGTTATTTAATCAATTAGTTAACATACTCTCCTAATATATTGAAATTATGTAGACTATGTAACACTAGATCAGTTGAAGTTGTAGCTCTGCCTTCTAATACTCATCTGAACTTGACTACTCAGCTTCTTCTTGGAAAAAGGGCATGATAGATAACATCTACCATTCTAGAGGCTATTATATGGTTTAAATGGAATTAGCTATGTTAAAAGATTCTATCAGAACCCAAAGTACACTGAAGATTCTCAATTTTCAGAAGTTTCAGAATTTTTCCTTTATCTTCTCATTCTTAATGTCACCTGACTCTCCTCAACGCTGCAGCTGCCCATACAGCCTTCTCTAAGTGCTAGATTGTCTCTCACCCTCAGCTCCCTACCCACTGCCTCAAGAAATGGATAAGTGTCCTCTCCTGCTCTTTGCCACTTCCAGAATTTTCTCACTTTCTTCTCCTCAAGCCTCTCTACTTTGGAACCCCATGCTGTTAGACTCTATTAACCCCTCTCTTCCATTTTTACAGGCATTTTCCTTCATTCTTTAAAGTCTGTGTTCTGGCTTATTTTCATTATTTACAATTCGGCCACTATCAAATTTTTTGTTGTTCCATACAATTCTTTATCTTCTTAGATATTTAACCTACTTATTTTCAGTACTCTTGCCATTTTCAATACCTTAACCACTCATACCCATGATCTCAGCTCAAACCATGTTATTACTCATAATTAAACATTTTTACAATCTAACTTTTAAGCCTGTTACTCTCTAAATACTACCTACTATCTTTCCAGTTCACTCCCTTTACTACTACAGCACCAAAAATTTCTTGATTCATTCTCTTGTGCTTGATTTAATATCATGTTGTTTTATTCATCATGGCCCCTTAGCATACAAAATCCACTCCTAATGTTGCCAGTAGAGGCCAGGTGAAGTGACTGACCTGGAAACAAAATTAAAATTGACTAAGACTTCCAAGGTGGAAAATCAGTGATAGTTATTGCTTGCCAGTCAGGCATGTCCCATTCCACCACAGGTACAGTCTTGAAGAACAAGAACAAAGTGATGGAAGCTGTTAAACGATCTGCTTCATTGAAGGCAACCAGACTAACAAAAATTCATGAAGGGCCTTTATCAGACATAGAGAAACTTCTAATGACATAGATTGAAAATCATAGATAGAAGCGAATGTCTCTCAGTATGTCAGTCCCAGCCAGAGCAAAAAGTTTGTTTGTGATGTTGAAAGAAAAGGCTGGACCCTACTACAACGTTGAATTTACTGCTTGATCTGAGTGGTTAAATGATTCAAGAATCATTATTCATTACATAATGTAAAAGTAAGTGGTAAGTCTGCAGGTGCTAATGTGAAGGCAACTGGAAATCTTTTGGAAATTTTAGATGAGCTGATTGTGGAGGAAAATTTCTTGCCAGAACAAATACTCAACCTGAATGAAAACTCCCTATTCTGGAAATGGATGCCTGAAAGGACTTTTATCCACAAGGAGGTGAAGTCAATGTTAGGTTTCAAGGCTTTTATGGACATGGTAACAGTCTTGCTTGGGGGCAATGTTTCAGGCTACGAATTCAAACCCTTTGTTATCTGGCATAGTGAGAACCCCAAGGCCTACAAGCATGTCCCTAAGCACACACTGCCAGTATACTGCAGGAGCAACAAGAAGTCATGGATGACCCGGCTCTTCTTCCAAGATGCCCTCCTGAGTTTCTCTGCCAGGAAAATGGAGAAGTACTGTTTGGAGAATAACATACTTTTAAAGATTTTGCTTGTAATTGATAATGTTCCATGACATTCTCCTTTTATTGATGATCTTCATCCAAATATCAAAGTAGTATTTCTCCCCCTCAACACCACCAACCAATGGATCAAGATGATATAACAGCTTTTGAGACCTACTACCTGAGGAGGACCTTTGCCCCAGCAATGGTTGCGACTGAGGAAAACACTGAAAATACACTGATGCAAACCTGGAAGGATTCCAACACCTATAAGTGCATCAGGAACCTTGTTTGAGCCTCGGGCAATGTCAACAAGAAATATATAAATGGCATCTGGAAGGAGACACTCAAGTGTTTCATCCATGTCTTCAAAGGATGAGGAGGTTGCAAAAATCAATTAGGCTGTGACTGAGATGACAAATAACGTTAACCTGTGTGTGGATGAAGTCCACATTAAGGACCTCATAAAGGTGGTTTCTGAAGAATTAACTAAGAGGAGTTGTTGAAACTGGAACAGGATCAGCTGAAGAAGAGGCAAGAGAAAATCAAAATGCAGGACGAGAAAGAAGAAAATCCCACAAGAAAATTCACAATGAAGGCTTTAGCAAAAGCTTTTTTAGAGTTCCACAAACTCCTTAAAAAATTTGAAAACGTGAATGTCAACATTGAAAGATTTTCATTAATAAAGAGGAATGTGTATGATTTGCTTAGAAGCAAATATATGATCAAAAAAAGAAATAAACCAAGCAAACCACACCATGGACATATTTCTGTAAAGAGTGACATTTCCTCAAGAAGAGCCTCAGGCAGGTCCTTCAGGAGTTATTTCAAAAAAAAGCCATTGTTATCATAGGAGATGACATCTCTTTGTGTGTTATTGACCCTTAAGACCTTCCAGTGGGACAAGATACAGAGCTGGAAGACAGTGATATTCCTGATCCAGACCCTGTGCAGTACTAAGCTAATGTGTGTGTTTGTATCTTAATATTTAACAAAAAGTTAAAAAAAACTAGTAACATTTTTAAAATACAAAAAAGCTTATAGAATAAGGATTTAAAGGAAGAGTATTTTCGTAGAGCAAGTGTTTGTGTTTCAAGCTAAGTATTATAACAGAGTCTAAATGTTAAAAAAAAGTTTATAAAGAAAAAGTATTACAGCAAGCTAAGGTTAATTTATTATTGAAGAAATGAAAACATTTTTATAAACTTAGTATGTACAATGTTTATAAAGTCTACAGGACGCGACAGGAATATCCTAGGCCTTCACATTCGCTCGCCACTCACTCACTGACTCACTAGAGTAACGTCTAGTCCTGTCAGCACCATTCATGGCAAGTGCCTAATACAGGTGTATCACTTTTTTAATCTTTTATACCATATTTTTACTGTACCTTTTCTATCTTTAAATACACAAATATCATTCTGTTACAATTGCCTGCAGTATTCAGTACAGTAACATGCTGTATAGAGCTGTACCCTAGGAGCAATAGGCTATGCCATATAGCCTAGGGGTGTAGTAGGCTACACCATCTAGGTTTGTGTGATTGCCCTCTATGATATTGGCGAAATGACAGAATCACCTAACAGTGTATTTCTCAGAATGTATCTCCGTCATTAAGTGACACATGACTGTATTTTATCTGAAGCAAGTACATACCTTGAATAGTTAGAATGTTATGAACTGTAATTCAGAGAAGCTTCAGCTCAGTGTGACTTAAACAGTTAAGAAGGGTATTATTACACATAGAGAGAGGAATTGGAAACCACGTAATTGATTGGGCCAGTGATTTAATGATATCATCAGTGACCTAAGGTTTGGTCTGTCTCTCCACTGTTTTACTAAGCATTGTCTTCATTCTAAAGTTGGTTTCACTCATGGATGTAACCTGGTTGATAGCAGTTTGCTTGGGTAACACTTTGTTCACAGAGTGGAGGACAGACATGCTACCCATTCCTAGAAACTCTGAGGAAAGTTCATCTACCAAGATCAACTTAGCCTTGTTCTTCTATGAGCAAATAACTTGTGGTGTAGAACGAGGTACTATTATCCATGGCTCCCAAATATAAGAGGAAGAATTAGTTTGAGGATGTCCTCTCTCTACCATTCTCAGTCTTTTAAGCTCAATACAATTTAGCTATAGTGGAATATTTTTGATCCAAGTTTAAAATTACAAGCAGGAGTTATTACAGAAATGATTTAATAAAGTTCATGGAGTAGAGATCAAGAGAATAAAAGTCATTCTCTTTAAAGACTGGATAAGATTGAGCAGGATAGAACTCACTCTGCAGAAAGTCTCACTACGTGTTTGACTAATGATCAATTCCCTTCTCAGGACTGATATGCTTTACAAGATTGAATCCCAACCTTGACAAAGCTACATCTCTAAGATCCATATTTTTAGTCCTTAGTTCAGTAAGTGACACCTCAAATGGAAGATGATTCATCAATTTCAAACCTTTCCTGCAATATAAAGCAGGATGAAAATTAACCTGGCATATATAATTAACATCCATGGGTTATTAATTACTTCTGTAAAAAGAGTGTGCTCATTTTAAAAGGCTTGATTAAAACACAAATTTTCTTAATTTGGTAGTGTAAATGGAGTAGGTGGTAATACTTAAACGATTTTTGCATCAGATTCTTAGAACTTAAAATGGTTTCCTAGAACTTGATTTTGCGCCACTCTCTCCACTTTATTCAGCTCGGGCTGCTATAACAAAATACCATATGCTAAATAAAAATAATAATATGCATTTTAGTATAAAATGTTTGAAAATAAACTGTGCTTGTCATAATCAACATAGAGAACGATTGTTTTAAAATGGCACTCTTTGTTTAAACGAATACTACAGTCATGTATTAGTTTTCTAGGGCTACTAGAACAAATTACAACAAAATTTGTGGCTTAAAACTTTTTTTTTTTTTCCTCTCATTGTGGAAGCCAGAAGACTAAATCAAGTTGTTCGTAGGTCCACACTTCCTCAGAAGTCTCTAGGGGAGAATGCTTTCTTCTCTCTTCCAGCTTCTAGAGTCTCCTGGCACTCCTTGGGTTCTGTCAGCATAACTCCAATTTCTGCCTCTGTTTTCACATGACTTCTTGCCTGTGTCACTCTGTGTCTCAAATTTCTCTTTTTTCTTAAAAGGACACTAGTCATTGGATTTAAGGACCACCCTAAATCCAGGGTGATTTTATCCTGAGATCCCTACCTTAATTATATCTGTAAAGATCTTGTTTCCAAATAAGGTTACATTAACAGGTACTGGTGCATGTGTGTGTGGGAGGGGGGAGAGGGTACATGGGAGCTAGATCTTGGGCATACCTTTTATGGGATACTATTGAACCCATTTCAATGCACAAAATAATTACCATAGGCTAACTGTTAGTGTGTTTTGTCTTTCTTTTTTTCCTATCATGGAAACTCTCAGTAGTGCTCTCTTCATAAATATAGTGAGGATTTGGGTAAATTTATGAAATCTTCAATTAAATAGGAGTGCTATGAAATATTACAGAAAATAGTCTGAATACTATGCAATACCAATTTTGCAAAGGCTTATATGTGTCATAATTATTTATGTCAATAGAGTTAAAGAACTAGCAAAATCATATGTAAATACAGAAATCCATTAATAAGTTTAAAATGGTATTATTATTTGCCAAAATTTAAGTATGATTTCAATTGACTATCAACATCTTATTTATCAATAACAGAAGTAGGTGCATTATCTAGAACAGATATTCCAATACTTTCAAGTAACAAAACACTGAATAAAATCATCTATCTCTAAAGTGGGCTTTTATTATATTATAAAGTTCAATGTACATACTTAAAATTTGTTTTAACCCTTTATTTTATAGTTTATTTGATCTAAAAATTTACTATGTAATTTTTATTTTTAATTTACTTTTGTTGCCAAGCAACATTATTATCTGAAGAGACAACCAAAAAATGCTGCTTTTATGAATTATTAATCCATTGAAATTATAATTAAGTGATACTGTTCAAGATGTTAGAGTGCACATTATAGCAAATGGCATTTGCAGTTGAATAACTGTAGAGTAGAACCTAGAAAACAAATAATATATAAAAGCAGCTTAAAACAAATGATAGCGATTTCCTGCCAAATGGTTTTCTTAAAATTGGTATTTTCAGCTCTTGTGCTGATATTGGATTTAGGGTTTTATTTTTTATATTTTTTTAATTTCTCAATTACAGTTGGCATACAATATTACATTAGTTTCAGGTATAAAACATAGTGATTAGACATTTATATAACTTATGAGGTGATCACCCTGATAAATCTGACACCGTGCATAATTATTACAATATTATTGCCTATACTCCTTTTGCTGTACTTTACATCCCCATGACTGTTTTGTAACTACCAATTTGTGCTTCTTAATCCCTTCCTCTTTTTCATTCATCCTCCCAAGTCCCCTTCCATTTGGCAATCATCAAAATGTTCTCTGTATCTATGAGTTTATTTCTGGTTTTAGATTTAGGATTTTGACAAAACATTTATATCTGACCTTTCACTTTCCTTTTCCATGCCCAAGAATCAAATTCTCCTATGAAAGAACATTTGCAGCAAGTATTCTTCGGGTGGCGGGTAAGAGGGCAGATAAGTATGATTACCTACTGCAAAGGCAATTTCATGTGACTTGTAAGTAGTTTTTAGTAAAGGATTTTGCTAGCTAAAGTTTCTGAATTTGATCATTGTAAAACAAAAACAAAATATGTGTTTTTGTGTGGTTAAACACCAAACACTAAATATGGAAGTGTTCAGAGAGGTTGAAAACTCATGCGGTATTAATATTTTATTATTAAGGCCAAGGAAACCTACTAAATCTCTATGCTAATGTGAAATTGATTCCCCTAGAGAAACTGAGGTCCACAGGGAGATACAACTCAGTTCCTAGACAACAGTAGCTCTTTCATCAATTCCTCCCAGTAGCCACTATGAGACACAAAAACCTGAATCAGTAAGCCCACAGCAGGAGTCTGTATTGCAGAAATCTTTGTTTAGCAAAACAGGTGGAGATGTTCTGTTTGAGTCTAATGGAGATTGCCCTGATACCCCGAAAAAATAGTATATAACTTAAACGTTTTATTAATTTTAATATTGTTATATGCTGCCCTTTAGGGAATTCTAAGTAATATATCAACAGACAGCTGTCATCCTTAGAAACGAAATAGCCAGTTGGTTACCAGCAAAATGAGTTTATTTGGGACTACCACAGCATTGCCATTCAGGACAAGCAAGCTATGGTGAACCATAGTTAAGTTTAGAGAACAAAGGAGAAGGGCTTTCTTTTATAGAGAAATAAAAAGGGAGTTGGGAGATGTGGTCTTAAAGTCAAGTCCATTGGAGGAGAGTGGAAGTTCAGGTTGTTGAGACCAGATTCTTGCGGAGCAAGGAGTCTCCTTCCTTCTGCTGGGGTAGTAAAGCTAGCTTTTTCCAGTTCAGATCTGTGAATGGCAGTGAGTGGTACAGCTTGAGAGTTCTGCCTTCAGGGCTTTCCAATACCATTTTAAATGAAATTCCTTTACTTATTTCCCACAGGAAACACTTGTTAAGAATGTGTGCTCTGAGAATCAAAGATTTGTATCCACACTTCTGTTAACTATTTTAACATACCATGTTTCTCCGAAAATAAGACCTAACCAGACCATCAGCTCTTATGCGTCTTTTGGAACAAAAATCAATATAAGACACGGTATTATATTATATTATATTATATTATATTATATTATATTATATTATAAACCCGTTATATTATAGACCCGTTCTTATAGTAAAATAAGACCAGGTCTTATATTAATTTTTGTTCCAAAAGATGCATTAGAGCTGATTGTCTGGCTAGGTCTTATTTTCGGGGAAACACAGTATAAACAACTATTTTGTTATCTTTTGTTTTAGAAACTTTCACAAATATTTTAGTTTCCTCATATATTTTTAAAATTAGTCTCTGTCAAATAACTTTGCCCAAAAGAGATAATGGCTGTCAAATAAGTAATAGCTGTCAATAGAAGAAAAGTTAAGACGTTTGTAACTTTTTAAAGGTAAATGAAATAAACGAATGATACATTGTGATGCCATTTATACTAAAATAATATGAACTTGTACTATTTCCTATGAAAGCATCTCATGCGAAGTTCTTCAGCTTTAATTTAAAATGTTATGTTGCAGTTGTACCTGTCAATCTTAGTAAAATTACAACAATAAGAATTCTCCTATTATTTTTTGATATTGTGATTTATAACAAGAAATATATATTTGGTTTTTGTTCCCTTTTCTGGCACAGAGCTCCTAAAACACTTGAGATTTTGTAAGTGAGAAGAGTGATAAAGGTGT
This sequence comes from Rhinolophus ferrumequinum, assembly GCF_004115265.2. Classification (NCBI taxonomy): domain Eukaryota; kingdom Metazoa; phylum Chordata; class Mammalia; order Chiroptera; family Rhinolophidae; genus Rhinolophus; species Rhinolophus ferrumequinum. The sequence goes on along the minus strand of NC_046299.1, from coordinate 37,599,201 downwards.
CTTTTGTTATGTTAATAAAGTGACTTGAAAAGTCCATAGGTAACCTAAGGATAAGGAACTGGTTGTCAGGGAAGCCAATCCTGTAATTAGGTAATTCTTGACCTTCAGGAAGAGGAGAGGGGCTAGCCATTGAATCAGTTGCCTTAATCAATCATGCCTGTGTAATGTAGACTCCATGAAAACCAAAAAGGGCTGAGTTCCAATAGCTTTCTGCTTGGTGAACACATGGAAACTGCATGCCCTTTCCTGATGCCGTGGCCTAGGGAAAAGGCTCTTCTGTCTGGCTGTTCTGAGTTACATCCTTTTATAATAAACTGGTAACATAGTAAGTGAAATGTTTCTCTTAGTTCTGTGTACTGCTCTAGCAAATCAATCAAACCCAAGGAGGAAATTCTGAGAATCTCCTATTTATAGCCAGTTGGTCAGAAGTACAGGTAATCTGGACTTGCTACTGGCGTCCTGAATTCTAGAGGGTCTTTGTAACCTCCCAGGTGTAGCTGGCCGGTCAGAAGCACTGGTTACAATCTGGAGTGGAGGTGGGGCTGCAGCCTTATAGGACTGAACCCTTAATCTGTGGAATCTGATGTGATTTCAGGAATCTGATGTAATATATATGTATGTATATGTAATATATATGTAATATATATACCTCCAAGGTGTCATATATATATATGACCAGCCAGCTACACCTTGGAGGAAATATATATATATATATATAAATATATATATATATATAAATATATATATATATATATATATATATATATATATATTTCATAGCTCTTGATAGCTGCCTGACCTTGGGCAAAATTCTTAACCTATCTGTGTGTGATTTTCAATAGCTATGATTTGAGGACGAGTATAGTATATTCCCCACAGGGCTGTTATGTGGATAAATACAATAATCCTCAAAAGAAAATGCTTACACAGTTTCTGGAATATAATTAGTAAATCTTAGTAACTATTATTGTTTTTATTTCCTACCTCATGTAATGGACTTTTTCTTATGATCTTCATGAGAATTTCTGCTGCTCTTAGAATCATATATGGATATTTATCTCCAGAGAGCCATGTGTCTTTTATCTTACCGTCTGTGGGTTACATAAATGATTAGCTCTACTGGCTGCTAGAAATCTTAGAGTCAGGTTTAGAATCGTCTCATAAACATATTTGTATTATTCAAGATAGGCTAATTTATTTAGCAGTAACAAATAACCAAAACATTCAGTGATTTAACACAGAAAAAAAAAAAAAGTTTAGTGTTACTCTCACAGTGTACTATAAGTTCAAAAAAAACCTCCAGGGAAGATGTAACTCATATGTCAAGCCAAATAGTCTAAATGACTTTGATTTTGTGACACCCTTAACTAACTGTTCTCTGATCATTCTGGCAAGGTAAAACAGAAAATGGGGAACCTTAACCAGCTTTGAAATTCTTCTACCTGTGAAGGAAACACTTTCTGTGTACTTATGCTGTATTGGTCAAAGCCAATCCCTTGGCCTCATCTCTCTTTTCCCAGCAGATAAGGGCTACTCTCCCATGTGTGTGGCAGTACAGAGAACAGGCTCTTGGTAAATGATCATGTCTATCACAATGCTGGAAGTTCCATATTTCTTGTTTTAAAAGTATATCTCTACACTTTTTCCTCTTTCTTAATCATCAGACTTAGTTTGTAACATCTGGTTTTGTATATGATGTATAAGTCATCTTAAATCCTTTTAGAATAAGGTTGTGTAAAATGGAAGTGTCCTTAAAAGAGAGACTTAGACCTATTACCCCTATGTCCACAGCACATGTGCAATGGCTCTCATATTAAATAAACCTTAGACCCATGCATATAACTATATTCTATAACATAATCATGGAATAAGATTTAAACTGGTTTTACTACTTATTCTATATTTTTATTATTTTCTTGACATTATTTGTTTCCTTGTGACCAACATTGTATTTTAATAAAACCTGAAATGTTTAAAGGTTTTGTTCATTGTTATGGATATCTTTTGTAAAATTAGTTCATTTGACTTACCAAGGGTTACATAAAACCTTGGTCATCCTGATGTGCTGAGTAAATTACACTCAAATTTAATTAAAAAAAAATGGGGAAGAAATAAATAACATTAAGAAATTAAGACTCATGATTGAATCTCTAAAGCATAAGATATTCTAACGTCTTTACTGATTATATTACTTTGAACCAGAGAGAACACATAGCATGCATACTAATCACTAACAGCCAATCAGAGAGGTTTGGTTAGTGAGTCTATCTGATTAGTTTACTGATTGATTGAAGAAAGTGTTAAAACAAAAATTAAAATATCATGGCCAATGTCAGTTGACACCACTGTAACCTCTGATGAAATTTGATTTCTATGTTTGTGCTATGACTAGGAAGGTTGATACTATCTATTAGGACTAAGTATTTCTGGTATCTAAAGAAATTAAAGCAGAAAATTCTTAGATTTTGTTGAAAATATGTGTATTTGAATACTTTAAAAAAGATGTAATTGCAAGTATATAGAGAATGAAAATATACCTTAGCATATAAGGCTTGTTTTCATTAAGTTACTCATTTCATGTTCTGGGAACACTTGCAGATGAAATGCTTGTCAAAAAGAAAATCTAAACTGATTGCAAGAAAATATTAAATGAAGTCACACCGGCCATGTCAAGCCCCAAAACACAATTTATGTATCATAAATCACACACTGTCAAGTGACTACAGGAGGGGCAGGGAACGGTGGGACTAAATGATGGATCTGATCTTTCCTGCCTTTGATTTACTAATAGCTAGTTGAGGTATGGAATGGCCCGAAAGACTTATGTCAAGGGTGGGACCTCATTAGCAAAAATCTGTGTTTTCTTTTCTATATCAGTGTCAATAATATTTGACATTCCAATCAAAAAGAGGGTTGAACTACTTTTTGACCTCTTGTGCCAACTATTAATATCCCCCTTTCATCTAGGAAAAAAATCATTTTTTATCTTTCTGCAAATTGATATTGTCAGTGTTACTTTGTTTCTGCTAACTTCCAAGACTACCTTTGATTTCTAACAAAGGATTCACAGATTGCTGTGATAGATTTGTCTGCAACAAATCTTATAAACCTGAATTGAATTATTCAAAGGATCTTTTGAGATATTCTGTTAGATTTCTTTAAAAACAGTAGCATCATTATGTATATTCAATGAACTTTACAGTCTTTCTTTTTACTACATTTAGCTATATTTAACTGAGTTTAACAGTCTTAGACAATTTTCAAAGCATCTATTATTTTACTGGATTTATTAATTTATTCAACAAATACATATTGAGAATCTACCCCTGTGCCAGGCCTCCGGCTAGGCAATGGCGACACATTTTGATAAGCAAAATCAGGTTCTCCCTGTTTTCTTGAAGTTTATAGTCTGGCTGTGAAAGCAAGGTCATAGACTATTAGAGTATCAGAGAGATCTTAAGAAAAGGGCTCACGATCTGCTGAGGCTGTTTTTATGGAAGACGTCTTCAGGGGGTGCTAGTTGGGCTTCAATTGGAAACATAGGAGTAATTAAATAGGTAACTGAGGAAATAAGGTACCCTTTTGGCAGAGGGGACACAGGCACGTTATGAATGGTTTCTGGATTGGAAAAGAGCATAGTGCATTTTCAAAACATAAGGAAGGCACGAGTGGCTGGACTGAAGAGAACCAGAGAAGAGGCTGGCAGGAGAGGTTTAATTACCATCCAGGAATTTGGAATTTTTTCTAAGAAAATGAAAACAAAACAGAACAAAAAAAAAAAAAATTGAAGAATTTATGAAGGAAATTGATAGGATAAGATTTTGAAATGGTTTGATTTCTGTAATGCTTATTCTTATTGGAAGGGGAAAAGAAGAGCTGCAGGAACTAGTAGGGAGGTTCCTGCTGTGGCTCAGGTGAGATAATAGTAGTTTGTATCAGATTAATACTGATTCTGTCTTCAAATATAATCTTAAAATTTTATTCAAATGTATTTTTGCATTAATTTTAATTTTGAAAATAACATTATTAATTTTACCTGATTACTGATTTTGGCACTCTCTTAAATTTTGCGCTCAAGGTGGGTACCTCACTCTCCTCACCCAAGTCCCAGCCCTGTGTGGTTCTTAGAGTGGTTTTTAGAACAAGAACATAGGTTCTACTTCGTGCAGTTTTCTTCTATCCAGCAAAGTTTTGGAATTTATGTTCACGGCCAGGCCTCAGTTTGCACCTCATGTTTCGTACATAGCAACTGTCTATTTCTACTTTACCATTTAAGTAAGATAAGAAAGGAAAATTATTTTTTCCCATCAAAGACATAATGGCAAGATACTTAGAGCTACATTTCTTACTTTAACATGGTCAAAAATAGTGCTGCATCTTGTGAAACAATTTTTTGACTCTTACACCTTTTTTAAATTTCTTTTTTCTTGCGTAACATTGTTAAAGGAGTAACCAACTAGTACTAATCAATTCATGTATGAATGCACTGTAGTAGAGTTTATATTCTAAACTTATTTCTCCCCAGAAATAATTTATGTAATAAAATACACACCGAAGGAAATTTATTTTGAACTAATCAATAGTCTTTAAAAATTTTAGTTTTATTCAAGCAGTAACAAGTGTTCTCAAATATATCCAGTGGATAAAATATGATCAAAATGAATATTTAAACAGGAAATTCATTACCTTTCTGAATGCCAAATAAATTCTGATGATAGCATCTCAATTAAATGTTTTCATATTCAAGGAAACATTTAAACACAGACATCTGATCATATGGCCTTCTATCAACCTTCTATTTGCCATTTGTGATCTATCTTTTGTTTAAACTCTTCACAGTTTCTCTGTTATTTTGAAACTGGCTATGCCATTATCCCTTACCTTTTTTTTTTTTTTAACCAATATCAACCCCCTCTCTTGTGGGATATTACCTTCCCCTAATACTTGTAGTTTTGATGGAACCACAGATCATAGCATTTCTCTGCAACACAAGGATGGGTGCATAATCCAAAACATGTCAGCCATTTGTTCCAATGAGTAAGAAGGGTGGAAGTCATAACTCCCACGCTCACAACAAGAAAAAAGCTGTACAAACTATCAACGGCATTTCTTAGATCCAACAGAGAATTGAGGTTACAGAGTATACTGCTGCTCCTAAAATTAGAGAGATGGGAAGATGCAAAGAATCAGAGCTTAGTGCAGCAGAAAGAAACCCAGAAACAGAAACTGTCATGGTAGTCAGGAGGCAGGAATCCTTAAACCGTAATGGATGATTTGCTGGAGGCTCAATGTGGAAAAGCTTGCAATTAGCTTATAGAAAGATATACCATTGTGTAAAAAAAGCTGAAGTTTATTAATTTCAAACAAAGCCAATGTCAGTGCAAGGAAAATTGTAAAGGATAAAAAGCATTACCTAGTAATAAAGGGTTCAATTCTCCGAGAAGACAGAACAATCATCAATGTGTATGAACCTAACAACAGGTTGTCAAAACACATGAGGTGAAAATGATAGAACCTCAAGAAGAAATAGATGAATGCACTGTTACAGTTGAAGGCTTCAACACTTCTCTGTTAGTAACGGACAGCTCCAGCACCAACAGGTGGGAGAGAAGTCATAAGTTCAGTGTTCTATAATTGTTCAAGTAGTATCTGGGCAGTATATGGAGAAAAGAAGGACATCTGTTTACATATTTTGTCATGTCCCTTGGGCTACTGTCTGTTGAGTAGTATATTATGATGAGAATACAAAATCTAAGAAAATGTTGCAAAATTGGGCAAGCAATACCATTTGTATGTACCTTCAGAGAAAAGGAAAGAGATGGAAACCAGTGAGCATGGCATCTCACTGGCTGTGAGATCATTCAGTCTGGAAAATAGACTATTTTAGAAATATGACTAGAAAAATATGAAGAATGATTTATCCTGCTAAAGATTTCTTTGGTGCCTTACATTCCATTTTGATTCTGACTGGTATGTTTTTCTTGCACTTTCTCAAGGAATGTCTTATTGCAATTTCCTTTAAAATATCATTATCTTGATATATTGCCTCAAATAGCCATTCCATTTATGAGTTTTTTTATTTATTTGATAATTACTAAACCTGGTGTATGGTTCAATTTTCTGTTCAGTCTAATACTAAGCATGGTATTAACAACTCATTAAGATAGATAGATATTAATAGATATTTAGATAGATAGCAATTTTCTAGGACTCCCAAGATTTTTCAGAATTAGTTTCCAAACATGATTTATTTGTTATCTTAACTTTAATGTATGGTTTTCATATTTTAGCCATTCTGTTTCACTTTATTTTCAAATACCTATTGTTTTTGATAACCAATTATTCATTATTGACAAACTGTTACCTCTGAACATTAATTTACAGTTGTTATAATAAAAAAATACACTGTTGAACTAAATATCTAATTTATGACTATACATGTTTTAAGAATAAATTATTTTTATTGCCATGTTATTTATTTTCATGCTCATAACAGATTTATTCAGTAATTTCATATCAGTTTTATTTATATATATATAGAAAATTCATAAATAATTCCAAGTTGTATAATAGCATTGTCACTAAATTTATCATAAACTCCAACATGACAATGTCGTAGGATAAATCTCCATTCCACTTTACCTTTGCATGTCTTTTCTAATGAGTGACCTCTGAGATTAGAACAAGTTGAACTCCTGAGGCGGATACATACATTGTCTAGAAGGAAGTCGTAAGATGCTTTAACTCATTTGTTGAAGAATATTGACCTTCAACATAGAAAAAAGAGGTAAGCTTGGATAATTTTACAATAAAATTCTAAGCATCTTTCTCCATTAAGAAGAAAATCTCAAAACAAACTTTCAAATTGAATACTAGTCCAATAGCAATCATTTAACAGTACAACATGAATATTATGGTCATGGTGAACTCAAATGGACTGTTAGAAATTCTCAATCAGTTTAGAAATCTGACAACTTAATTTTTAAAGCTCCAGAGCTATTAGTGAGTTTTTATCTCAATTATGTATCTCAGAACCTACACTGAAAAGCTTTATTGTCTTTATTTTGAGAGAAATGGTCTTTATTTCTCTCAAAATATTTCATAAACGACGTACCAGTGGCACTTTTGCTTTTGCTCTATTCAAAGTCCTTTGTTTACTAACCTTTACTAAAGTTAATTATGTAAATATATTGTATGTTCCTTGAAAATGGATGATGTAGAACCCAAGGACAAGGAAAGAAAGCTGAACAGAGAACTGAGAAGCCGTGCAGGATCGCGGCAGTGCCTTTTTATCAGTTTCCCTCACTCCAGGGCAGCGATTTTTTCTCTCCTCTTTGCTTCTTTGTATCTACAGTTTTGCAGGCAGCATCCACTGTTCACATGTGGCCCAATAATGTTATCCTATCCCTCCCGAAGCTATATGGCTTTCTTGGTCCAGTATGTGTCACAACTATATTCTCCATCCCAACTAGAATTCTTAAGTGAAAGAGGCTGATTGATTTCTGGTAACTAAATGGATAGCTTCCACTTAAATCAGTTGTCCATGGATAGTAAAATCCATGGGGGCAATGTGGGTTTGAATGACACATGCAAACAAACCTCCAATTAGGATGTATGGATTATATCTCAGAGAAGAGGTCTTTGAGTGGGCAGTTTACCGTCAAGAACATAATACTCTAAAATAGTGGTGTTCAAATATCTCAGGTCATTGTGTACATGAATTAGCGGGTGACATGGATTACCAGGTGTTGCAGACCAGGTGAGCTATGGGACACTTAATTTCACATTAGCTAGTTACCCTCTACTTTCATTTGCTTTGTATATCAAGCTTTATTTATTACATGAAAGAGTTAGGTTTGGAAAAACAGGTTTAAAATTCCTTCTCTAAGGAATCGGTATTTTTTGTAAACCTTGTAGTTTAGCTTGACTCCCTCCTGTGAAATGTATAAATCCTTTTGATAGATTAACAAACACTTGGAAAATGATTTAACTTATTAAGTAGATTCCTCTAATATGAGGGTTATAAGTAAAGCCTTAATTACTCATGGTTACTGAATTCAATATACCTGCCACTTTAGTTTGCCCAAGGAAACAAATACATTTCCTGTTATAGATGGCCAACAAAACACTGCCTTATTTCATTTTTATTGTACATAAAATACATTCTAATACGTTTTTAGATGAATACAACAATGTATGTACACTACTACCTGCCATTAGAGAAAAGAAAAACAATGTGATATTTCTTTAGCCCAGGGCTTTATTTCTATGTAACAGAAAGTATTAAACATACTTAAAGTGAAATAAAACTTTTTTAAAGGTAATAAGATCCCATAGAATTTTACTTTTGAAAGATACTGTGAAGACAAATTTCAGATATCATTAGGAAGAATTAAGACAAGAAAGAATAATGAAAAACAGATGATGATATAAATGCAGTTAACCTAGAAAACATTTTTATACCCTGCCCCCGCCATTTACCAGACTAGGAAGGTGTGGTACTACATTTATGTTTTATAAGATGTTGAAATATTTAAACATTACAGAAAACAACCTAGGGATAAATGCAATATGTGTATTCCAGACATAGTATGATATACTTATTCTATTTCCATTAAAGCCTACTATAAAGCTATATACATGAAAGTCACAAAAAGGAAATGTGTGTGTGTGTGTGTGTGTGTATGTGTATTATATATGTGTACATATAATATATATAAAAAGCACACGTGTGGGTTACTTGAAAAAACTAAATGCTATAATTATTCAATATATTTTAACTTACAATTTAGTGAGCATTAATATGATTCTCATCTTATGATTTTGCTTTACACAGTGCACTTAAATATATATTTTAATACTTTTGAATAGGTGCTTCATGTCCTGAAAATGTTTTAATAAGAAAACTAAATCAATATAAAGCAACTTCACTTAGATTTTGTCATTATCCATTATTGAAATCGTATATTATACTAGAAATGATCCAATTTTAAGTACTTAATTTTATATGCAGTTTTCAGTGTTAATACCTGGAGCACATAGAATAAAAATAGAAGAAAAGATTGAAAATTCAACGTAAACTATACTTTGCATATGAATAAGAATATTACAAATACCATGTTCATATACTGTGCTAAAAGGCATATATATGGCAGATTTAGAAAATATAATCTCTCCTTATAAAAAGTGAAAGCAAGATAAATGATTTTTAAACTGTTTTTCCTTGAAGTATAATTGACATAAACTGAATCTCTAATGTATATAATTTGAAAAATTTTGTCACATTGACACCTGAGAAAATACTACCACAATCAAGTTAATGAAAACTTCCATCACCTCTAAAAGTTTATTTGTGCCCTTTGGAATACCCTTCCCCCCTCCTTTATCAATAAGTGTCCATGCAACTACTGATTTATTTCTGATATAATAGAATAGTTTGCATTTGGTAGAATTTTCTGTATATAGAATCACATAACATGTGGTCATTCTTGCCTGTCTTTTTAATTCAACATAATTACTTTGAGATTCATCCATGAAGATACATGTAACAATAAGTCATTAGTTTTTTTTTCTTTTATAAATTAATAGACTTGTATTTTTAGAACAGTTTTAGGTTTACAGTATAATTGGACAAGTGCAGAGTGTTCCTACACATCCCTCCCCTCCCCAACGTTTTCCTCCATTATTCACATCTTGCTTTAGTGTGTTACATTTGTTAAAATTGATGGATCATTTTACATAATATTGATACACTTCAATAACATTATTTATATACATTGATGATATTAATAGTATTGATAATAAAATACAATATAAACAATATTGACACACTATTATTAACTGAAGTACATAGTTTACATGCACTTGGTATTGTACTTTCTATGGGTGTGGACAAATGCATAATATTGTGAATCTGCCATTAGAGTGTTATACAAACTAGGTTCACTTCCCTTAAGTATTTCACTTATTCATCCCTCCCCACTACTACCCTTGGTAACTACTCATCTTTTTACTGTCTTTATAGTTTTAGCTTTCTCAGATTGTCATATTTCTGCAATCATACAGTATGTAGCCTTTTCAGACTGGCTTCTTTCACTTAGGAATATGCATTTCCGGTTCCTCCATATCTTTTCATGGCTTGCTCTTCTTTTTATTGCTGACTAAAACCCTATTTTATAAATGTACCACATTTGGTCTACTCAATCATCTATTGAAGGCCATCTTGGCAGGCTCGAGTTTTGACAATTATGAATATAACTGCTATAAACATTCACGTGCAGGTTTTCATGTAGACATATTTTCAACTCATTTTCACTAAATTCCTAGGAGCATGGTTGCTGGTTCATATGATGAATGTTTAATCTTACAAGAAACTGCCAAACTGTCATCCAAAGTGATTGTATCATTGTGCATTTCCAAAAGCAATAAAATGAGAGTTCCCATTGCTCCATATCCTTGCAGACATTTGGTATTTTCAGTGTTTTGGATTTTAGTCATTCTAATAAGCATGAAGTGTTATTTTGTTGTTCCAATTTTCAATTTTCTAATAACATATGATGCTGAGCATCTTTTCACTTGTTCATTTACCTTCTGTATATCTTCCTTGGTAAGGTATCTGTTCAGATATTTTTCTCCACTTTTTAGTTGGGTTGTTTGTTTTCTTGTTTTAGAGTTTTAATGATTCCTTATATATTGTGTATACAAGTCCTTTATTACATATGCATTTTTCAAATATTTGCTCTGAGTCTTTGGCTTGTCTTTTAAATCTTTCAAGAGTGTCATTTTTAGAGCAGTATAGTTTTGCATTTTATGTTTAGGCCTATGATTCACTTTTGTGACTGATGTACGGTCAGTGTCTAGATTCATTTTATGCGTCTGGATGTCCAGTTGTCCGAGAACCATTTGTTGAAAAGACATTCCTTTTTTTTATTGCTGAGTTGTATTTTGCTTTTTAGGTATACTGTGTTTGGTTTATCCATTTACCTGTTGATAAACTTTTGGATTGTTTCTAGTTTGGGATTATTACACATAAGTTTGCCATGACCATTTGTGTACACATTTTTGTAAGGATATATATATGCTTTGATTTCTTCTGGGTAAATACCTAAGTTTAGAACAGGTGGGTGCATATGTATTTAGATACTAATAATTTTTATTTTCAAAGTTGCTATACCATTTTACATTCCCACCACCAGTATATGAGTTTCCATTTTTTTGCCCTAATTGCCACCACACTCCATGACCAATCTTTTTCTTTGCATTTATTCTAATAAGTGTGAAATAGTATTGAACATCTTTGGATGTGTTTATTTGCCATCTCTGTATCTTCTCCGGCAAAGTTTGTGTGCAAACCTCCTATTTTGTGTTTTGTTTTTAAATTATGTTTTTCTTATTATTGAGTTTGTACATTTTGGATACTTATTGTTTATCAGACATACGATTTAAAAATACTTTCTCTTAGTGCTGTCTGTATAGTAGAAATGTAGAATATCTTATTTGTATAGCATCTAATTTATCATTTTGGTTTTTTTTTTCTTTTATAGGGTATGCTTTGGGGACATACCTAAGAAATCTTTCTCTAGTCAATACTCATAAAGAATTTCTATTTTGTTTTCTTTTGGAAGGTTTATAGTTTAAGTTTAGGACTCTGATCTAATCTGATTAAATTTTTCTCTATGCTATAACATTTGGATTGAAGAAAAATCGGAAAGTATTAACAAGTTTTTAGTTTTAGTGGTCAAATCCTACGATCCACATGTAAGAAAGAAGATTGGAAAATCCCTTATATTAATTTTCTCCGTATTTCATAGCAATACAATTTTTATTTAGGAGTTTGGTTTCTCAGAACAAATATTACCCTCCCCCAATACCTAGCTACATTTGGGTATGTGACTACTTGATGGACACTGGAATGTTAATAGAAGTGATGTATTAACATTCTTGTTAATGTGGTTAATAGAATGGATGTTACCACCATGCCCCTTCTGTTTACTTTATTACAAAGAACATTGGCATGTTATTCTCCGGTCTTTGGGTTGTGCAATCAGATAATGACACAATTCTTAGCACGACAATGTAAACATATAGAAGCTGTCTGCATTTGTCAGCAGTCCTCTGGATGTGAACCCTCATATCAGCCCTAGATTATTTAATGACCAACTGTTGTGTTAGGTAAAAATCAAACTTTTATTTCACTTTAAATTTATTGTTACATGATGCTTAAAATTTCCTAAAACTAATAAATAATTTATACCAGAAGTGGGTTTCTTTTATGTGTATATATATATATATATATATATATATATATATATATATATGATGTGGCATTGATTTTGCAATAGCTTCGCAGATTTGGAACTTATTGACATTTATTATGCTATAGCAAAATATGTGTTAAATTGTCAGTCTTAATGACTGCATATAAACCTTTGGTTATAATACTAAGAAAGGTGAATAAACAAAGTCCTCCATATGTTGGAGTATTGTCTTCTTACCATTTTTTTTTTCGAAGTCTATAAGAGAAAAACTTCCTTCAATATCCAGAAAAATATTTTCCTGGTGTCTTCTATGTGCCTAAAAGTAACTAGATGCGTGTTGAACAGAAATCACCAAATAATTGTATAATAATTCCTGACGTTTTCTGAAAATCTATCGATCATGAAACATTTAGAGTAGATACATTCTGATACTAAATTCACATATAAAAATGGACTTGTTTGAAGTAATTTAAGAATCTCTTTTAATTCTTTATACTGAAAACATTGCAGAGCAGAAAAAAACACATTATGCAGTTATTATGGTTTGGGGTGTTTTGGTTTGCAGTATATGACTAGAAGATAATGGAAATAAATTCAAACAGTGTATTTTATTGGACTCAGTTGCATTGTTACATACCAAATGTTTTAAACCATCTGTTTGAACATAATGCTCATTTAATTTAAGTGAAATGGGTTATTATAAAAACTGTACAAATTTAATTTATGCAATGTTATTCTTCATTTATTGTTAGACCATTTCTTTTAAAATCATATTTCTTTGCACCAGGTATTTGACATTCTTTGAATCAATCATCTTATAGTAGAATGTATTAAATATTATCACTCTTTTTCAAAATGTGAATAACATAAAATAAATTGGACCAAGACTCCAGAAAAGATATTGGATCAAAAACAATGTGAATTTTCCTTAAAATACCTGTTCCTTTTTCTATACAAAAATTGCATGATATGGAATGAATTTTATTAAAATGCTAGCTTATTTTGTTTTCAGGATGAAGCAAACAGTATTAAATGAACCACTTAGCATATTTTATCAATTTATGCTCATGATACAGAAGATATATGAACTTCTGAATTATACAAGTAAGTTAAATTCTGTAATTTATTTTGAGCTAAAGGACAATAAGATCTTATAATTTCAAGCCCATATTCTGCTCATCAGTCTCTGCTACTGAAAAAAAAAATGTTATTGATTATTCTTACTTTTGAAGTAAGTGCTTTGGTAGAATTCTTTGTAAGTGGCATGGCAGCCTGTCAGTTATTCACGTCATTCAAAGATAGCATTTTTCAAGATAAAAATAATCATAGAATGTAAATGTACTGCTCTTTTTAAACTCTCATATATCTTAGAAAATGGATTGAGAATAAATGGAGAAATTAATGTGAGCGTGGAAACATCCCATACCAGGAAAACAGTCCTTTCATGCCTTTGGGATAATGGTTGTCTAATACCAGATTCTCATCAATACCTAGCTTATGAAATGTTTGTTCCTTAAGATTTTTAAAAGAGAAGGATAACATGCTCGCCACAGATGATTTTAAGTACTTTTACTTGAAGATTGAGTCATACATTTCCTTTCTATAAGTCCTCTCATCTGTAAAGTTTATTTGAGAAAGGACATAGAATATTCTGGGGAAATAAAAATCAATTTGTAAGACTTGAATGTACTTTTCTTGACAATTGGTAACAAAGCTATAAAACATTATATATAATACTGATATTCAGAGCGATGTAATTAACTGACTTGATATAAACAAACTGTACCGCACAATCGCAAAATGCATACCTTATTATTAGTGCACTTGGCAAAAAATAAGCATCAACAAATATCAAAGGATTGAACTCCTTTATAGCACTTTTTTTTAATTGAAGTTTATTGTGGTATGTTTTTGTATAGAAATAGTATTAAGCTAGAAATTAATAGCAAAAGTATATTTAAAAATGATTATAGATGATCAAATGTTTGGAAAAGAAGCATCACACTTTTGAATGACTCAGATCAAAAAAGAAATTACAATTAGAACGTATTTTAAATTCAATGAAAATGAAAATAAAACTACAACCTATTAAATCGGAAACTGTCAAATCTGTTTTTGGAGTAAAATTTATAGGCTGAAACATGTTAAGAAAGATGAAAGTCTAAAAGTTGATCAAAGTAGCTAAAAAAGTTAAAAAATATATTTAAAAGAATGTCAAATTTAATCAAAATTATTACAAAGAAGAAAATGATTCAGAAAAGAAGCAGAAATGAAAAAAGAAAATAAGATAGGGACAATTGACTAAAACTTTGATAAAAGACTATTATAATTAATAGAACTACATCAGGACTGTTTATGAATTTTAAAAGAACAAACAAGGAAACCATGAGTTCTTAATTTCATGAATTATAAAGGAAAGGATCAAGATACTGCAGACATGGGAGAGAAAGAGACAGAGAGAAGAATGAGTATATAATGAACACATTTATGTCAAAAATTGAATATTTTGATATAACTATTTCTAGAAAAACACAAATTATTAAAACTGACACAGAATAAATACAAATCTGAGTGCACTATGTATATTAAAAAATATGATTACATAATTGTAAACCTATCAAATGAAGTGAACCTAAATCAAAGAAAATATAAAAACTTAGAAATATTTTTCTTACTAGTAGACTTAAGAAACTTCTAAATTCTAAGATAAAATCTAACAAATATAATGCAATAATTTTACTGTAACTTACAACATATTATTGAGAGAAATTAAAGGCATTCAACAGAAATTGAGAGATGGGCCACATGCCGATATCATGCTCATGGAGAAGAAAGACTCAGTATGTTAAAGATAGTATTTTCCCAACAATGCACAAAGATTCCCTTTTATCCACCTCCTTGCCAACACTTAATAACTCTTGTCTTTTTTATGATAATCATTCTAACAGGTGTGAGGCGATGTCTTGTGGTTTTGATTTGCACTTCTCTGATAATTATCGCTGTTGAACATGTTTTCATGTGCTAGTTGGTCATGTGTTTGTCTTCTTTGGAAAAATGTTGAGCTTCTCTACCAATTTTTAATCAGATTGCTGGTTTTTAGTTTTGTGATTGATTTGTATGAGTCTTTATATGTTTTGGATATTAACCCCTTCTCAGATACATTTTTTAAAAATTGTATCCAATTTATTTGGGTTACCATTGGTTAATAAAATTATATAGGTTTCAAGTGTACAATTCTGTAATACATCATCTATATATCACATTGTGTGTTCACCACCAAGAGGCAGTTCTTCCATCACCGTATATTGGACCCTCTATTCCCTCTTCTACCATCCCTCCTCAACTTTACCCTCTGGTAACCACGGGACTGTTGTCTGTGTCTATGAGTTTTTGTTTCCTTGTTTATTTATCTTGTTCATTCGTTGCTTTCAGTTTTATATCCCACATATGAATGAAGTCATATGATTCTCAACTTTTTCTGTCTGACTTATTTTGCTTAGCATGAGGAATTCAAGATCCATCCATGTTGTCCCAAATGGCAGTATTTCAACTTTTCTTATGGCCAAGTAATATTTCATTGTATATATGTACCCCATCTTCTTTATCCAATCATCTATTGAAGGACACTGGTTGTTACTGTGTTTTGGCCACTATGGATAATGCTGCAGTGAATATATGGGTACATATATCTTGATGGATTTTTCAAATTTGATGGGGTAAATGCTCAGAATAGGGATTGCTGGGTCATATGGTAGCTCTGTTCTTGATTTTTTGAGGAACCTCCATACTGTTTTCCATAGTGGCTGTATCAGTTTACATTCTCACTGGCAGTGTATGAGGGTTCCCTTTTTTCCACAAACTCTCCAACACTTAACATTCCTTTTCTTGTTGATAATGTGGCCATTTTAACTACCTATGTTGATACTTCCAATTTATGAACATGGAATACCTTTCCATTTCTTTGTATCTTCTTCAATTTCTTTTAATAATGTTGTATAGTTTTCAGTGTACAGGTCCTGCACATCCTCTGTGAAGTTTACCTAGTTATTTTCTTCTTTTTGTTGCAATTACTAAAGGAATTGTTTTGTTTTCTCAATGTCTTTTCTGAAATTTTCTTGTTAGGATATAGGAACACAATGGATTTTGTACCTTGATTTTGTATCTTAGGACTTTCCTGTATTTGCGTATTGTTTTAATAGTTTTTGTTGTGTTTTTTGGTGGAATTTTTAGGGTTTTATATATAAAAACTCATTTCATCTGCAAAAAGGTGCAATTTAAATTCTTCATTCCCAATTTGGATGCCTTTTATTTCATTCTCTTGCCTGCTTGCTCTGGCTAAGGCTTCCAATAGTATGTGGAATAACAGGGGTGATCAGGGCATCCCTGTCTTGTCCCTGTTAGCTGAGGGTTTGTCATGTATGGCCTTTATTATGTTGAAGTACTTTCCTTCTATACCCATTTTATTAAGTGTTTTAATCATAAATGGATGTCATGTCTTGTCAAATGTTTTTTCTGCCTTTATTGATATGATCATATGTGTTTTATTCATTTTGTTTATATGGTTTATTACATTGATCGATTCGCATATGTTGAACAATCCTTGTGCCCCTGGAAGAAACTCCAC
This sequence comes from Rhinolophus ferrumequinum, assembly GCF_004115265.2. Classification (NCBI taxonomy): domain Eukaryota; kingdom Metazoa; phylum Chordata; class Mammalia; order Chiroptera; family Rhinolophidae; genus Rhinolophus; species Rhinolophus ferrumequinum. Next base: position 37,582,320 of record NC_046299.1, on the reverse strand, counting down.
TTGATTATGATGTATATTCTTTTAAATATATTATTGTATCCAATTTGCAAGTATTTGTCTAGGATTTTTGCATCTTTATTCTTCGGAGATATTGGTCTTTGGTATTCTTTTTTTGTGTTATTTTTACCAGGTTTTGGTGTCAGGGTAAAGTTGGCCTCATGAAATGAGTTAGGAAATAGTGTCTCTTCTTGAATTTTTTGGAAAAATTTGTACATAGAAACAAATGAGAATAAAAATACATCATATCAAAATCATTTGGATTCTGCAAAAGCAGTAACAAGAAGGACATTTATATCACTATAGGCCTATCTGAAGAAACAAGCAAAATCTCAAGTTAACAACCTAAAATTACATCTTAAAGAACTAAAAAAAGAAGAACAAATGACACCCAAAGTCAGCCAAAGAAAGAACATAATAAAAATTAGAGCAGAATTAAATAGAGATCAAAAAGACAATAGAAAAAAAAAGTGCAGCAAAAAGCTGGTTCTTTGAAAATATTAGTAAAATTGCCAACCACCTGGCTAGACTCACTGAGGAAAAAAGAGAAAAAGACACAAATAAAATCAGAAATGAAAGAAGTCATGAGAGATACCACAGAAATACATAGGATCATACAAAAATGCTACTATGAAGGACTATATGCCAAAAAATTCAGTAACCTAGAGGAAATGGACAAGTTCTGGAAATATAAAATGTTCCTAGACTGAATCACAAAGGCCTGGAAAATCTAAATAGACCAATCAACAGTAAGGAAATTGAAACTGTCATCCAAAACCTCTCCAAAAACAAAAGTCCAGGACCCGATGACTTCACTAGTGTATTATTTCAAACATTCAAAGATTATTTAATATCTGTCCTCCTCAGATAAATTGTTTTGAAAACATTACTGATTTCTATTCTTTAGATTGACTTTTTATTCGTTGACTGTTTATTTTGCTCTGCAGAAAAGAGTAGAATGATCGTTGCCAGAAACTGAGAATGGGGGTATTGGGGGGTTGCTAGCAAAGGGTATAAACTTCCAGTTATAAGATGAATAAGCCTTGGGGATCTAATGCATACTATGGTGATTATAGTTAACTGTACTGCATTATTTTTGTGGAAGTTGCTATGACAGTAAATCTTGAATGTTCTCACCATAAACAAAAAAAAAATGTAATTATGTGAGGTGAGGGATGTGTTAACTAATCTTATTGTGGTAATCATTTCTCAATATATATGTGTATCAAACAATCAGTTTGTATATATCTTAAACTTCCACACTGTTATATTGCAATTATATCGCAAAACTACTGGAAAAAGTGAATATTGTTCTGAACAAATCTGGGATTAGGGCTAGAGGATGTTCATATTTTAAAGATGATAAAAATATATTAAAAAACTACACAAAATCAACACTAAAGTTGAAGAACCAACGCTTTACAGATTTAAAAAAAAAAAAGGCAGCAGAAATCACAGATCTACTTGAAAAGGTCACAGAAGCTCCAAAAGTATGAAGATTATGTATTTGGGTCTCAAAGATGAATAAAAGTTGTCCTGATGCCCAAGCTAGGGAAGATTATTATAGAAAACTTAAATCATGTGAACCAAGGCTCAGAAAACTAATATAATATTTAAAAGATTTAAAATAATATTTTCTTATTATTAATAGTATATTAATATTTTCTTAATGTTAATCATTTGTTAATATTATTGTAAAAATATTATAATAGCAATAATATTGAAATGATATTTTAAACTATTTCAAAGACATACAAAATTTTATACAGCTAGAATCTCAGTACTTATGGGAGGCATTTAGAGATAAAACCAAAACCAGAATATATATGTCCTCAATTCGAAATTAAGCTTACAGTAAATTATCAATGAACACATAATTTTGTTTTTTGAATATATAATAATGATGAGGTTTTTATCATCACGTATATACAATATTCAATAATGTCATTTTAGTAATGATCATATAATTTGTTTTTAATGTTTTGGTTATTGGTTTTATTTCCAGTTCTCTTTTATATAAAAGTCCAAGAAACTCCTTCAGGTTTCTCTTGACTTTATTATTTTGTGAATTGGTGTCTTAATAAAGCAAAATGTTGGTGAACTTGGGACAAAGATGTATCAGCCATCATCCAGTTGGATCGATTTGTTCTTGTCATAATTGAGATCTCTTTTAAGCTAATTTTAATCTAATTGGGGCACAGTTGCCAGGGCATTAATTCTTTAGTGACTTCTCTTTCACTAAATATACACAAAATTAGGTTTTTCAAGTAGTTTTTGCAAACTTTTGATGCTTATCTTTTCCCCATTTCCCAATTAATACGCATTTAACTCATTCTTGCAATTGTGCTTTCCTGATATAATAGGAAATGCTCAGGAAGTTGGAAACAAGAAGGACTTTTATTTTGAAATGTAAATGTCTCTGTATCCTAAACCAGTAGATGTGAGCACTGCTGTCGGAAAATCAGTTTTAGCATGTTTTTAGCATATTTAGCAGTTTTACCATATTTAGGAAAATAAGCATGCTCAGTGAAGATGAAAGTAGAAATTAAGACAGTGGCAAAGAGGTGAAAAAAATTGTGGGTAACTACAAAAGTTTTTAGTGAATTGGGATTGATGGATTTCATAACCAAATAGAGAAGAAAGAAAAGGTAAGATTTTAAATTACTCTACCATATGTCTTGCATGCATTCATCTGAGAAGGTGATATTGAAAGAAAAGTTAGTTTAAGAGAAAAGGTAATTAAATATTTGCAGTGCCTTTTGAAAGTTCATTCTCAGTAGAAATTCTCAGTAAACAGATGGAACTATAAAAATCTTAAATAAATAAGTAATATCAGAACTATAGAAAACTAACGGGAGTGAGATGAGAAGAGGACCAAAGTCAGAACACTGGTAACAATGATATTTGATGCGTGAATCAAACAACATATATATATATATATATATATATATATATATATATATATATACACACACACACACACACACACACGTGTGTGTGTGCATACATATATACACACATGTACATATATGTATATGTATGTATATATGTTGTATTATGTTCTCCAAAGACTTGCACAATAATGTTCATAATAGTTCTCATTACATTAAGGAAACATCTGGGAAATAACCGTATTGTCAATCAGTATTAGAATGGATGAATTATTTGTGTTTATTCATACCAAGGAGGTAAGAGAATGAATAGACTATAACTACACACAACAATATTGACATAATTCCAAAAACCATTAGTTTTATCATTCTGATAAATATAAGCTATATATAAAAGAATATCATATGATATATTATTACTAAGTTCAAAAACAAGCAAAATTAATTCACAATGTTAGAAGTTCAAGATAGCCACTCCCAGAATTAATAACTGGGAGGAGGAAATCTGAGTTGCTGGTAATGCCCTATTTATTGATCTGTGCACTGCTTATATGAAGAAATTCTGTTTGGGAAATTCCTGAAGCTACACTGTTATGATTAATAACCTTTTCTGGGTCTATATTTTGCTCCAATAATAAAATGTGTTACCAAGAAAGAGAAAGGGGGTAAAAAAAGGAGAAAAGGTAGCCAAAACAGAGGTGGAATCAAGAGAGAACATGTCACGATTCCAACTGAAAAATGCATTCCGAGAAGGGTTTGGCTGGCAGTGCCAGCCTGTGGAATCCATGAATACAGGTATAAAATTAGGTATATCTCTTGGGTGCCAGAAAAAGCTATTCACAGGGCAGTGTCATTTGGGGAAGGCTTGGATAAAGATTACCGTGTCAATGGTACAGAGTCCCGCCTGCCCTCCCTTAAATCAAGGGGCTCCAATTCTGTGAACATAGATCTGAGACCTGGATGGAAAGCTGCGCCTCTTCACTGTGGTACCTTGAATCAAGTTTTTGGCTCCCAAACCTGGAGGTTTTCTTGTTATATAAATGAAACAATATTCTAACATGCTCTAAATCTAGTTTGTTCTTAGGGATGTTATGATCAATTAGCTACTGCCAAAGATCTTTGTGGTCCAAGGCATTCATTTAATTATTATTATTTTTTTTATTTGATGTAGAGGTATAATTGACATATAACCAAGGCACTCTTGATTACCCATAAAAACCTGCTACCCTTGACAGTAGAAGTGCCCATCTTTTCTTCGATGGTTAGGTTCTGCATCTTGGCATCTGATACTCTGAGATCGCATCATCATCCCTATTGAAATCTATGAACATGCCACAATGGTGGCATCCTCTTTAAATCATTAACTGGCTTACAGAGGGGAGCAACCACAAGCTTTTCACTGATGCAGACTCTGCACTCACTAACATCTTTATCAATGAGTCAAAAGAGGTTATCTTTTAGATCTTAACATGGAACACAATTAGGGAGTGAGTGTGCAGGTGCGTAGCACATAAAAATCCCTTCTATTGCTAGGTTGGTAAAACTGTGGGGATGCTTACCATTAATTGTCACTGAGACAAAGTCACTACTGAATAATTCAATCCTGTTGGTTGGTTGAATAAATTCTGGGAAACTCCCACAAAACAATAGCTGCAGAAGTGTATTTCCTTTTACATAGCTAGGTAATATTGAGGAATTGTTGAAGTACAAATGTTGCACTTAACGTGTACACCTGTAGAAATAGCTAATTTTATCTTACAAGAAGAAAGGAAATTGATAAACTGAAAAGCTCTGCCCTTTCCAACTTATTAGTATTTTCAAGCATTTCTGCTGAGAATCTCAGTCATTTGCAAAACACACACGGTGCGATTTTGTCTGATTTCTCTGCTGTCTGATGGCCTACCAGCACTTGGTGCATCACCGTCTCCTTTACAATTGTCTCAATTTCATAATAGTCACACAGTATCATTACATGTGAAAATATTCCTCAGTATAATTCTTGCCTTTGAACTGAAACATTTTACCAAATCAATAAATTCTGTGGCAAAAAGACAGATTACAGTGATGACACAAGAGTTTTACAGCATTTCATGTATAACCAACTTAATTGAGATTGGGCGGCAAGAAGCTGGAGAAAAACTGAAACAGAGCTATTGAACAGCAGAGGCATTCACTGCTGTATTCCCAGAGTAATAGGAAGAAGGCGTATGCTGAATTAATTGCTTAATAACTAATATTTTAATAGCTTAATGATAGATGGGTAAATGTCAAATGCCTGGGAGAGGCTAGTCCAATTAGCACTAGCTTTGAATGCGGTGGTGTGTTATTATTGAAGTAAATAATAAGGGAAGCTTGGCTGTAGGGAAAGCACATCAACAAAGTTGCTAGAGACAAGGTCATGGGGGTTTGTTTGTTTGAAGATTCACTTATACATCAGCTGTATATAGTATTTCACTCTACATTTAAACTGGTAAAACTATTAAAACATTTCTATTTTATTTTAATGCAGACATTTTAACTGATGTGGAGATAGATGTAAAGTAACAAAATTGAAATTTTTAAGGTTAAAATTATAAAGACAAAATAGTAAGCATCATCATTATTTAGTGACTATGTATCTTTCTTTGACAGCCACCTTGTTTTTTATTTTCCCCAGAAGTTGCTAAAGCAGGTTTATTAGCCCAGTTAAAATACGATGGTTCTGAGGGTCAGGGTGTTTTGTAATATGTTTACTGCCGCTCAGCTCCTAAGGAGCAGTACTAATTCCTGTTATAGTATGCCTGGCATACAGTGGATGCTCAATAATTTTTAATGAATAAGCAATGGTGGGGATTCCAATTCACAAAACTGGAATCAGATATCTGACTTCTTTCAAGTTCAATTTTTTCTCTTATGGCAGAGTTCTGATATGATTAGCTATTCTTTGTGAGAAAAATTATCTCTTACCCTTCAATCACATATATTAAAATAACTGAAATAAAGTACTAAAATAGCATTGTCTCCTAAATCGTGCCCGTATGAAAAATGTGTTATTATGTTGCACAAAATTTGCAAAATCTGTTTTAATTGTAGTTAGATTTTCTTGTAACATTGGTTAATCTGCAAGATGAATTTCTCACCATAGCTTCGATTAATATACACAACACTGACTCTTTTACTCTGAGACCAACAGTCAATCAACTAGAATCTAGGTTTATAATAGGATAAACAGCTTTATGAAAAGATAGAAACTGGGATTATGGCAGCTCAACATTAGTCATTAAATATTACAAGCATATGCTGCCTGTTTCTACTAAAGAGATAGTGATAAGAGATAAGTTTATGCTCCTATGTGTTATTTTATCATCTTCTATCTTCTGTAATTCACACAGTTGTGTGATAGCAGTTTCCAGCTTGTACTCTTATAACTATTGTGTATTTTAATGGAAAATAATTAGGTCATCTCATTTAAATTCTTATTATGTTGACATTTTGTAAATGTATAGAATTTTTTGAGATTATCTAAATTTTCTAGAAGATCATTAGACATAGTTTGATACCATTAAAATAGTATAAAAACCAATATCTTTGAGATTCTCTTTAATAAAAGGTTAAATAGTTTAGTGGTTAATAAAACCCTTAAAGCTAAAAACTGTCAGTTATACTTTTTGTCTTACTTTTTCAGTTAGTAACATAGTTTTAATACATTGAGCCTGAGGAATAATTATATCTATTAACCCAGAATTATATATATCAAATTAGAAAAGAGTAGTAGTCTCTATATATTTAAATAGCAAATGAATGATAAAAATCTCAATTTTGAGAAATATTTGTTATTTGATATCTGTTAAGTCCATGCCCTACAAGTACAAATGTAAACTACCTACCACGTTTTTTTTTTTTCTTTTCTTAGAAATTGGTGGACAGCATTTTTGAGACGAGAATATTTTCACAGGTGACTCATGAGGGTGTGCATAATTAGAAGCAGAACCCTGCTATTGTTCTGGTTCTTTATGCTGAAATGCAGTCCCAAATGCCTCTCTTCAGTGACTGACCGTTGATTGTGTCAGATAAACAATCCTGCTCTCTTGTTTATCCACGTTGATGGACCATGGAATACCCTTCTTACAGGGTTATCATTGCATCATTGCTATTGGCTAGTAAGGACATTTTGTTTTGCTAGGCCGCACTTTGATATGTGTATTTTTCTTATATAAAGTTAAAAAAGAAAGAAACTCTTTTCAGAGTGAGGATGAAACTGAAATTTGTGGTGACAATGAATCATCCCGCTAAAGACCTTAAAGTGCCTTTTTAATGGCTCTCATATATTGAAATGAGTCCTTAGAGTTCACTGTTTTATATGGTTCTCATATTGTAAAATAAAATGTTTCAGTCTACTGGCCTTAGACATATAATGTGATTCAAGTGAGTGTCCCTCCTCATTTTATATTTTTTTCATTTCTATTTTTGCTACTGATGTTATTATAATTGTATGTCACTTAAAATTTATTGTAGTACACGCTCTCGATTTGCTTCCTACTGAACTTTCTTCTTTCTGAAAGAGCCCTTCTTATTTATCCTTACATTTCTAAACTTTTAAATTTGTTAAATCATTTTTATGATGAATTTTCATTCTACCACTTTAACCCAGTTTCCAATTCAGAAGGCGCATTGTCCATAGTACATCTTGCTGAGTTTTATTTCCATGACCCTGATATGTTACCAACTGAGTGTTATGATTATTCTGCCTGACATATTTCCTTTTTAATAATTGTCAGCTCTGTTGGTGACTTGATCTTCCTCTTGAAATATATATATATATATATATATACATATATATATATATATATATATATATATATATATATATACATACAAATTATTATGTATTATGTAGGTTTTGAGCAGGTTTCTATGGGTTGGGGACTTCCTTGAGTCCGGTATGGGGTAGGTGTCGTCTGGTGATTGGCTCAAGGTGTGGCTTGGAGGGGGTTATGCGGAAGTGGACTGGGGCTTAGGCTGGGGACTTCTCTCTCAGCTGGGGCCACCACTTTAGCTCAGTTCCATGTGGCAGGGAACCATTTTAAGGTCAGTTTCCCCATCAATTGTAATTCACCAAATTGGTTGACTAAAGAAGTAAACACATATAGCCAATATAATAAATAAAATACTATCCAAAGTTCATACTTAGTTTTGATAAAAGTCTTAAAACACTAAAATATTAGGGTAAGCCCTTAAACACTAATAAAAATAATCTTTAATAGTAGGGAAAATACAGAGATCCTCACTGTTAATACTGCTATTTGGTAAATTGGATAATCAGGCCGATATAATGAGGAAAGAACAAAAAAATAGTGGTTCATTATTTGGAAGAGAAGACACATGGTATTGTTTTATGAGTATATTATTTTAATTTACATAAAAATCCAAGATGAGTAAAAGGCTATTGGAACTAATAAGAAAACTCAGCAAGGTTGTCGTGTCCTGCGTTCCGAGGGTTGTGGGGAGCGAGGAGGCCGGCGCAGGATTAAGAAAAGACAGTAGCCATGAATAGAGGGTAAGCGGGGCCAAGGGGCTGCAGCCTCAAGGACTGGGCCCCAAATCGGGCCTATGCATTAGCTTGTGTTAGTTAGGTGGGGAAGTAAAGGAGATAAAGGTTGTCAATCTCCAGATCTGTGAATTCCATACATTATAATATGAAACTGATTCAAGGCAGTCACCTTTGCCTGCAGGCAGCTGAACCATAAGTCTCAGGATGTATGTACTTCCCCAAGGGACAAAACCTTTATACATATGAATAGATGGACAGCACACCATTGAATCTCTTTCCTTGTAGGTTGTGGGAAAGAATGCAGCCACAGAGGCAGAGGCTCTCCTTAGATGGGGGAAGGTGGGGGCTGTGCCCACCTCTATGAACCCCGTGGGTTCTCCTGTTGGTCCGCACTTGACTGCGCCTGGCTTGAGTTGTCCCACCCGTGGGGAATCTTACTCGTCATTGGCTGACCAGCCATCTTTCTGGGGCCAAACAGGGAGACATAAGGTGCAAGCACAAAGGTGAAGCAAGGTCCCTGCAAGCATCCATCTCACAGACTCTCCTTTCTTTAGGGACAGGTACGAGGGGACAGGTGGGTAGGCTGCTGCGTGGCAACACAAGGTAGCTAAATACAAAATCAACATATTAAAATCATTGTTCTCTGCGATGATCATAAAATAATTATAAAAATAATTTCAAAAAGTGGCATTTTTTATGGCAACAAAATGTAAAGTATATATAATTCAACTTAACTGTAAATGGAAATATATTTATAAAAATATTTTTAAATAATATTAAATGTGTGGAAGATTATCTCATTAAATGGAGAGATATGATTTACTGTTGAATTGAGAGCCTTAATATTATAAAGTTATCAAATCTTCTCAAATAAATCTATAGTCAATCAAAATTAATTATTAACATCAGTAATATTTTTCAGGGAAAAGGTGATTTTGTAATATACATGGAAGTGAATATTTGCACAGAGCAAAGCTATTCTAAAAAGAAAATGGAGAATGTGATATGCTTTAGCAGGTATTAGGACATATTTGAAAACCAATAAAACACCATGTGAATTTAGCTACATAAAAATAAGATTTTTCATCAATAAAGGATACCAATTAAAAAAAAGGTAAATTAAAAACTGTGAGAAGATGTTTTCAATTTATATAAACATATAGTAAGAAAGAAGTTAATTCATCAAGAGGATAAAACAGTTTTAAATATTTATGTACCCAACATTGGAATACCTAAACGTGTAAAGCAAATATTAACAGAGCTCAAGAAAGAAATAGACATCTATACAATAATGGCAAGAGACATCAATACTCTACTTTCAATAATGGATAGATCCCCTAGACAGAATATGAATAAGGAAACATTGGACTTAAGCTACACATTAGATTAAACAAACATATACAAAGCATTCCACCCAACATCAGCAGAATACACATTCTTCTCAAGTGCACATGGAACATTCCTCAGATTGATCATATGTTAGGCCACAAAACAAGTCTTAACAAATTTAAGAATATGAAAGTTATATTCCACACTGTTTCCCACCATTGAGGTATGAAACTAGAAATATTTATAAGAAGAAAGCTAGAAAATTCACAAATACATGGAGATTAAACAGCATGCTCCTAAAAAAAAAAAAAAAGTCAAAAAAGAAATCAAAAGAGAAATCACACTCTGTCTTGAGACAAATTAAAATGGAAATCCAGCATATCAAAACTTATGGGATGCAGCAAAAGCAGTTCTAAGAAGGAAGTTCATAGAGATAAATACTTACAGTAAAAAAAAAAAAAAAGATCTAAAATAAGCAATCTAACTTTATGCCTCAAGGAGGTAGAAAAAGAAGAACAAACTAAGCCCAAAATTAGTAGAAGGAAGAAAATTGCAAACATCAGAGTGGAAATAGAGAGTAGAAAGGCAATAGAAAAGAGAGATTGATGAAATTAAGTTTTTTTTTTTAAGGGAAAAAAAAGACAAATCTTTTGATAGACTTAAAAAAAAAAGGAACACCCAAATGAATAAAATTAGAAATTAATGAGAGAGGAAGAGACATTACAACTGATACCACAGAAATACTAAGGATTCTAAGAGAATACTATATGAACAACTACTTGTATATACCAACAAATTGGATAACCTAGCAGAAATGGATAAAGAGTGAAGTATATACTGAACTCCTGAAAAATTATTAAGAAAAAAATCTAACCCATTGATTATATGGGGCGATAAGCATAAGATGAGAGCTAAAATTAATTAATAGCCTGAATAAATCCAAATAAAACAATAAGATACCAATTCATATCCACTGGATCAGCAGACATTTTAACATTAGGTAGTACTGAGTGATGGAAAGAATGTACAGGATGAAAGGAATAATGATATTTGATTAAATAACTACTTGCAAATATACATGTTAGCTCAGTGGTGATGGTGTGCCAAAATGTGGGAAAGATTGGTCATAATGTTTCAATTTCAGTCATATTGATTGTATTTTGTAACAGAAGGGAAACAATAAAGCTGATTATAGGTATGAGTTAGTGGAAACAAAACAAATTGGTTTGAAAACTTCGAAATGCAAACTGTCCATTTGGGGCAAGAGAATAACCATTATTATTCTTAATCATTTATTATAAGTTGCTTTTTGAATGTGACAGTGTTCAGAATAGGAAAGTTCCCCATTCAAGAAAAAAACAGAAAGTAGATAGAAACTCAACTGATACTTCAGTGACCATGGAGGGAAGAAGTTGTATATTGACCAGCATCCAATAGTTTACTATATATTGTTTTATTATTTATTTCATCAAATTCTCCATATTGACTTTATAATACAAAGCAAAGGAAGCTGAGACTGTTTACCTTGGTTGGAACATAAAAACTACCCCTCTTTGGTAATATTGAAGCAGAGGAAGACATGAAAAGCATAGAACTTGATGGGTACTGTGTAATCTGAACACCTCGGTCAGCAAATGGGGGAAGAGATGATGCAAAATTGGCCTAAGATTGAGATTCAGCACCAGAAAGTCACAAGTGACATATATTTTTATCTATATCATCTATATCTATATATCTATATCTATGTATCTGTATCTATATCTATCCCTCCATCTGTCTCTCCGTCTGTCCATCCATCTATCCATTTATCTGTCTATCATTTATCTTTAGCAAAGTAGCAGTGATTATTTTATCATAGGCATATATTGATACCCATTCAATTGACAAAGTATGGTGAATTTATTACAATTGTTCCCTTAATAGGGAGAGACAACCAAGTTAGGAACATGTACCACAGCCCAAGGTCAGAGAGCTATGCAAACCTGAAGGGACAAGTATTTTTTTCTCCACGTTCTCGGTAATCTTTGTCAAGTAAACTACTGCTGAACAAAGATGTAGGCAAATGTCCTAGGTCTGTGAATTCAAATGAGGTTTTAGAAACATCCCTTCTGCAAAGTACTCTCCGATGATTTTGGTAAATTTCCAAGGCACATCCCGTATTTCTCACAAACTATATATGTGTGTGGTATTACCCAGTGGCTTCCTTCTTTTATTTTCCTCTGCTTCATCTCATCCTTGTCACATCTGTGTGGCAAGCTGCTTAAATGAGTCTTATAGTAGCCATTGCTAACAGTGCTTCAAGTTCAGATGTCATTGTCTGTGCCGCCTGATGCTTGCCCAAGGCCCAGTCCGCCATGAAGTGGCCAGGCCTGTAAGTGATGGCCCTCTCCCCAAATTACATTGTACACTTTCCCACTAGACCCTGAAGCGGTACTTCTTATATCTAAGTCCTATGAAGTCTTTAAATAAATTAACTCCTTGCCTCTTCTTAGGTCAAAAACATCCCATGGAGTACATTGGTAATTTAGATGCCTTTATAATCATCAGTTTTTCAGATGAAAAATATAGAGGGTGCCAAAAAAAGTACACATTTTAATAATTTAAAGAAAAGAAAATATTGTATTAAAAATTTAATATTCAATATATATCGATAACAAAAGCTGAATGCAAGTCATGTGTATACATTTTTTGGCAATATATACACACACACACACACACATACACACAGACACATATATGTGTGTGTGTGTATATATATATATATAGGGGGTGTCAAAAACATGTTTATATATGATATATATGATACATACATATATATGGTACGTATATATATATATATATGTATGTATCATATATAAACAGGCTATTTAAAAAAGAACAATAAAACCCCTCTTCTTTTGATGTAAATTATTTTAAAAAGTACTATTTGTGACAAAAACATTCTACATCCAACTCTGAATGTTTACTTGGGCTCTCTTAGAACAACCTATTTTCCAATAGAAAACGACAAATTAATAAGTTCATGAACAGTAGTTTATATGTCTATTTTCATTTGGTAATTTTTAATCAAGTGCGTTTTTTTTCCAAGTCACTCATAAAAAGCATAAATACATAATTTTCCTGAAGTTCATTTAAATGTTATTGAATTTTTGTTGAATGTTAATAAACTTTTATTGCATTGCGATATATAATAGCTGTTCGGGAGAATTTACTTTACGCCAGGTATTGTTTTAAGGTTTTCACCTACATTAACGTCGTCAATCATTAAACTCTCTTTGCAAGGCATTATTATTGTCCTCATTCTGAGTGAGGAAACTCAGAGAGCTTCCCCACAGCTGGAGCCAGGATCTTCACACGTTCAGTCTGGATGAAAGTCTTTGTTCTTAAAGGATACCCCATAGTTGTCGGCCTGCCACGGTCCCCACATTTCTTTGGCTTATTATATGAAAAAGAGGAAGACATAAAAATAGATAACCTGTTTTTATTCTGCTCTGCCAGGTAGGATAGGCACTCCACTGACATAAGGCAGTGATGTTTAGGAAAGATAAGAAATATGTATAAGACCCATGAAAGGTAATCTTACTTTTAATTATATAAGCAAGAAAAGAAAAAGCTTTCAATCTTTATTCAAAAATGGCACTATATATTTTGTACTGCCTTTGAGGATCGTTTCCATTGAATCAATAGAAAAATAATATTTTCTGATTTATTAGAGACAACTGATGCAAAAGTAAAATCTGTCCTCACAGAGTACTGGCTACGATGTACCATTTACCTGGCACCCAAAGATGTAGACGTTGAGTTAAAAATGTGTTAAGGGTTTAACCTCATCACATCTTTGGCATCACCTTAGATACCTTATTTCATGTGATCTATGGGTCCTGACAATTAAGAATTACTATTCTTATTTCTCAAAGAGTGTTATCTGGTCCAAGGTCACATAGAAAGCAGAAATAAAGCACTGAAGAAATTCTTGATGATTCCTTTCTTTTCCTCTGACTACAGTATCCCACAGAGCATAGGTAAGTTAAGAAGCAATGCATACCTAATGAAGACAAACTTTTCAGCATAACTGAGACAAAAGTATCCGATTGAGTAGAGTAAACCACAACAGCAACCGGCATCATTTTATAGAAATGTCTGCACAATTTACAATGTAATTATAGAGAATGCCCAGTAAAGGTGAACACTTAAAAATTATGTTCATTTTTAAAGTTCCATAGACATGGAAACTATGACTTTGGAAACAAATGATGCGTTGTCACAAAGCATATATTAATGATATTCTTTATTTCTCCAGATGACTTTAATGCTTTAAGTAAAGTTCACTGGATTAAGGGGAAATTTGTATTAAACACCAGAGCACAGAGGCAAAAAAGCCAGAATATTATCTGTGAGTTCCATTCCAGAAGCCATTAGGGGATTTACTCACTGAAATGGAGCTTGTCTTTCTGGTGTACTACTTCCTTTTTGATCAACATGCTGAACAGGAGCAGGAAGTGTGGTGACCGTTAATATAATTTCCAGGTTTTCACTGAGTTATGATTTCAAATTTTTGTTACATTTTCTGCTACAATCACCATCAATAGGTAAAAGGTTCAAATCAACAAGATCTATGCTTTTAAAACACAAAAAAATATGTGGTTCAATTGATTTTCCTTTAATACGTCTACGTGTTTGGGAGCATCTATCTAATTGGAGGACATAGTGTATATAAAAATATACTTTACTGATGTAAAAAGATGTCCTGGTAAAAGGTGAATGTGGAATTTAGAAATCGTGCAGTATTTCTAATTTAGTTCTCTGGACTGAGTGTAAACAAGTTTTGACAATTATTTCATGGATCTAGGTGCTGGATACATATGTTCAGAGAAAGACGAAAATCTCTATTTTTTTTTTTATGTAACATAAACCAGATTTCATGTTAAAAAGACAGTTTGGCATTCCGATATTATTTTTTTAATTGTTTGTCTGGTAGGTGGGCTGATTGCTTCATACTGGTATCTGTAAGAGATTGGCTCAATTGTTGGTTATTTATAATTGGGGTTATTCATCGTGATATCTTGATGGCTGTGAATGCCTATTTGTGACTTACAACCACTTGTTTTTTAATACCTCAACTATCAATGGATGTACTAAAAAATCCAGAGGGATACAACCACTGATTTTTGAAGCTTTATGAGCTTAATCTCATTTGACATTAATGTGTAAAAGTAACATTTTTCAACTAAGAATTGTCAAAAATATACAATTGTCTGGTTATGAGCCAACTTTTAATTTCATAGACTATTTCATTCTGAGAACACTAATGTGTGAGGCAAAAAAAAAAAAAGGTATAAATAGAACAAGAAAGCAAAAGTGGCCACTTGATGAATTAAACGTACATAAATTCTCTCATTCCACCACTGACTTTGTAACTGTAGGTTTGAAAAATTTCCAAAAGTATTCAGTCTTAAAACAAAATCAATATCAAGTCCCTTTGGCTAGATGGGCAGTGGCAACAGGGACGCTGAGGAAGACAAAGGAAGGAGGATGCAGAGGGAGAAGTTATTGTAAAAGTAGGGAGAGAAGGGAACGTCTAATATCCAGGCCTCTACTTCCTGATGCTAAATCATAGCAAAGATGCCCTAACGTTCCTCTCAGCTCAGTGTTGAGATAAATTATTGCTATTAGTTTCAGTTTCCTTTATTTCTGGAATTTTAATTTTATTATCTGGCTCGTCCAATTTCTGATGTTTCTTCATTTCTTCACAGACAAAACATGTTGGAAAGTTGGATTTTCAAGTAGTTAGTTTCATCTGATTAGGCAATGTATTCAGTATCAGAGATTGCCTCTGATGCTCTATTGGCCTAAACAGCGTGATGAATTATATCAATTATCCACTTCACATTCTTCAGACCGTCATCGCCTTTCTTATTCTTACCAGAAAAAAATAGTAAAATAGAAATCATTTATGCAATGCCTCTGATCATTTGTTCAGCTTGTCCTGCTGAAAATGGTGTTAACTAGTTCATGTCTTTCTTTATTATTTTTAAATTTTCATGTGGACTTTTTGAATGTGTTTTTGTTTTCTTATACAAAGTTGATAATTTTTTAAAAAATAAGGTGGGGCCAACGATAAATTTGCTCTCTTGCATTGTTACTGACCTCAAGGGGTTTGTTTTGCCTACACACACAAAGCCAAGGAAGACAGTAACAGGAGTTTGCAGCAAAGAAAATAGAGGTTTATTTAAGGAAATGGCATGAAGCCCAGAGACACAGGTGAGTTCAAAGACCTGACTCCTTGATGGCATGTAGGGTACAGATCACATAGGGGAACATCACAAAACGTCGTGGGTTGGGGTATGGGGTCATGTTGGGAGCTAATTGGAGGTGAGATAAGGGTAATGGATAATTTCTTCAGGTCTTGAGGACAGTCCCCAGGACTTTTCCAGAGTTCCTCTGTCTGTTCTCATGGGAAAGTAGTGGGGGGTTATTCCACTTTAGGACTCAGGCACTGAAACGTAACTTGTGTCTAGATGTTATCTGTAGCCTGCCAGAGGTCCAGACCATGTCACTATTAATCATATACCAGTTACTGCTTTTTGCTGCCTCTGTGGTTGCTGATTATTCAGGGAAAAGAATAGGTCTCTGAGGGGTATAGAGAGTGAGAAAGGGATATGATTTCTAGAACTAGGATTTAAAACTAAATTTAATCAAAGTCATAAGGACGCTGGTTTCAATATATGTCTTGCCTGCTTCCCCCAATATATCTTTTTCTAATATACTGTCTTACAAGCTATACTTTTATTTATATCATATACCATAATGAAAAGCAATCACATGTTTATGTATAATATTAAGCAGAGTTCTTTAGTTATTAAAAGCCGAACACAACTCAAAACAGTTAAGTGGGTCTTAATTACTTCATATTACTGTGCTGTCCATAGACAGTACTAGTTTGAATGGTTGCTTGCAGGTGTTCAAATGCTGAAATAAAGCACACACACACACACACACACACACACACACACGGTGTGACAATTAAGTTCACAAACTTATTGCAATGATATTGCTAACCTTTTTTGATATTAGAGGGATTATTCATTATGGATTTGTACCAACTGGACAAACAGTTAACCAACTTTACTATTTTGAAGTGCTGAAAAGGCTGCATGAAAATGTTAGATAAGAACAAACTGAACATTTCACCAACAATTCATGGCTCTTGCATCATGACAATGCACCAGCTCACATTGCACTGTCTGTGAGGGGTTTTTAGCCAGTAAATAAATAACTGTATTGGAACACCCTCCCTACCTCCCTGATCTGGCCCTACCTCCCTGATCTGGCCCCCAACGAATTCTTTCTTTCCTTGAAGATAAAGGAAATGTAGAAAGGAAGACATTTTGATGACATTCAGGACATCAAGGGTAATACGATGACAGGTCTGATGGCCATTCCATAAAAAGAATTCCAAAATTGCTTTGAAAGGTGGACTAGGCACTGGCATCAGTGCATACATAGATTCCCAAGGGGAGTATGTTGAAGGTGACCATAGTGACATTCAGCAATGAGGGATGTAACACTTTCTCTAGGATGAGTTCGCAAACTTAATTGTCAGAAACCTTTATCACACACACGCACACACACACACATATATAAATAACATCTTTAATTACATCAGAATTTAATCCTTTTTTGTTGTTGTTGTAATTGTGTTGGTGAAAGTACCCTAGAGAAATACAACCAGTAGGATGGTTTACTATAGCTTCATCTTATAAATATGTAACTTTTAAAATTTTTTCTTTCAATTTTAAAGTTTTCAATATCTCTCTTTGGCCCATTGTTTATTTAGATATGTTTTCAATGTCTGAACAGTTGGGTTGTTTTTCAGTTTTGTTGTTTATCTTTCTGTGATTGAGTGTTGTTTAATCATGTTCCAATAAATATACTACTTGCAGTTTGAATTTTTTAAACGTGCTCATTTTATGTTATTACCGAGAAGAGAGTCTACCTTGGTAAGTGGCACATGTGCACTGAAAAAGGTTGTATACTCTTCTCTAGTTTGCATTAAAAAATTCTGTAAATGTTGAATTGATCAAATTGGTTAATAGTGTTGTTTATTTCCTTTTTTATCCTTATTGGTATCCTTTCTACTCCATCTATAGATTCTTTCAAAACTGCAGTATAAGTCTTGAAGTCCCCAACTATATTTATGGACTTTTCTGTTTCTCCTTCCAATTCTGTCAGTTTTTAGTTTTTGTTTGTTTGTTTGCTTGTTTTGTTTTTTTCCCCCCAGATATTTTGAACCTCTACTTTTTAAGATGCATAGGCACGTAGCATTGTTATGCTTTCTTAGTGACTTGACCTATTATCATTATATAATGCAACTGTCCTAAGGCAATATTATTTGCTACCCTTTTTCCAAAGGCTAAGACATTTTTTTTTTCTTTTTACCTAGGCAATATAAAAGAATATCATTTATATGGGTTTATGTCTTTCTTACAGAACGTTATGTTCTCTTCCCCCAGACTTGCGTCATGGGCTATGCACGGCTTTCTCAGCTCTTTCACCCTGTCTTCAGTCTTTCTCACGAGCACCCAATGGTATCTGCATCCTACATGGAAGCTGGAAGTCTAATTAACTTAGTTTACTTTGAAATTTCATTCACAAAATATTTAACCCACAACCCCATCATCATCTAACTTTATACATGGAAGACATGAAGCTTGAAGAGTTTATAAATTGATCAAAATCACACAGGTAGACAGTGCAAGAGCTGTATTACTTCTTTGTTTTTTACTTCATTTATTTATTCACTAAATAGGAAAAAAAGCAAGATTGTATTCAGACATTAGATATATTTGAAACTGTTTAAATACTTTTTAATATCAGTAAATCAATGAAGGTCATTAATATTTAGTCTTTTTCTTCTGCATATGTTTTATATTTGTGTAAAGGGCTTGAAAATCAACAAGAATGTTTTTTAAAAATAGTGTAGTATTGCTAGGAAAAGGACAGTGAAATGTCAATGCTTATATTCTTCATTTTCTTACATAAATGTATTCAACTGTATTATTTTCAAAAGGCTCTTATATTGTTATATACTTGCAATATTTGAAAAGTATATTTTATAAAATGGGCTGTAATACCATTAACATTATTTGAATATCCGCAGGCAACAGAAAAGCCTGTGTTTAGGAAACTGAAAGCATTTTAACAAGACTAAACATAGTGGTGAGACTTAGGAACAGTGTGAGTTGAAGCTGGAAATGAAAGCGAAGACTAAATTATGTAAGAAAAAACTAGCATAGAATTCTAAGTCATGATGATAAGTTTGGATTTTACCCACAGGAGCAACTGAAGGGTTTTAAGGAGAGAAGGAATATGAATAGTTTTCATTGATTACACAATTTCAAGTTATTTGTGACAAATTTTTAATTTCAATTAGTTAAGTAAAATATTTGATAAAGTCCACTGTCACCCAGCACTTTTTTAAGATCAAAGCTTTTAACTGAATTCCCAAACCAAAAAAGACATGAAAAATATAAGACATTTCAAGCCAATCCTTTTAAAATATATCAACAATTTTCATAGAAAATAAAATGGAGGAGAATTTAATGTAAGGTAGTTAGTGCTTCAAAATATGACTTCACCATTAGATACATCTATAGCTAATATTCTTTGAATGCATATTATGTGACCTTAGTTACCGTTTAGTAAACTGAGAACCACAGAAAGTTGTTAAACAGTATAGTAAGTTGTGTTGGTTACTATGACATCCTGGTAAAAATGTTAATCTTACTGTAGATTTCTAGGTCTAAATTCCACTTCTATAGTGCAGAGAATGTAATCAGGGAGTTTTATTATGAAATGGTATCAAAGTAGGAAAAAAAAAGACATTTAATAATCATTGAGTCCTTCTGATTGTTCAGAATGACAGCTCTATGTATATAGGTCTCTTCTCATATATATATATATTTTTCCAGAGTAGAATGAGATAGGGTAAGGGAAGGGTTGTGCCTATCTTGTACATTAGTAAAATATAAAATTTAATAAAATGTAGAATCGGTAAAATTTCTAAACTTACACCTTCTTGTAAGTAATATCAGTAATAGAATTCCAAGAGCTTTGCTACTATCTTTGGCTACTCCCTAGTTCATAGACCCTCAGAATAACAGAGGATTTCAGGATTCACTTAGTTTAAAATTTGGAAACAAATATCAAGGTATAACAGAGGGTTATTTAAGAGAAGAGACAGTATAAGAGACTAGTCCTGTGCTCCTCCTTCTCTACCTAAGGCTTGTCCCCAATCTCCTCTAGCCAAAGAAGGTATGTCTGTCAGTGTGTGTGCTTGTCTTTATGTTTTATTGAAGTATAACATTTATGTACTGTAAGTACATAAACTGCGTTGCTCTTAAGTATACAGCTTAAATACATTTTCTATACGTGTACACTCTTGTAACCATGATCTATGTTAGTATGTAGAAAATTTCCAGGTCCTCAGAATGTGTCTCATGCCTCTTTCCAGTCAATAGGTCTCAGAAAAAAAACATCCATGCAGACATCTATCACTATTTTATCATGTGCATGTGTATCAAGAGTTCAGCCTATTTTGCACTTCCTATAAATCATCAGGACTTGCTCTTTTCTGTCTGGCCACATCCACCTAGGATAACGATTTTTAGATTCACAACTATTGTTCATATCAGCAGTTTGTTCTTTTTTAACTGTAGTGTATTGCCCCATTGTATGATTACACCACAATGTATATTTTCATTTGCCTTTGATATTCATTTAATTTATCTCCAGTTTGGCACTATTATTAATAAAATTGTAAAAAGCACTGATCTACTTATCTTTGAGTAGGTCTCTCTCCTCTCTCTGCCTCTCTTTCTCCCTCACTCTTATTCCTTCCCTCCCTCCCTCTCTCTCTCTCTCTCTCTTTCTCTCTCTAGATGGATTATGATAGATATACAGATATAGATATAGATACGTACTCATTTTTTGGCCCGATAACTAGTAGTATTGTGCGTTATATATTGAGCATATGTTTAGCCTAAGTTTATACACTAAAATATTCCAATATAGTTTGATACAATGTGGTTTGATTTACACTCTCATCAGCAATGGAAGACAATTTCAGTTATTCAGTATACTTCCAAGGCTTGCCATCATCAGTTTCTGTTGTTGTTTTTCTTCTTTATGTCAACCTTTCTAGTGGGTATATATGGTATTTCATTGTGGTTTATAATTTGCATTCATCTGATAGCTAACAGTGTCATACAATTTTTAATATTTCTATTGGCAATTTATATGTCTTTCAATCTACTTTCAGACTCTTTTGATTAATGTAATATATGAATTTAATGATGTCCAATTTATTGTCCTTTGTAATGGATTGTGCTTTTTATGTCTTGATTCAGAAGTTTTGACTACCATAAGGTCATGAAGACATTCTTTTATGTTTTCTTATAAAAATTTTATTATTGCCTCTTTTATATTTTGGTTGATATCTCAAATACTTTTCTGTATGGTATGTGGCAAGGGTAATTGTTACTTTTTTTGTTTGTTTTTTTTGTTATTGTTTTATCTCATGATGATTCACATGCATACTTGCATGCACACACAAACTTGTTTATATAAATTCATTTATATAAAGTTATTCTATAGTCTTAGAAGTTGGTATTGCGGTTGCCCTGAGCAGAGGAAAAGCGGTTGGCAAAAAAAAGTGGTTGGCAACTTCATCATTGTATACTTTTAATTTTTGAAATTTTCTGTAATTTGTATTTTATTTCAAATAAAATTTACATGAAGTAAAAAGGAATACACTTAAGAGAACATTGACCAAATACAATGTATGGAATTTATTTCCCAATTCACACAAACCCACTTGTCAAGTCACATGTGTGGGATCATTGGGCAAATTTGAACACTGATTTATAGCTAGATACTAAGAAATTATTGCTATTTATGTCATGATGGCTCCCTTAAGGCTAATCTACATTTTTTTTTGTACAGTAAGGTATTTATGGATTACATTACTTAATGTTTTGAATTTTCTTTAAAATAATCCACTGGGGGAAAGTGTGTGTGAGGATATGTGAAGATGAAATAAAATGGGTCCTATCAACATTTAAATGTTGATAATATTTTAAAATAGATGATGAACACATGTTACCTTATTATTTTATTTTCTCTACTTTTCTGGATGTTTGAAAACTTTAATAATAAAATGTAAATATATTCTTACAAAGTTAAATCTCCAGATGAGGACCTAATTGGGCCGACAAATTGGTTGCAGCCTTGTGAGACCTTCAGCACAGCACTCAGTGAAGCCACACCTGAATTCCTGATCCACAGTAATTCTGAGATAAATGTGTGCTGTATTAGAATGCTGTGTGCAGTCATTTACAAAGTATCAATAAAGTATAAGATACAAAATAAAAGGGGGTGCAATGGTTGGGGCAGAGTATAAAAATGAAAGCCTGGTGTAAGAGGATGTGGGAGAGGTACTTATGGCTAGGATATGTAAATTCTGTAGTACTTTATTTTGTTGTTTTGTTATTGTTTTTGTTTGTTTGCTTTTTTAATTTAATTTACTTTTTTTTTCACTTTCTCCTAAATGCAGATGAAAAGCTACTGAAGGAAAATGTTTAAGAGGGAAGTATGGGGAAGAGGGGCAGGTAATGATGTGATTCAGTTTGCATTTTAAAATGTCACCTGTACTATGAGGAATAGATTCAAAGGAAGAATGGATGAGGTAGGAAGCTACCTGAGTTAGGAAGCTAAACCTGCAGTTTATGAAGGATAAAAGTATAGTTTAGACAAATGTGGTGGTAGTCAAAATGGAGAGGAGTAACTGGGGTTGGCAGGGGCTAAAACTGATAGGAATTTGTATAGTCAAATTTCGTTGAAGTATACCATGCTCAGGGATAGATAGGATCGGTTGAAACTACAGGCAGGCAGATCGACGCAGAAAAGGTTCATAGGATAGTGCAAGCATGAATAAAGGTGAATATGTACTTGGGTAGAACAGGGAGATTAAAACACAAGGGGATGATATAAAACATTTCTGGCCCGTAAATATTTGAAGGTAGAGAATATCCCCTACTCGTCTTTGTGATACTTTAATAAATCATTCCCAGACCAGCCAAGTCAGATTCTTGAGGAGGGGAGTTAAGCAGTTTGTATTTGAATGAGTTCTAGACATGCGTCTCAGGGAGCCAGATTGCCGCTGATCTCCAGACAAGACTAATATTTATGCTTAATATCTGGGTCTTTAAAATTTAATGTTTATACATATTAAACCATTTCCTCAGTATTCTAATAATGCTTATATTCAAAGTAATGGAAAAATGCTCCAAATTATAATATGGTCCTACTCTAGCAGAGCTTCCACTCAGAGAACATCTGCATTTATCCCCCTGCGGTGTATTCCCCATGACATAGCATCCAAAATACCATTCACAGAGGAAGTTGTTTAACACTAATTTGACCACCTGGAGCATAATGAGAAATATAAGTACAATTCAGAGGATTCTTTTTAGTGCCTATGAGATTGGTTTGGAAGGAATGCTTAATTTGTACCCACTTGGGACGCATCGTATCAGCAAGCAAATCACCGCCTGGGAGCCTGCTCTTGGGGAAGCAGGAGAAAATCTCCAAAAGAAGATTTTATGGTGGTTTTTTTGTTTTGTTTTGTTTTGTTTTGTTTTCCCCCTTGGGGGATTTTAAAGAGGAGGAGGAATCAATTGAAGACATTTCATTTTACAGTCATAGTCATCTTTCTATAATAACATGTAAATCTGATCATATTTTCTTTTATAAAATACCTTAAATTCTCCATTGCTTGCAGGATACATTCTAAAACTTTACAATTCACTAGACAGAGACTAAATGTACTAATTGCTAGATTAGACTAATGACTAGACAGAGATTCAGAAAGAGCAAATGTGCAAAGAAGCACCTATTAGATCCAGTCCCTGTCAAGGCACACCTCCATTTTCTGAGTATTCCTCAATTCTGTTAGGTCCTTCTGTATCCTTATAATTATCATTTTGTTCAAATATCTTGAGTGAGTTTACATTTTTTTCTACCAGTGTTAATGTAACCATACAAAATGTTTGCTTACGAGAATCCCAATTTTAGCTACAGTCCTGCATCCCATTGAAATCATCATCAGCATTTCCTAGATTTCTATTTATAAAGAAAATATTATTCTTAAAAATGTATGAAAATAACTCATGATGAGTTACCCAGGACTGCACTCTATACTCTAAAGCTTCTGCTTTTGTCTAAGTAAGCATTCTCAGTGAACATGGTTGTCATTTAATATGCTTAAATATGAAAGATGGCTAATGGCACAACTCTTTTTCCCTCGACTATACTAGATGATTTGGGAGAACTGCTGAATGTTGTTGAGCCTAATGGATGTTTGCTGGATGTTTGACAATGCTGTCATGGCTTGTCCTGGTGCTTTCCAAATACCCTGCTGTTTCCCGGCGCTAGTAGATAGGGCCAAGGAGAAATGTGGGAAATCATACTTTAGGTATACATAAAATATTTTCACAAAATGGCTAAACTGTTCTGCTATAGAACTTATACAAATCAGTATGAACATTTTTGTTACCAAGGTTTGATTTTAGTTTATAGGTATGCATTTTTATTTTGCAGGAACGCTTTTTGAAATAGTAAGTTTAAAATAATAAGTTAAATAAGTTATTGCATTTAAATAAAAGGTAGTGACTAAAGTATAATTTACATAAAATATTCATTCATGTTTCAGATCTACCATTGGGGCTATGATGATAATAGTGATACTAAAGAAAACATGAAAATCAGAAGACATAAATATGTTAAAGAACCATTAACACACACTCCAGAAGTCAATAATAATTTAGAAGACTAGAGTTGAAAACAATAGAAACAGATGCAGCTGCAAAATTGGGTTTACCTATCACTCTGAGAAGCTTGAGTTGTCATCGAGAAAAAAATGACAGTTCTAGAGCTCAAATATAAGTGCAATGGCAGATTTAATGTGTTACCACTGTAGCAGAACTGTCTAAGCATTTAAATTATGCTTAATTTATTGACATCACTGTCAATAGATGTTTCAAATAAGGTTATCTCCAATTAAGCTTTCCATTTCTTAATATAAATCATGGCAACCGATAAACTTTTAGAAGTTGATTCCACAAAGGTAAAACTTCTAACATAAGTAAGAATGCTACTGTAAATGTATTTAAAACTTTAAAACTTGGGAAAAATAGTTTTGTGACAAAATATTCAGTGTTGGGTAGAGTGCAATATCGTGGTTAAAATTATTCATAGAAAATTAAGACATTTGTGAGCACCAGTGTACTTGCAATTGGTTATGGAGACACAAAATTATATCAGATAAACTGTGATATTCTATAAATACAAATAGTATAAGTTATAAAATATTTTCAATATACAAAGATTAATTTTAGTGCATTTGATAATAAATTTTATGTTAAAATAAAAATGTACATCATGAAAGTATAGACACATTGATTCTTTACTGATCATCCACCATCAGTTGAACTTCAAAATTCTTTTCACCTTTGTAGACCTACTTTGTATACCAACATCATTGTCCTATGATGATGAACTTATTTTTGTAAACCATTATTCTTTTAGTTACATTTTACTCAAAAAGTTAGCTAAAAATTTAAATCAAATATTCAGTGAATACATTTTGAAGTCTTTTTTAAATCTGAAATCTGGCCCCTCTCAAAGGCAATTTCTGTTGCATATTTGTTTTTGTTTGTTTGACTGTCTCTTTCTTGACTACGTCCAGCTGTTAAACTCAAAGTTTTAATAGCTCTATGGTTTTCAGCAATGCCACACAGAATAAATTACTTTAAAGACTGATCCAGTTATATTCTGGTCCCTTTAAAGGGGTTGTTTTTGAGGTTTCTTCTGACTCCACAGTGTTTGAGGTTTGTTCTTAGCTGTCTCTTTTTCTCTTTCTCTCTGGAAAAATGTCTGCCCCGTGGTTTCACTTACATCTCTAATCACACCACCAGCCTTCTCTTAACTGCTTTCCATGAAAACCATTGATTTTGAGGGTGTCCTTAGGCATGAACTTTCTCACACTCTGTTTCAAACTGAGAAGAGCTACAGAACTCTCTGATGTCCTATCTCTCCCCATGGACAAAATCTCTGGGCTACAAATATGGAGGTAGTGCTGGGCATAGTGCCTTGTTTCTGAGTGACAGTGCTGTTTACAAGTAGAGCTCTGGGTAGGGGTTGCGACCTCTGGTCTTTTTGGTTTCCCTTTCCCTTTACATAGAGAAAAAAATGTAACCTGTGCACTAAGAATTTTAAAATTTGGGGAAAAAAAATGGCAAAAGCAATTGGGCATCAGTATTCTTAGCATGCTGCACCTGTGGTAGAGCCACCAAATCTGAGTGGGGTCTGGGTGGAAAAATGGAGACTCCAGCCTCTTGGCCAAATTCTCTTGCTTGCTATTTGCAACAGGTAACTGAAGGGGAGGGAAGGGATGAGAAATACTGATGTCTCACTGCAATCTGTAAGATGCCATAGCTTTCATCTGGGGGGTGGAAGAGCAAGTCCTATGTTCTGGGTGCACCCATCCAGAGTTGAATTCCCATCTTACTGGGATCAAAGTGGTGTGTAGGATGGAGAGAGAAGTTCATGGTTCAAATGCCACAGGTTCTCATTGCCTTACTGAGTATTGGTAGGTTCTTTGGAATAAATGCTTCTTCATTGGCAGCCTGTTCTTAAGACCATTTTATAAGACTTTAAATGTTTTTTTTTATTATTTTTTTCACCAGTTGTTATGATGTGAATGTCTGTGGCCCTCCCCCACCCCAAATCCTTATGTTGAAATCCTAATGCTATTATGATGATATTAGGAAATGAGTCCTTTGGGAGGTGCATAGGTCATGAGGGTGGAGCTCTCAGGAATGGAGTCAGTGCTGTTACAAAAGAGACCTCACAGAGCTCTCTTTCCTCTTCCACCATGTAAGGACACAAGGAGAAGGCACCAGCGATGAGCCAACGAGAGGGCCCTCACCGAACACAACCACGCTGGTGCCTCGATCTTAGACTTCCAAGTGTTCAGAACTATGAGAAATAAATTTCTGTATTTTGTAAGTTACACAGTCTTTGTATTGTATTGTAGCAGCCTGAACTTTCTAAGACTAGTTATATCTGTTTCAGTGGAGAAAACAGACCAAAAATGCTGGCTTAGCAAAATTAGGGAATCATTAAGATGGCAATGTTTTCCATTTAAGGGAATACTAATTAGTAATTAAGGGAATACTGAAGATGTCTTAAAATTACATCTTTAAAATATTTTGGTGAAAATTTCCTGTATATATAAAAATAGAGATATTTTAATGAATCTGACAAAACCTATCAATACTTAACAAATTTTAACATTTGCTATATTTACTTTTATTCTCAATTTACTGAAGTATTTAAATCAAGGACTGCAATCGTGAATTGTTAGTATACATCTCTTTTAAAAAAGGTTGTTTTTACGTACCAGAGTTAAAAAGTCTCTTAATTTTATCTACTACTCAGTCCACCTTCAAATTTCTTTGATAGCTAAAGCAAAATTGTGTTTTTATCATTGGCTTGGTTGAACCAATATCTAAACAATTTTCTTAGAGTACATTTACCATTTATGAATCTTTTTCTAACCCAAGACACTGGCTTGTTGGAGACAACATCAGTTTTCCTTTACAGAATTCTGGAAGTCTAATTGCTTCTGTGTAGTATCATTTAACTGGTTTTTCTATTTCTTGTATTTCTTCTGAATTGGAAATTAGAGGCAAAGGCTTCCGTAAATTGCGTTTAGTATTTTTGCTATAACATGAAATAGGTGGTTCTATCTATTTCATTTTACATTTTGTCATAAAGCAAAGG
Source organism: Rhinolophus ferrumequinum (assembly GCF_004115265.2). NCBI lineage: Eukaryota > Metazoa > Chordata > Mammalia > Chiroptera > Rhinolophidae > Rhinolophus > Rhinolophus ferrumequinum. The sequence goes on along the minus strand of NC_046299.1, from coordinate 37,554,669 downwards.
ACGCTGGAAGCTCTAAGTTTAGCAACTGCTCAGCTGCTTCAGACGGTGACAGCCTGATCCCTCCAGGGTAAATTTATCTTTTTCCCCTTATAATGAGCAGATAATTAGGATACTAATAGTTTGCTGAATGTCCAATCCACAAACAAGTTTTCAAGTAGTGGTTTTAGCATCTGTTAATAATTGTTGACTGCATCAAGTACATCTTTAGGGGGTTATAAAAAGGCAATTTTCTGATATAATTATTTGCCTACATTTTAAAATGAGAATTATCATGTAGTAAAGCATATTTACTCAATCATGACCTTCTAGTTATCCTGACAGACAATTTGATCAGGCAAATCAGAATGAATGCTTAATTATTTTCCTTTAATTTAGTAATATTCAAGGTAGGTAATTAATGAAGTAGCTGTTTTTAATAGTGTCATGTTTTCGTTCGTGTTCTTTATTTGAAAATTATTATGAAATCATAGTCTTTCGGGTGACCTCTATGTCTCAATCTGTCGCAGACATTATTGTTTTTGTTGATGAAGTTGTCAATTATTTCCCTATGGGATACTTTTCAGATCTGCCACCATGCCTTTTTGTCATAACCCATCAGTCTTTGATATTTGCTTTGTATTTGTTCCAAGAATTCATGTTCCAGGTCCATCTTATATGTTGCCTGTCTCAGACATAAATTCAGCCATTTTTCCAAGGTACATTCGTTCCTTTCTTTTGAAAATGAAACTTAATAGGCATTTCTCCAAAGAGGACATGCAAATGATCAATAGACATATGAGAAAATGCTCAATGTCACTAATCATCAGACAAAGGCAACCAAAAATCACAATGAGATATCACCTTACACTTGTCAGAATGGTTATCATCAATAAATGAACAAACAACAAGTGTTGGCGAGGATATGGCGAAAAAGGAATCCTGTGCACTGTTGGTGGGATTGCAAATTGGTGTAATCACTATGGAAAACAGTATGGAGGTTCCTCGAAAAATTAAAAATAGAATTACCTTATGACCCAGCAATTCTCCTAGGGATTTATCCAAAGAATTCTAAACACTAACTTGAAAAGATATATTTACCCTTATGTTCACTGCGGCACTATTTACAATAGCCAAGATATGGAAACACCCAAAATGCCCATCAATAGAAATTGTGGTACTTTTATACAGAATGAAATAGTATGATTTGCAACAACATGAATACACCTAGAGGCTATTATGGTAAGTGAAATAAGTGAGAATGAGAAAGACAAATACCATATGATCTCATATGTAAATTCTAAGGAACAAAATAAATGAACAAAACAGAAACAGATTCATTGATACAGAGAACAAACTGATGGTTACCAGATGGGAGTGTGGTTGGGGGCTGCATAAGAACAGTGAAGGGATTAAGAAGCACAAATTGGTAGTTACAAAATAGTCACAGGGATATAAAATACAGTATTGGGAATATAGTCAATAGTATTATAATAACTATATATGGTGTTAGGTGGGTCCTAGACTTATCGGGGGGATGACTTCATAAGCTATATAGACATTTAGCCATGGCACTGTGCAGTTGAAAATAATATAAAATGATATTGAATGTAAACTATCATAAAATAATCATGGGATGTAAATTATAGCATACGGAATATAGTTAGTAGTCTTGTAATAACTATGTACAGTGTCAGATGGGTAATAGAATTATTGGGATGATCACTTTGTAGGGTATGTACATGTCTAATTACTATGTTGTTTTGTACACAGGACACTAATTAAAAAAATAATGAAACTTAAAGACAGAAATATATATGATTATAGCACCCATCATTACTTGTAATTGCTTCCCAGTAATTATTTTTGGTGGCCAAAATTACAAAATATCTATCTAAAAATAAGTAAATAACAACACCATGAGTTCATACTGCTATTCCTAACTCCTATTTAACATTCTAGAGTTGTACTCATTTCTTTCAGATTTTACTTGTGTGTATATATATATATGTATATATATATATTTTTTTTCTTTTCATATACCAAAGTATTTTTGCTAACATTTCTATATTTTTTAATTCAGCATAGTTCCTTATAAAATACATACAATTGCTTAAAAGTTACTTTTATAGTTATTTTTTATCTAAAACATTAGTATCTAGAAAGCAAGTGGAAATTTTAACAGACTGCAGAGGTCAGGGTAGGAGATATTTGTAGTGTTCAAAATTGATGTTCAATAAGTGAAAACCACAGCACAAACAATCTAAACACAAAATAAGTTTAAGTTAAATCAGATTTTTTTCTCCAAATGAGTAGTTGTTAGCAACTTCATGTACGATAGAAAGAGTAGATAATGTGTATAGAATGAACATTTCCTTGTCTCTGCCCATAGATTTTTTATTAGCAGTTTTAAAGTGGGTTCTAGGAATCAAAATTATAAGAAGCTTCTCAGGTAATTTTCAGGTATACAGTGTACCAGATCAAGCTTTGACGTCTTTGAAAATCATGCTTCTCTCAATGCTTTTTGATGCTTCTTCTTAACAAAAATTAATTGCCTAATGTAGCTAGTGATAGGTAATTTTCATGTAAGCTCCAAATTGTTGCTTGGAGAGCTACAAGTATGCTTGAGCCAAGAACAGAGGCCATAAAAGGAAATAAGAACCAGAAAAAGATTCTTATATTGAACTCCTAAATGATACAAGGCATTCTAATTCTCCAAAACATTGCATGTTTTCAGTAGGCTTCTTTTATTCTTTTTTATTTTTATTTTTATTTTTTTTTAAATTTTCAGTTTGGTTAAGTAAATTAGGATTTGTTATAGCACACTTTATCTTGCCAACATTTGAAGATTTAAATCAAAACTATGTTCATTGAAAACAAAGTTTGTACATTTCCAAGCAAATAAAACCCTATCATCTTGTGACAGTGGGAACCAAAATTCATTTGCATAAAATGCAGGGATACATTAAATATAAGGATAAGGAAATGACCAGAGAGAGTCACAGTTAGCTGGCCTAGAGTTTGGGGATTCAATTTTAAAATCAAATCTGTCTAAGAACACTGCTATTTGGCCCTACCTGCTAATACATATTCTACTTAAATATCAGTAAGGACAATTCTAAGTCTCGTGGCTTGCTGGGACTTCTAGAATCTCCCAATTAGTTGCCTCCTATTGCATACTCCTGTTCGGAAGAGATTGGGCCAGAAGAATAAGGGAAAGTGGAGGTAGCATTTGACTCCTGCCCTCACTTTCCCCTTCTAACAACCCATGCCTTACTCTAGGAACAAGCCTCTATTTGACACCAACTGCTGGGCAGAAGCTGGGGGTCGATCCCAGTGATATTTCTGTAATGCACATGTGGGGACAGAGCCCCAAAAAGCAGTTTCCAGGCTCTCGGCCTCACATAGAAAGGTGCTGGCTCAGGTAGTAAATGGCCATCGACTGCGATCAAATGGCCATCAGCTGTGGCTAGTTGGCCGTCAGCTGTAACCAGTGAGCCATTGGGCACTAATATAACTGCCATGGCTAGGCTAGCAAAAAAGGGGGGCTAGCAAGAAGATGGTGGCTGAGCCTGCAAGCGGCACAGTGAGGGTTGAGAATTGTGTTGCTCCTGGTTCCTGTGTCTCCAACCCAGCCGCCAGCGAGAATATAGTGGTATGACTCCCCTACTTATGGCTCCGTGGGTGTTCCTTTTTGGCCTCACCATGTCCTGCGTTCTTGTGCGGGGAGCGGGACCAGAGACCCCGCCGGAGGCCCCGCACGACAGCACATCAAAGAGTTTGTATAATTATGGTCTTCCACTTTTTTGTAAGTAAAGGGAGTCAGACACTAGAGAGAGTTTGTTTTCATTCCAGCTTACCTTCAGAGAATACTTGCTTTCTTAAAATCTTGAACACCTTTTTATCTGCCTGAGCTTTGAAGCACTTTGGAATGCATTCATTCACCTGCTTACAGATTAAATGTGTATACTGCATCAATTGCTAGAGTGATTAAGTGACTTACCCTAAGCTAATTAATAACAGGTAGAACTGGATCCCAAATATTTGTAATTCAGAACAAATGTTAGAGATGCACATTTTAATACAGCTGCTTTGTAATGCAATAGGTCAGCTCAGTTTGTAACACTGAATATGTTCTTTCTTTCTGGTATAGGTAGGATTTACAGCTCATATGTTTTGCGCTGCTACTTTAGCTCTAAAGGCAAAGAAACAAACAACAAAGCAATAAAACTTATTGTAAATCACATAGCAGAATTTCATAATAACAAATGTTTGGCCCCCTGATCTACAAAGATCTCTTATCTCTCCTAGGTAGTATGGGTGGAAAGGAGAGAAATGATTAGGAAGTAATTGATGGTGATCAAATGGGACTTCCTTAGTTCAGTAGCAGACTCATTGCTTCATTATCATAATTACATGATTTTTTGGTAACATTGCAAACTGATTAAAATATTGTGGAGTTGTTTTGTTAATTATGTAACAAGACAACTATGTTTATAGTTGTTTTTAATATATATTTATTTTATATAATTAAATTTTTAAACTCAGTTTTTTACATAAAATTTTTAGATAAACCAAGACATCAAAAAGAGCTAATGCCAGTTTGCTGATAATCAACTAATCAAGTGAGAACTGAACACATTAACGGGGGGAGAAAACTGGAACAATCAGAAGTATCAGTACTGAGAAGCCAGGTCCATGGAAGTGAATCGTGCCAGCAAAACATTTAAGACCAAGAGTTATAGACGAGGGTGACTGGTTAGGGACAGAAGGCAGTAGGGGGCAGAGGGGAGTAGGGACAAAAGTCTTGTTTAAATGTTTATTTAAAAAAAAAATACATTATGGAAGGTACAGTAATACAGATATAGTTTCCTGAACTGAGGAGACTCATTGAAAATGAAACAGAAAATTACCTCCAGTCTCCTATACTTTCACAGTGCTAAGATATTTTTTTTAATGTTATTTTGTTTTTCCCCCTTTCAGCTCATCTTAATTAAAACAAATTTTTAAATAATCTCTAGATAATGAATGTATAAACCTCCATCATCCTCTTCAGTCAAGCAGAAAATTTTACTTTTGCTTGACTTTTATTTAGAGACTTATTTAGCATTTAAAATTATGCAAGTATGCAGACATACCATTAACAAGCCCACTGTCTCCAAATGTCAAACTGACCTCAGTTATTGAAATCTGAAAGCTGGTTTTGTGTTGCCCTTTTTTAAGCAATATGTGTTTGCCACTCAAAAAAGCATTCATGCATATTGCACTACCAAAGAAGTAGAGGCCACAAACCAGTCTGTCTATTACTGTCCAAATCACTACAGAGTAAATGTAAGCAGTGAACACAACCATAGACCATTCAGAACGTTGAAAAATGCTTTACAGATAAAACTTCTGAAATACATACAGACATAAATTACTCAATTGAGAGTATTTTGTACAGAATTTTTTGGTAGTTTTTGGTAGCCCTATAGCCCAAATTGATGTGTGTCAAAATGCCTGCATCTGTTTTATTTTTGATCTGTGAGAGAATATCTAGGGCATAATGTACTTCCTTAAGCATATTTTTCATGGGTTAAAAGTAGACTCTTAGTTTTGTTTTGATAATTATTACAGTAAGTAAATGAAGTTGGAAATCTTGAATCTCTCTTTTAATCTTGGCCAGTAGTTTATGAGCCAAGTAGCTAGCTCCATGCTCTTACCAGTACCCAAACATCTAGCATTAAAAATTTGAATTAGCTTTGTAAAGAAGCAAAATAAAATGGATAAATTAAATAATAATCCCTCATAGTATACATGGTTCATAGTCTTCAAAATGCTTTCACACATTTTGTTCATTTGAATCCTATAGTCACTCCATAGGGTAGAAAGTGTGAGTATAATTGTTTTGCCACAGAAGCACAGTTTGAGTCTAACTTGTTTTTACATCAAAACATCAGTATGTCTAGATGTGTCTGGTGCACTAGTAAAGCAGGCTCATTAGGAGTCTGTTCATCTGAAGGATTAAAGAATCGCCTGGGAAAAAGTTGCCAAGTTTATTTCAAGGACAATAGATCAGGATCAGTGGGGTAGCATATTTACAAGTATGGAATTGCATCTATATCTTAGATTTCCCTGGGAGTAAAGAACCTATAAAAATGTGTACAAATCATAGGGCAAGGGTGTTACAACTACAGTTCCTGTTTATTCAGAGTTTCCATGAAGTGCTGACATTGAAAGATAAACAGAAGCTTCCGTTGCACTGGCAGTGGAGTGAGGCAGCGACATCGGGGTAGATCATAGTGGCAGGCACTGTTAACTAGCTTTTGCAAAGCTGACTCCTGCTTACAGTAGATTGCATCATGTGCTTCTTACTTTGTTTTTCCAATCTGAACTTACCTATAAAGGGAATCCCTTGTTCCTGTAAGACTACCATGTACGCATGGCCTTCTTAGTAAGTTTTTTTCCACACCAGCGAAGTTTTCTTTCTGCTCTGGTCAAGTGCACTGGGATATCACTAACCCAGATAATTCTTAAATTATTTCCTAAGTTTCTTTATTTCTGAACCACTAGGATAATTTTAAAGATTGAAGCCCAAATCCACTCTCAGTGCAACCACTAATTATGAGTCTTCTGGGCTTCTCCTTTTGTTTAACCAGAGTCTCCAGAATAGAAGCTTGGTCATCTTTGTGGGCTAATAAGTGAAATTTTTTTAAAGTCTTTTTACATTGATGGCCTCGCTCTTCTAGGGATCAGTTCAGACATAATCCCTGTAATGTTCTCCTTCCTTTACCATATATATTATATATATATATATATATATATATATATATATATATATAATATATATAATACATATATACACACATATATATGTATGTATGTGTGTGTGTGTGTGTGTGTATGTGTGTGTGTGTGTATACACACACACACACTGGGGTGCCAAAAAATGTATACAAGTATACAAGTTGACACTTTGGTCAATGTTGCTCAAGCAGTAGTTCGCTGTAATCAGAAATGTCTGGACGCTGATAGTGACCACTTTGACCATCTCCTATAATTGCAGAATTCAAATGTGACTTGTATTCATCTTTCATTATTGGTATATATTACTATAATTTTAAGACAGTTTTCCTTTCTTAAAATATATGTGTGTGTGTATATATATATACATATGTATACGATATACATATATATATATCCTCTGTACACACACACACACACACACACACACACACACACACACACATCCTACACTTTGGTTGGAACCAACAAAGAATTCCCAATCTAACTCCTAGAGCAAATATAGTGTCTTTTTTGGAGGTATTTTTTCAGAGCCCATTTCATTAATGAAATGGAACCGAAGCACTTCTCTTGTATTTGACAAATGCAGATATGTATTAGGTTTTTGTCACTGCTGTAAATATATGTTATGCAAAGTATATTACATAGTGTTTGTAACCAGAGACTTTCTTTGTTAGTGTAGCTGTCCTCCACTTTTGGGAAACAGAACTCGCTGTATTTGCCTTCCCCTGTCTATTCTCCACTCTTCAGCCAGTACCTATTTCAAGATATCACACTCTGAACTTCTTCAATATTTCTCCCTACAGTTTTGGTTAAAGACCTGTTAGGCAAAATGGTTTCTGGTGCTTGCCATGACCAATGCCATTTTGAGAAGTGAGTTGCTCTCAGTGACTACCTGTTCACCCCAGGATGGGTGGGTCTATATCACCTGAAACAAATGTTCTTGCATCGGTAAGTAGGCCCGTTAAGTTGTTTACTGCTTTGGAATATACAGCTCTTAGGAAGCACATGCACCTTGGCTACAAGCCACCTATGTTCCTGGAGGCTATCTATATCAAGCCCCTAGTCCCTTTCTGATGGGGAGAACCACCATTTTGCTGCAGCCCAAGAATCTGCTTTGTCCATTAAATTCCCTTAATAAATTCTGTTTAATTCTGGAGTTGTCAGCCTCTTTTTTTGGTCTCTTGGCCTCTTCCTTCTCCGGAGGTTAGTTCTAGTACATCTCAGGAAATTTTCCCAACAGACCAAAATCCTTAATTTGAACTAAAAATTCCAATGATGTTTTGTCCTTTTTCTGCTTCTTCAGACTGATCTTATATCACATTCTTACTCACTTTTTGTACTTCTGCAGTACTGGCCATATTTAAGTTGTTCTGCCAAGTTATGCTCTCTCCAGCCATAGAAGCTGTACATCTATTATTTCTGTCGTAGAATGCTCTACTCATCCTTCTTAGCCTACTTCATGCTCTAAAATTGTTCAGGTTTTGCAAATGAATTTTCTTCTCAAGGAAACTTTTTTGATTTCCCTTCTATGTCAAGTTTTGCAATCCTATGCTCTTATCACCATTTTTCAGTTTTATCATTTTATATTTATTTTGGTTGTTTGTTACATGTAAGCCTTATCCTCCCACAGCACCAGATTATAAGTTCCAAGATGGCAAGGGTTTTTGCTTACACTTTTATCCCCATCATCTAGCAAAGAGCTTGGCATATAGTAGACATTCTGTAACTGTTTTAATCAGTTATATAATATATTTGTTCATTCTTCTCCAGATTTCACTGTTTTGTCAACATAATCCACGTAACAGTTGCCTCTCAGTGTCTTAACATTTGTTTATAATATCACTCAAATTTCCGGAGTTTGCAGCCCTTTTATCTAATTCTGACATAGTACTTAAGGACTCCTACTCACAAAATCTTTGCATATAAAAAGTAGGAGCTAGGAAAGGAGATGCTGATATAGAACTATCCTAGAATTATACACTAGAAGTAAAACTTAAAATGGAATGAATTTATGAAACTACAGAGCCTTCGTATGTTGTGGAAAATTCAGATTCAGGAAGAAAAAATGAGCAAAAAATAGTTTATAAAATCTTCTATGCTTCAATAGGGAAAATAAGGTTCTAACTGAACATTTTTTGGATTCTCACTTCTAATATACTTTACCTCTCCAACTCTTTCATCAAATCTTTAGCGAGTTATGTTAATTCTTCCTTCACAATTTCTTACATATATCTCTAAAGTTTTATTTTCAAAGTCAGTTATCCTCGTCAGGCACGTATATATTCACCTCTAGATCCCTGCAGCAGCCCCTGACTCAAATGCCTTCACTTGCTTCTTGTTGAAATTTATTCTGCTTCCTCTGCTAAATCAACCTAATATTATACAGTTTTCGTGGCATCACTATTTTATTTCAAACACAACAGCCAGGCAAGCAGAAACAAAACTTCATTAATTAAGATATAAAGTAAAAATATCAAGATCATCGCCACACAAATTTCCTAATTGCCCAGGTTTCCTGGAAACAAACCTCAGCAAGACAGTCCATGCATGCAGTGACCCATGAACTAAATATTAGTTGTTTTCCTTTCCAGGAATCCTTTCCCTCTTCTGGTAAAATCAGCTATCTTTTTGATGAAGAACCTATTCCACGTGATGTGTGTAGATCTCTCCCCACTCATGACGTGAAGAATAAACGCATGATCCGGTCCTTGCAAGACTATTTTATCTTTTAGATTACAATGACTATTTCAATGATTGTGTTAACCAATCTCTACAATCATCCCCAATGATCCCCACCTCCAGCCCCTACATTTTTTATGTAGAAAGAGACAACTAATACATACATGTGTTTTCAAGGAAGTAAATTGGCCTTTTCTAAGTTTCTATATACTGGAGAGGGTCTATTAGGGAAATCTAGACCTGGGACAGACAGCAGTCATGTTTTCTGCTGTTTAGAAAGAGTCTATTTGAGAATTAAGTCAGAAAGAATCAGAGCCCAGAAATAGAAATATAGATAGACCCCTGAGCATATTTGAGTCTTGGATTCAGCAGTACTTCAGAATTTTTAATTATGTGAAGCAATTTTCTGTTTCGCTTCTGTTAGTTTAAGTTTATTGTTTGTCTTTTTAACTGAAATAATAACACATCCTGTAGAATAATATATCCTCTATACTTATTTAAAGCCTCACAGAGCTTCCTTTTTACTGAAATTTTATTTCTCACCTAAGACACACGCATCTGTTCACTCTGCTAAACCAATCACGAGCTATTATGTTTAATTTTGTGTGTGAACTTGATTGACTATGGAGTTCCCAGATTAAACATTATTTCTGGGTGTGTCTGTAAGAGTATTTTCAAAGTAGGTGAGCATTTGAATCTGCGAGCTCAGTTAAGCAGATTGCCTTCCCCGAAGTGTGTGGGCATCATCCATTCCACTGAGGACCTGAATGAAACGAAAGGCAGAGGAAGAAGGAGTTTCACCCTCCCTGCCTGATTACTTGAGCTGAGATATCAGTCTTCTCCTGCCCTTGCTGCTTCTGATTCACAGGCCTTTGGATTCAGAGAGAATACCACCAGCTTTGGTGGGTTTCTAGATTCCAGACAGCTGATCGTGGGGCTTCTCTGCCTCCATAATCAAATAAGTTAGTTCCTTATAATAAATCTCTTTCAATATATAAATCCTATCGGTTCTGTTTCCATAGAGAACCCTGACTAATATTCTAGTTATTCTTTGAAACTCAGTTAAGATCTTTTTATCATTATTAATCTAACGGCTTTTCTAATCATTACATTACATTCAGTAATATATCCCCATTCCTTGGGCAAACCATTTGATGAGTTTGGCTTTTAGAATACCTCATTAGTATAACTGTGTTGTTTTTTTTTTGTTGTTGTTGTTTGTTTATTTTTTGCTGTATATGGCATATATCTGTAACCATATTGACAGGATTTGAGGAAACAAATTGTTTTACATATTTTTCTGTATTTGCCCTGGTGTCTAAAAGAGGGTCTTGACAGTACCAGTCATTCATCCACTAGATAATAGTATATAACTCTATATTCAAAAGAATGAAGCTCATATTTGATTTATTTTTTCAGGGAAATGACTATTCTTTTATATTGATACACCTTTTGTCACTATTAACTCAGTCCCTGTAACCTTAAAGTCACTAGTGCCTATCAGATGGAGATAATGTGTTTGATGTGTGGGATAGGTGATGTGTATACAACTATCAACTGTCTGTTCCAATTTTTAGAATAGCACCATAATTAGTAATTTTTGTTGTTTTACCAGACTTCTCTCTGAAAAGTTCAAAATTATGGCTAGCAGGGTATTTACCTTTTTACGAACACATTAAAAATAAAGATAGAATACTCTCCTTTTTCTATAAACATTATTGAAATGAACAGTAATTTGAAGCTAGGCAAATACCTGATTTCTTCCCTGAAATAAAATGCACTGCTGCACGTGATATGCACATAGAAGCAATAAACAGATCACTTAATTTCATATTTAAAATTCTAGATTTTAAATGCAGAGGATACTCCCAAAAAAATGTATACACATTTTAAGAAAGGGAAACTGCATTAAAATTGTAGTATTCAATATATACCCATAACAAGGATGAATACAAGTCATCTGTATACATTTTTTTGGCACCCCCGGTATGTGTCAAATGTTGACAGTAGTAAAGAGGAATATGGCTCAATGATCCCAAAATAAAGCAAATTTTTCTACAGACAGAGAGATTGTGAAAACTAGCATGTAGCTAAAACAGTATAGAAGCTAGCTACCTTCATACCACATCTCACTGGGAAACTAAAGAAAAAAGTGCACAATTTTTAATCTCCAAAACCCTCATCATTTCCCTCATTCCTCCAATCCACTTCAAACACAAATGCAATCTAACAAATTTAACTGAGTAAGTAGAGTATTTAAAGCTTCAGGAAATCATAGGTCTCTCTTCCAACTCAATAGATGCCGCTATCCTTCTTATTTAGAAATTGTGGGGCTGCCACCGATTTGGGAGTAATTTTACAGCAAGATATTTGTTAATTGTCTCAATGAATAAAATAATTAAAAGAAAAAAAATAGAGTGAGAGAGAGCCAGAGGACTGGGAAGGGAAGGAAGAGAAGTTTGGAAGATAAGAAATCAGGCAAGATTATGCAGAAAGTAAAATATATCAGAATCAAGTGTTAAAAAACAAACAAACAATAAACAAAACATGCATTCTTTACAGATTGACTAACTCTTTTACAAGATAATTTGGTTTTCTTCCTTAAAATACTGCAGAGCTTTGATGTTAACTACAACTATATGTCTAAATTCTAGCCAACGGAATGTGAACAGAAATATTGTACCTCATCCCAACTGGGAGACTGGGCTTACTAAAAAATCAGGTACCTAATCCCTGTTCTTTTCCTGACTTCATAGTGATGAACATGGCCTTTGCAGAAGCTTTAGATAAAATAAAACCGTGTTTCTGAATCCTCGCTTACAGAATGGCTTACAACAGAGCAGGAATAATATTTTTGGACGTTAGGTGAATAAAAACTAGTTCTCTATTTTGAGACATTTGGAGCTTAGTTTGTTGATGTAGCTAATATTGTGTTAACAAACATGATTATCCTTGTGAAGAAGACACTTTTTTATGTGCCATATACAAATAAAAGGTCTGAATAACTTAAGACTTAAAGAGAAGAAACAGTCACAATAGAAATTTAAAAATCACACAGACCCCTCTTAAATGTAAATTAAATCACACCTCTGCTTCTATGAATTATTTTTTTTCCTAGTATTCTTGGTTACCTTAATAATGTATTTTCTCCAGAACCATCTACAACTGATCTAGGAATATAATCTACTAGCATATTAAAGAAAACAATTACTTATTTAAGCCTGAAATCATAGCCAATCAGATTGAAATAGCAACCAGCAAAACTCATTATTTATCCAGTTTTCTTAGTTCTTCAGTATAGAAGTCATATGGAAGAGCCTCTTCAACCCATAGGATTGATTCAGGCAAGTAGAGCCTTTTCTGACATCAGCAACTGTGTGTATACTTTCAAAGCTGAACACGAATGCAGTGAAGAGCTGAATCCTACTGAGGTTGTTTTGGGAAATGGATATGTCATTATTCATCTGTTATTAAGATAGTTTAGGAATGTCAGGTTTATAAGAAAGGACCTGTAGCAGAGGCTTCTGTAGGGCATCTCACTTGGTGGCTTATAGTACTTTTTTAAAATGGAGAAAAAAATGTCGGAATTGAGGGCTGTTGAAATACATCTATTTATTCATTCATTCAACACAAATGTATTAAGCAGCTGCTCTATAGTAAGCACTGTTCTAGGCACTAATGATTGGTGATATAGCGGACGGTTCTCCTGGAACTGGTATCTGCAAGTATTTACAGGGTTAATTCAACCATGAAAGTCTGAGCTCTCCTGCTGTGATTTCAGGTTTACATCATAAATGTATTACAGCCTCTCTCAATGGACCAACTTGGTATTCCAATCATTCTAGTCTATTGTAAGTGCTCGGAGGAAAAGATATCTATTAGAATAGATTTTTTTTTTGACTATGAATTGGAAAGAACTTATTTGTTTCCTACTAAAATAGAAACTCTAGCCTGTGATAAAACCTAGCTTCAAAGCTGGCTTCGTTAATGGCACAGAGGGAGGCAGGCATACTTGAGAGTAGTGTGTAGTTGAAAGTATCCAGCTTGTGAAGGGCATCAGCCAGTATGTTAGGCAGAAGGGATGGAGAATATCTGTGGATTAGTAAGTGGCATCTGAAATCCCTCCCTTTTAGTTTTTTTTTTTTTGAACTATGACAAAGACAAATATGGTACACTCGCAATAGCAATGGTCCTTGAATCAGAAGTAAAGACCAATCCTAGCCCCAACAGAAATGTTCTGTGTGACCCCCAGACTTCTGAGTCTCCATTGCCTGAACTGTAAATAGTTCTATAAAATTCTGTAGTAACATGAATTATAGCTCACATTGACCTGTATTATTTCATACAAATCTCTGCCTTCCTGTAGGCAATGTAATATGGTTGCTAAGCACACAGCAAAGGTGGGTTTCATCCTTGGCTCTGCCTCCTGCTAATTGCATCACCCTGAACAAGGGATTTAACTCTTCAACATCTGTTTTCCTCACCGGTTAAAGAATTATAATATTGTTACCCTCACTATAAATTTCATGACTGTGATATGAAATAAGCATGTCTAAAACTAAAACATCTTAGCTGCTCAAGAAATGTGGGTTACTATGATTTTTCACCACTTGAATCATGAAAAGCAAATGAACTAAGATTATGTGAATGAAAGTCTTTTAAAATCTGTAAATACTTTATAAATTCTAGGTATAATCATTTGGTCTGGTCCCAGAAAACCAGAGCACCACATAATTAAAATGCATGTGAAAACCATGTTTCAGTATACTATTTAAAGGCCTCTGAAGTTCTGGGGACTTCCTCGTGTTCTCTGGCTTCTGAGTCATAATGCTTCCTTGGAGCATCTGATTGTTGAGTATTTATACAGTATTTATAGATGTATTAATTGAAATATGTATTATTTTCTTTGCACTTGCATGTGGCATTAGAGCCTATTAACTAAGTTTGCTGATTAAAGGAAGGGATGAGTGTTTCAGTTTTCTACAAGTGAATCTTAAAAACTTCAATGATTATACATTTTCAATTATAATTACTTTATTATAAAGCTAAGATGGAAGATTATTGAAGATTAAATTTGATGAAACTCCCTGTGAATCCATAATGATATACAGTAGAGTAGGACAACGAATGCTTAATACTGGAATACTAACAGTCAAATTAGATTTCCTTAAAATTATGGAAGTTTAGTTAAAAAAAACTGTAAGTATCATTGACTTTGTCCCTAAGTTTAAGAAACTAGAAAGTTGAGGTAATGGAGGGGAGTTGCTTTGGGTCAGGACCTGATACTGAAACTAAGTTCAGTTTTGTTTCCAACTAAAATACATGACCCCTCTTAGGCTGTATATATTTTTTTAAAAAATCATAATATGGGCAAATTTCTGTAAGGATAATGAAGAGGAATAATTCACATAAATATATACAATCCTAAGTAGGATAGAGGAATATAATGTGAGTGGGCAAATAATTAATGATTGGTCCGGTTTTATTGACACAAATATAATTTTGTCTGCATTCAATTATATTAGTCACTTCCTAGTTGGATTTCCTCCCAAATTCCAATACACTAAGATGACTGTTAAGAGAAAACCTAACATAATTCTCTAGTAGGAAGTAATAAGGATGTATAATTAAGAATGTTTGGGAAACATATTTAGACTACTTTGTGAGTGACTGATTGCTATGCATGGAATTAGTGAAATAAATAGTGCCCTTCCACATAGCAGAGGTCTTGGAATATGGTAGACAATAAATTATTATTGAATGAAAGACTAAATGAGTAAGTGAATTAATGGATGACCCACTGTAGTGATTTGTTGAATAATTCTTTATTAATCTGATATCTTTAAAGCACTTTTCAAAATTAATAGGAAATCTCCAAGGAATCCCTAAGTGCTCAGGATATTAATTTCTCATGCATCCTTCAAAAGCAGCTACCAATAAGATTATCTTACAATTTAGAGAAATGAATATGAGAGAAAAAGAAAAGGGAAATAGAAATGGTAAGAGAGAGAGGCCAAAAAGCTATCCTGTGTGTACATTCCGTTTCTGAGGATGCTCATTTAGTTTGACGGCACCATGTAAAAACCTGCACACTAAGTAGAACTGAGAACAGTAGAACATCTGAACAGATAGGTAAGTTCTCTCAATATTATGGATAGAGTCATTCCCAAAGGAGAAATGATAATAGCTACCAGAAATTATATAATAGTTATATGAAAATAGCTACATTAATGTCTCATGATAGTTGTCAACATGTAATAAAGTGACAGAAATTTCATGAAATAAATTAATAGAGAAAATTATGTAGACATGATGCATACCTTAATTCATTTTTTCCCAATTTAAATTCACTGTAGAGATCTTAAATTCAATGATTGAATGGCCCCCATATGTGCATATGAACTTTTACTTCACCCTCTAACCCAGGTAATCATTCAAGCTATAATTGCTAGTCTGACCCCTCCTTTGTCCTACCTACGTACCTCTCTTCTCCAGCTATTTGTTACTGTCACAGAGAATTAGATTCCTGCTGAATCGAGCCTGTTCAAGTCTGAACAATTGAAATCTTCCTTAGCATTTTATAGAGAATATAGGACTTAGAAAAGATCTACCTAAATCCTCACTTCCTCTTATACCTTGTGGAGAACTGCTTTCTGTGTTTTACACACATCGTGCCAAGGGTGCAGTTTTGAGATGAGTTTGAAAGGTCAAATTACTCTCCTATGTGAAGTCTCCTGATTTCAGGAATATAAAAGAATTTTCTCAATGACTATAAATCTGTTTTGTTTTTATCTTTTATTTTCTAGGTCACTCTCAGACAATTGGAGTGCTGGATAAAGTGTCTTGGACTATGTTGGTAAGTGATCAATCATTGTGGCCTCTACCTTTTCATTGCCAAGTTTACAAAAATGCAAACACACCAGTCTGAGCCACCTCAAATTTAACTTTTGAAATGGCAAAGGTGATGTGGTATCTGTCTATGATATCTGTGACTTTCAAAGTCCCATGGATTTTGCTGCCAATCCAGATGCTGACTGGCTTATTTCAGAAATATCTTAAGGATTCCCCAGCACCACTGAGCTCAGTCCCTACTATATTTTAGTTGTTCTACTGATAGTATCTTGTCAGATTGATGAAAATGAAAGAGTTAAAATTGAAAGATAACAATACATTGAGAATTGATATTCTGAATTTTTTGACATTGATATTCTCATTTAAAATGATCATTCTATTTATAATCATTTTCATTCTTTTTGTATTCTAAAGATGTATTTCTAGAATAGTTTTCATAAGAATTTGATTTTTGCCTCTCCCTAATGATTATAGGATCTATGAGAATAGGAATCATATCTATTTTAGTTACTGCTTTTTTCTCCTAGTGCTGGATAAATATCTGACACATAGTAGAGGCTCAATAAACACCTATAGTATGAAAAATTATAACAAATATTAGAAACATTTATGTGAAATGTTTGAGAATAGAACTATTAAATTGCACTTGCTGACAAGGAGATGTAGCTGCAGATATGTTGAGACTAATTCCTAATCTGACAGTTTTCACATGTAGTGGGGGAGATTTACATATTTCTATAGTACCAGGCAGCCAGTACTCAATAAAATGTAGCTACAAAGTTATTATTAGATAAAAGTTCCATTACTGTTTAAACAGCACTGTTACTTTTGGCAATTTATTTAATCTCTACAACCCAGTTTTAGATCTGTAAAATCTAGTTACTCCTGTTTATAGTGCATGAGTAGTAAATTGGGTAATGAAGATAAAAACCTCTATTTTAGTGCTTGACTCAGAGTAGGCAATCAATACAAATTTTATGTACAAGTAAACAATAAAATTATTTATTCAACAAATAAATTTTAAAAACCTCATAAGGACAGCATACTGATAACTGTCTCCAAGATCAAAAAGAAAAAAAATACATGTTTTATGCAATTGAATATGTCACATCTCTATGCTGTTATAAACGTTGCATATTGTAAATGTCTTTCATTCAGTCATTTAGAAAGGAGAAGGAAGGAAGAAGCAAGGAAGGAAAAGAAGGAAGGAAGGAAGGAAGAAAGGAGGGAGGAGGAGGGAAGGAAGGGAGGAGAGGAGGGAGGGAGGAGGAGGGAGGGGAGGAGAGAGAGAGAGAGAAGAGAGAGAGGAAAGAGAGGAGAGAGAGAGAGAGAGAGAGAGAGAAAGAGAGAAAGAGAGAAAGAGAGAAAGAGAGAAAGAGAAAGAGAGAGAAAGAAAGAAAAATTCCAGGAAGGTGAGGACCATTACTTCCAAAAGCCATGATTCATGGATGAATAAAGAAGTAAAGATCATAGAGGCCATATTATTGAAAGTAAGGGAGCATGGTCTAAAAAAGATGGTACAGTTAAATCAATTCACACAAAGCCTTTGATAATTTTTGTCTGTACCTCAAAATAAGTAACCATCAAATAGTTTTAATAAGATTTGGGCGATGGCTTGGTATATGCCATGCTAAATATTTAAAAATTTCATTTTACTTACCACTGTTACACCAATAAATTTTAATTATCAATAAAGAAATAAATATGTGAAATTATAAGCAAAAAAAAAAAAGTCATTTGAGACTTCCAGCATCAGCTCCAACATGGAAAGGACTTGGAAGTGATCGATCCTAACCTTACAGCAAGAAAAACATGAAAATTAGAAAATCAATGCCTTTTCTTGGACCCATTAGAGAATTAAGGTTGCAGGGCAAACAGCTACCTTGAAACCTGGCGAGACAAGTGATCATAGAGAATCAGAGCTGATATCTGCATAGTAGGAGCAGAAGTCACTTGAGCCATAAACTGGTAGGAAGAAATAATTAGTAATTGTGAGCACTTGTTGGAGGCTGGGTTATGGACACTCTCACAGTGAGAGTGAGAAATCCCTGGGGACTAAGGACAGCAAGGACAGCATTAGGGGTGCCAACACTTCAATGGTTTACTCCAAGATCTTCACAATAGTCTCAAGATGAAGAGTCAAGAAAAATCTCTTCAGGGCTTTGGCAGGTGAGGGGAAAATTACCAATTTATACATATTCCCAGTTTTTTTCCAAAACAAAAGCACACTCCACCTGAGAAATGCTTTATCAAGCCTTAGCTTACTAAGGGGAAGAACATTTACACAACTCTAACTCTTGCTTTTCGAAGGGCGGGGGGAGAGCTAAAAAATACTTGTGAATTTCATAGCCCACATACAAAAGTCAACTAAATGACTAAGATCTAATCATCAGATCATAGAATGCTTCCACTCCACCACTGTTCACGACCACATTAATAGGTCATCACTATAAATCTGTTTATCAGTTGAAAGAACTGGAAAGTATAGACTTTATTTAAGGAAAAGTTCTTAGAAAAACCTAAAGATAGCAGGAGAGACAAAACAAGAACAAAACAGCTTGAAATCTCTGACAACTATACCTGCAGCAAACATTAAACAAAGCAAAACTTTTAGTCAGATTAACACAAAACCTTACAATACAGGCTTTATACCCCAGTATACAGGCTTTATATCCTATTTCTCAATACATTGTGCTGCCTGGCTTTCAACAACAAAATGCTCAAAGTATGGAGAACAAAAAAGTTTGAAGAGACAAAGTGTTGCTGATAAATGTGTTCTTGGTGTACACCACAGGAAAGAATTCAAGCACGCCCCAAATAAGCCAAGCAAGTAACAGTTTTATTAAAAGGACAGTACACTCTCAAGATGCCGAGAGTAGGCCAGCCCAGAGAAGAGCAGCTGCCCCGAAGAACAATGAGATTTGGAAATTTATTTCACTAAAAATGAAGGTGCCAAATATTCAAGACTTAAGGGTGATGTTATAGACATCCCTAGGGGAGGTCCTCATTGAACACTCCTTTCCATTGGGAGGAGGGAATTTTGTCATTATTTGGCTCTGTCTGAACTGTGATAGCAGCACAGGGGTGGAGATTTTTCCTAACCACAATGCTAATAATATTATAATCTATTATAATTAGCTAAAGTTCATCTTGAATGGCAAAATGGCATCCTGGATCTGCTCTCAGCCACCAAAATCTAGCTCTGGCTGGTCTGGTAGCTGAACTTTTTCTTAAGGATAATCTCCTTTCCTCTCTCTGTCTTCTCTTACCAACTTCTTGCTTTCCTCGCCCTCTCCCTTCATGGCCTTATTCTTTCTGCCTACGGTAACAAAAGCAAGCATCAGACCGAGACTCAGATGTAGTTCTAATGGGAGAAGTAGACAGCATGCAAAAATGGTTGTAATATCAACATAGAAATGGATACTCTGATAGAATCAAAAGGAAATGCTAGAAATCAAAGCCAATATAACAGAAATGGAATATGTGATTGATGGACTTATCACTAGACTGGAAATAGCTGATGAAAGAATCAATAATCTGGAAGATATGTCAATAAAAACTTCCCAAAGTAAAGTTAAATGAGAAATAAGTTTGGAGAAAAAGAAAAGGAGAAAAGAAAGGAGGGAGGGAGGGAAGGAAGGAGGGAGGGAGAGGGAAGAGGAAGGAAGGAAGAAAGAAAAAGAAAGAGGAGAGAGAAGGAGAGGGAGAGAGAGAGAGGGAGAGGGAGAGGGAGAGAGAGAGGAGGAGAGAGAGAGAGAGGAGAGAGAGAGAGAGAAAGAAAGAAGAAAGAAAGAAAGAAGAAAGAAAGAGAAGAGAAAGAAAGAAAGAAAGAAAGAAAGAAAGAAAAGAAAGAAAAAGAAAGAAAGAGAAAAGTATCCACGAAATATGGGAAAAATTTCAAAAAGGTGTAACATGCATAACAGAAATACCCAAAGGAGAAGAAAGAGATGGGGGACAAAATAAACATTTGAGGTAATAAAGGTTAAGAATTTTCCAAAATTGTTGAAATGCATAAAACCACAGGTCCAGGAATATCAGAGAACAGCAAGCAGTATATATACTGAAAAACAATTACATGTAGTCATATCATTTTCGGATTGCAGAAAACCAGAGACAAGCTAGCCTTACCTATAGGAATAAGAAAAATAATTACATCAGTCTTCTCATCAGAAACCATGAAAGCAAGAAAACGGTAGAGCAAAATATTTAGAGTGTTGAAAGAACAAAACCTTACAATTCTATACCCATTGAAAATATCCTTCAAAATTGAAGAATAAATATTTGATAACAAAATATGTACGGATTCATATATAGAATTCATAAACTCTGATGAAAAAATAAGATCTAAATAAATGCAGAGATATTCTATGTTTATAGATTGGGAGATTCACTACTTTTAAAATGTCAATTCTACCCAACTTGAGGTATAGATTCATCATAATTCAATTAAAACCACCAGCAAATTATATGTAGTTAGCAATAAACATATTCAAACTTTAAATGGAAAGCAAAAGACCTAGGATTACTCAATACACTACTGAAAATAATAAAATTGGAGGAAATAAATAATTCAATTAGATGACCAAAAGATCATGAATAGTCATTTAACCACAGATGATATAGAAATGGAAAATAAGCATAATAAAGATACAGATGCTCAACATCATTTTCATTTAGAAATTGCAAATTAAAATAGCAACGAGGTACCACTCTATAACTGTTAGAAAGGCTGAAAAAAAAAGAAAGACAAACAAAATGCTGGTGAGGATACAACAGAAACCCTGTGTTTGTGGTAATACAAAATAGTAAAGCCATTTTGGGGGGTAGTTCGATAGTTTACTACAGAGCTAAATATAGACTTACCATAAGATCCACATAATTACCCTCCTAGATATTTTCCCCCTTGATCTGAAAATCTATGTTTGTACAAAAACCTGCATGTGAATATTTATAGCAGCTGTATTCATAATTATCAAACTAGGAAGCAACTAAGATGCATTTCAATAGGTGAATGGATAACAAGCTGTGATACATTCATACACAGGAATATTAGTGAGTGGTTAAAAAGATATCAGAAGAAATTTGCTATTTAAAAGACATGGAAATATTAAATACATGTGGATAAGTGAGAAAAATCAGTCTGAAAAGGCTAGAAACCATATGATTCCAATTTTATGACAGTTTGAAAAAGGCAAAGCTATAGAAACATTAAAAATATCAGTGTTGGGCCGCCTGCTGGCTCAGGCGGTTAGAGCTCCGTTCTGCTAATTGCAAAGGCTGCCGGTTTGATTCCCACATGGGCCAGTGGGCTCTCGACCACAAGGTTGTCAGTTCGATTCCTCGAGTCCCACAAGGGATGGTGGGCAGCGGCCCCCTGCAACTAAGATTGAACACGGCACCTTGAGCTGAGCTGCGGCTGAGCTCCCAGATGGCTCAGTTGGTTGGAGCGCGTCCTCTCAACCACAAGGTTGCCAGTTCGACTCCCGCAAGATATGGTGGGCTGCAACTAGCAACAGGCAACTGGACCTGGAGCTGAGCTGCGCCCTCCACAACTAAGACTGAAAGGACAACAACTTGACTTGGGGAAAAAAAAAAAAAAGTCCTGGAAGTACACACTGTTCCCCAATAAAGTCCTGTTCCCCTTCCCCAATAAAAAAAAAAAAAAGAAAAAAGAAAAATATCAGTGTTATCCAGGATTTTAAGAAGGGGGGAGGAAGTAAGAGTTGAGTAGGTGAATCCCAGGGAAATTTTAGGGCAGTGAAATTATTGTATGATACTGTAATGAGAGATTTATTTGTCAAGATCTGTAGAATTTATAGCACTAAAAATAAAACTTAATGTATATAAAAGTTTAAAATAATTTAGTAGTTTGAGGGATCCTATTAAGGAATGTAAACTTTGACAAGAGTATCTAAATACATTACAAATATATAAAACAACCATACTGAAGGGGATGTGGAGAAAAGTGCTAAACTATGTGCCTTGGAAATGAGTGGAATTGGGAAGATTCAAGGCATAAAGAACAGCACCTAGTGTATACAGCTGCTTTCCATGGGGTATGCCTTCATAATCCTGATACCGCCACACATGTATACTGGAATTGAATAATTAATTAAATGGATGGCTAATGGGGGCGAGGTTGCTTACTGTTAGAGTTTGAATTTACAGAGAAGCAAAGGGAGGAAACTAGAATGTTCCATTTAGTATGAATTAGGGTTGGAGAGATCAGTATTAACTCTTTTTAATATAAATACAGATATTTACATATGTAAACATTTATAAATATGTGTATATACTGATGTAGTACTATGTATTTTCTTTATCTACCAGCTGAGAAGACCTAGAAACAACCATACCCCATTAGCAACAAGCACAGCTAGTGTCAGATCTTGGGTTCCCATATTATTCTTCAATGAAAGGAACCAGGGCTCTTCACAAAAAACATGTCTCATTCAAGGACTCTGTATCTATATCTGTATCTGTATCTATATCTATATCTATATCTATATATGATGAGTAGATAATAAATTAAGACAGTCCTTTAAAAACTGATAGGTATATACCAAAAAGATACAGGAGTCCTTAGTTGCCAAAGGTGCTCTTAGTTGTCAATGCTGAGACAATTAGAGCAGTAAAATAAAGTACTATTGGATTATAACCCAAAAAGGAGAGGGTTCCATGGTGTAATGGTGAACACTCTAGATTCTGGGTTATAACCCAAAAAATAAAATAAATACTCATCAGTCCATACTGATATAAGTAAATTATTGAATATAAATAGGGAGAAGAGATAAATCTCCCATGCAGAAGAATTTCAAATAATTTTTGTAAATATTCCACCCTCAAAGAGGGTGCACATCACTCCTGATTCCTTAAGATTGGGTTGCATATAGTTACTTCTTACTAATTAAGACAGTATGAAGAGGGAGAGAAAAAGTAACTTTAAAGTGATGAATATTATCTTAACCAGGTGATCAAGGACAACATCAACAGTGATAAGACATGTCCTAAGTATGTACACCTGATATGATGTGATGAAAATGGCACTTCCTCTCTGTCATCTTCATCCCCAAAGCCCATAATTACAGTTTAATCATAGCCAAAACAACAGACAAATTCCAATATAAGGCCATTGTACAATCACCTGACAAGCACTATTCAAAACTATCAAGGCCACCAAAAACAAGGAAAGTTTGAAAAATATCACAGCCAAGAGTAGCCTCGGGAGACATGATGAGTTAACAGAATAGTATCCTGAATGGTATCCAGGAACAGAACATGGACATTAGGCAAATATTAAGGGAATCTGAATAAAGGATCAACTTTAATTCATAATAATGTATCAGTATTGGAGCATTGATTTTAACAAATGCCAGACTAATGCAAGATGTTCAGAATAGGGCAAATGGTTAAGGCGTATGTGGTACTACTACTACTGTATCACGTTCACAATTTTCTGTGAATTCAAAACTTTTCTCACATATAAAATCTATTTAAAAGATATCCATTCAGACTTCTTAGGTCGTCTTGTCTCTCCTTACATTTTGAGACTTCTGTCTTACCCATAAACGTCAAAGTGGAGTGTCCATTATATTTGTAATTGCTTCCCTGTTATACTCTGCCCTGACCCCTGTCACTGGAGGGGACCACCTTCTCTGATCATAGTTTTTCCTCTACTCTTTGTTCCTTTTGCATCTAGCAAACCTTGAAATGTTTACTGTCAGGATTTGTAAAATGATTTCTATCATTTTAATAGCCATGTTGGTTCAGCATTCCGGATACTACAGGTCATGACAAAAATAATCAAGCACTTAGAATACAGGGATATGCCATAATGATTCTGACCAAGTTGGAAATGCATGTGTTCTTGCCTGCAAACGTAAAGCTCACAGACCAGGTTGGATTCTCGATCTGAGAAATTTACATTGGCTACACTCAATAGCTGAAAAGCAGCTACATACAAAGAAAAATCAGGACATAGAACCTGAGGAGTTAAGAGAGTCAATCTCGATGGAATCTCTGCCATAAACTGAGAGTAGGAAATTCTGTGAGCAATTTTAATCTTTTGGGCCTATTAATCTCTCATTTTGTCATTTGGGAAGGCAGGTTTAGATGTACCCTATGTTGTTCTCCCATTTATAGTATTCTGTAAATTGTATAAACAAATAATAGTAGTGATTTTTTTAAAGTTACAAGAAAAGAGAAAGGAAAGGAAAGAGATTACTGAAAGATTTGGTTTTCTGTTTTGTTTTTTTTACTGCTTGTATGCTTTTCCCTCTCCCAACTATTCTTCCCACAGAAAAACAAAACAAAACAATCTGTATTTTAAAACTTTCAATGATTTCACACTGAATTTATAATATAAAGTCAAGCCTTTAAATATCTTTAAAAATCCTGCATGATCTGGCTCTAGCATAATTTTATTCTGTTAATGCCATTGCTTGCCAGTCACCCGTGAATTCCTTCCACACTGGACTTCACTTTACCGGAAAACCCTTTTTTCCAAATCTTTGCTTTTCTAATTCCTTTTCATAATTAAGAACTGTTTTAGACTACCTTCTGTAAAAAGAATTTTTTGACCCTGAATCTACTCTAGGTCTCACTAGCTCACTGTATCTTGCACATTTTCTCCAGAGCACTTAGCCCATTTTTTAATTGATATGTAGAAAGTGGTTTTAAAATGTGTGTCCAAAATCTTTGACACTCTTCCCATTGAGAAATGGGTTATCTGTTTCCTTTTCTTGAATCTGGATTGACCTTAGTGATTCACTTATAACCAATAGAATGGATGTGAAGTGATGCGAGATAACTGAGGTCAGGAAAACCCATAAAAGGTAATTCAGATTCCATTGCCTTTCTTTGGATGCTAGCTCTACAGAAGCTAAGTAAGATATCCGACCACCCTAAGAAAATCATGCTACATCAGCAACCTGTAGAGACCCCAGATAATAGCTGGGCTGAGGTCCCAACTGTCAGCCATGTGGATAAGTCATCTTGGAGGTCCAGCCCATAAGAACCATCAGATGACTGCAACCCAGCCAACATCTGACTACAAAAGTATAAGAGACTCCATGAAGGAAATGCTCGTTTAAACCATTCCTAAACTGTGACCTCAAAAAACAAAATGGATACACTAAACTTGGGGGTAAAGTGTTATGTAGCAATAGTAACCAAAACAATAAGTATGTATGTGACTAGGCGCTTGATATTTTGTTATCCTCTATTATATATATATATATATATATATATATATATATATATATATATATAATATATAGAGAGAGAGAGAGAGAGAGAGAGAGAGAGAGACTGTGTCATTTGTTTGTCACATAGGATGGCGAACATAATATATTAATGTTGAAAGAATTATGTGGATGTTTCACAAAACATTTAAAATGCTTATTATAAAATGTTCATATAATACCTTCAGTATTAATTCTTTTATGAACACACTGAAAACATGTCAGAGGGTTTTAATATAGAATACCCTTTAGAAACACAAGTTTGATTTTCAGAATATATTTAAACTACATCAGTGTGAATTTTATTCTTTCAAATAACTTCAACTATATTCCAATTTCATGCATTGTGTTTGGATTATACAACGATGCAGCTTCTTTGGAAAACAGTTTAGCAGTTTTATAAAATTTTAAACATAATTTAATTTTTAAATTTACCCTATGACTCAGCCATTTTACTCCAAGATACCCAGAGAAATGAAAACATGTCCATATGAAGTACAAATGTCCACATGAAAACTTGTATATAATTGTATATGAATGTTCATATGTGAATATTCATAGCAGCATTTTTCATAATAACAAAAAGCAGAAACAAGCCAAAACCCATCAACTTGTGAATAGATAAACAAAATGTGGTATATTCATACAATGGAATAATGTTTAAACAGAAAAAAAAAAAAGGAAATGGAGTACTGATGTATACTACATCATGGGTGAATTTCCAAATATCAAGCTAAGTGAAAGGACCCAGGAACAAAAGACCATGTGAAATGCCCATACAAAGCAAATGTATACAGACAGAACTTGGGAGAGGGAAAATGAATGACTGCAAATGGGCAACAGCATATTTTTGGAGTCACAGAAATGTTTTAAAATTTGACTGTCCGGATGCTTGTACTACTTTCTATTATTACCAAAAAAAAAAAAAAAAAAAAAAAAAAAAAAGTTAAATTGCACCCATAAAATGAGTGAATTTTATGGTGTATAAATTATCCCTGACAGCATAGAAAATGTACCGCTCTACAGCACCAAACCATTGTTTCAGTTTTTAACACATTGCAGAGATCAGATGTCATTAGTTTTGAAAGAAAGTTGTTAGAATTGTCTGAGAAGCCTCAGAAACATGTTTTGGAATGTGATTTACCTACGAGCAAACTCATTATAAACTCTTTTATCGGTGAGTATACACAATGATGTAAAACAGCAAGCTAAAGACAAAAGCTGGAACTAAAGCAAAAGGAGAAAAGGAAAATGTAATGAGTTAACTGAGAAAAATGAAAGCAATTTGTAGCAAATGGAGAGGAAAGGAAACTTAGAATAATCAACAATATATCAAATAGGGCACAAACTAGAGGAGTAGCCTGAGTTTATTGTCTTATAAGTGTCTTACACTTTCAAAAGTCCTGTGGTGAAAGAAACATTAAGAAAGTATGATCCACCAAAGTAGAAAAACAGATACCTTGAGTATATCTTGAAACAAGTGAAAATAAGAAAGTTGATGAACAGAATGAAGCCTTGTCTTTGTGATAAATCAGAGATACTAACATTACTTTCCAATAACTAAAAATTAAAAATATTAACAAATGCAACTGACAAAGTTAATCCCCTTTTCTAAAACTGCTGCTTATTTATAAGTGATTATAAACATTTTATGATTATGGACATTTTATGAATTCTCAGAAATTTATTTCCGAATATTATCTAACTCATGAGTAATTTTATCAGCCTTCCTTAAAGATAAATTTCACACTAGTAAATTATGACTTGAACAGAAAAAAAAAATTACCTGAGCTGTTTTTGTTTTATAATACAAGAATGGTCACATTAAAAAGAAAAATTGTTGTGTTTGAAGTGATGAAACAACTCTTTAAGAGGGAACATCATTGATATGTGATCTTTTATGTATAGTCATCTTTCGGTATGTGGTGAGATCTTTAAATCTTAACATCCATTTGGATGGAAATAGGGCTCTTTATTAAACTTTATATTGGTCTGAAGTTAAAGCTTATTGATGCCTCCGAATCACCATTCAATCACATATAAATTTTCATCCCAGGAATACAAGATTATATTCATGGATAAGTCAGAGTTTTAGAGTTACACTAAACGGAATTGTATCATTTAATTGTCCAGAAATTGCTGAATAATTCTTACTTCAATATTGGTCTTCTTCTTTCTGTCATGTGGCTTATTCAAAGAGAGCCACTCACTCCCTGCTTCTAAACTACCTTTTAATATGAGTTAGCTCTAAACAGAATACCAGAATGATAGAAAGAGGAACAAGGCTTATTTAATAATTAAATGTAACTTAGCATATGGGACAAAATCAGAAGGTCTGGACCAAGGATTTCAGAGTAGACACTCCCTTGCAAATGCAATAAGATGCATAAGTTTTAACCCAACATTGAGAAATTTTTTGTCAACTTGCTTTTAATATCTATCTATCTATCTATCTATCTATCTATCTATCTAGATAGATAGATAGATAGATAGATATAGATATATTATTGACATAATTGTATTAGTGAGATGCTATTGTAAGTAAGTCTTCTAAAGTCACTTAAAAGGCAGTTTGGTTATTTTGTGACAATCAGGCATATAAACCAATTCCAATGACAACATAAACGGAGTATTAAAAATATATTAATTTTATTGTGGTGACATTGGTTAGTAAAATGATATAGGTTTCAAGTGTATATTTCTATAGTGCATCATGTATATATTGCATTGTGTGTTCAATAGACACTTCTCCCAAAAAGACAAACAAATGGCCAACAAATATATGGAAAAATGCTCAGCTTCACTAGCTATGAGGGAAATGCAAATCAAAAACACAATGAGATACAACCTCACACCTATTAGAATGGCTATTATGAACAAAAAAAGGAATAACAAGTGTTGGAGAAGCTGTGAAAAAAACGAACCCTCATACACTGCTGTTAGAAATGTAAATTTGTACAGCCACTATGGAAAACAATATGTAGGTTCCTCAAAAAATTAAGACTAGAATTGCCATACAACCCAGCAACCCCTCTTGTGGATATCTACCCAAAATCAAATCTCAAAAACATTTATCTCTAAAGATATATGTACCCCTGTGTTCATTGCAGCATTATTCACGGTGGCCGAGACATGGAAACAACCAAAGTGTCCTTCAGTGGATGATTTATAAAGAAGATGTGGTACATATATATAATGGAATATTACTGTGCCATAAGAAAAGATGAAATACTGCCATTTGTAACAACATGGATGAATCTTGAGATTATCATTCTAGGAGAAATAAGTCAGACATAAACTTACTGACTTCACTCATATGCGGCATATAAAAAAAGCAAGAACAAACAAGACAAACAAAGAAACACAAACTCATAGACACAGAGGACAGTTTGGTGGTTACCAGAGGGTAAGGAGGTAGGGGGGATGGTAGAAGAAAGTAAAGAGGGTCAAATGTATCTATAGTTTTATAGGTTGAGTTTGGTAGAGTCTGAGTAGTTAATAATAAAAATGTTACTTGATCAATGCCCTAAAGTTTTCAAAGGTATAACCAATTTTCCATTCAATCATTCTGAAGTATTTTTCTCAAATCAGATTCATGTGAAAATGTACTATAATTCCAATTACTTTCAAATGTTTGCCCAATTTGTATATTTTCATGTATTAAGTTCCTCATCCTTCAATTTGCATTATACTGTGTCATTTCCCCTTTCTGTTGCTTTTTTTCTTCTTAAACACAATTTTCTGAAGTTAACAATGATCAAACAAGGACCTAATTAACGAGAGGAGCATTCCCTTCCTTTTACTGGTGTAGCTCATGTAGACTGTAACAGTGACCTGGTTTATCTACATAGATTTTGGTGTTTGTATGCTTTAACCTGAATTGTCTTTGTAGCATTTGGGAAGTTGTTTTGTTTGTTTGTTTGTTTGTTTGTTTTCCTTTATAAGAACTGTACAATATAATTTCTCACAAATCTTGATGTTTTTAGGGCATGGGGAAACCCGGAACCAGGGTCCCTGGCTGAGAGTTGCCCACTGTGGGCATTTCATGACTAGTAACAGTCATAGTATCAATGACAGAGAAAAGATGCTACTCTTTGCTAATTCACGTAAAAAAACTACAGTAAAAAATATACATCAGTGAATCAGTTTATTGTTCACTCAGTTCCTCCATTTACCAACCAACTTCTTTTTAAGTGTCTTCTTCAAAACCAAGGATTAGACTATTTTGTACCATCTAATCTGAACAAAGGGAACAATTTTGAAGCATGGTAAGATTAAAATACGAGTGTATAAGTAAGATCATAAAGAAAAGTTATTAAATCAATGTATTTAGGACTCTCTAACTTTTAAATATGTATTATTTTAGGCAGCCTTCAATTTAATTTAGAAAATAATAAATATTTAAAGAGTATCTTATTTCTGTGTTGCGAGAAAATAATCTAGAAAAAAACCTCCTGAAACATTAATTATATATGCCAATTTAGTAAATCAACCCAGATACAAGATCTACCATTGTTTCCTCTTCTCACTAACAAATCTGCAGTTGTTATAGAAATGAGAAGAGCTTGCATAGTTTGTGACACATTTTTGCCATCCAGATTGTTCAGAGCCCTTACAGTTGAAACCGAGGGATCTACCTTAAATGCAGGAATTGCAATTGAAATAATATCTCCATAGAAAAAATAACTGTGCGTTGTAGAAATTCTGGCACATAAGCTTTTTTCCCTCCCCTCTTCTCAAAATCTGTACAAAGTGTTACTGCCTGTGAATAAATGCTCTGAACTAGCTGTTGATATTAGAGAACATTTAAAATGAGAACTACATGCAAATTGAAGCACGACAGTTGTTCTTTTTATTTTTATGAGTCCCATAACAAATGACAGTTCTTAATTGAAGTCAGAAAGAACAAATGATAGTTCAGAAAATAAATGTCATTGGATTTGATTCCCCTAGAGTCTATTTCTATTCATTTGCTAAAGAGGATTTGGAAAGCTATAAATGACAACGATATCAGTATTAAAAAAAAAATTAAATGCTTGAAATTCTGTGGCAGAGATGGTGATATAGTCATCAAAACCTATTTCATTTTCCTATCACATACTCTGGTTAGAGCATATTTATAATTTCCCTTGCACTTAAATGAAGTAATTTCCTGATTCCTGGCCAATAACGTATAAGAAAGTTCTCTATGTCAGTTTCAGGCTGAGTGGTTCAATATTAGGAGTGTTCTGTCCCCACAGCCTTTCTCCCTGTCTTCTGGGAGAGTGGAGAGGATGCTCAACACCTAGAGAATTATGGCATCACAAGGAAGGGATCTGAGATCCTGAGTGGGCAGATGTAAGGCTATTCACCTAGAATACTTGTGACTAGTCTAATACTTGTTTTGGACTGTGAGATAAGTGAATAAGGAGCTCATATTTTCTGAGCCATTGATAAATCAAGATGTGTTGTAGCAGTAAGTGATAACTAAACTAACAGAGAAATTAGTTCTTTAATGTGGGATGTTGCAATAAAAAGCCATCAAATGTTGACATTGGCTTCTTAGAAATGGGCTCCTGGCAGTGAGGCAGTAGGCTGCTGGTAAGCTAGAGATTCGTATTATCAAATGGAAAATATTCAGTAAATTATCATCTATAATTTCCCGGAAGGCAGGACTTTACACGATGCCCTCTTCCCTGGCAATATCAGGCACCTGGTAGCTCCTTCACTAAGGAGCAAGAAGACTATTAGTTTCTCAATTGTTGTCAAGCACACAGAATAGAGGTCCACTATGTAATAGTCACCGAGAAAGATATCTGTTGAATGTATTTACATGTGTAAAATTTTAATTTAAAACAGCTTAATTAAGGAGAAATGAGAGTTTAAGTTCCCTATTCTCATAGTCTCATGTAGCAAAATCTAAAAGAGAAAGAGAGGTCATTTATACAAAGGAATCATGGGATATTGAAAGGAGTCATACATGTTTACAGAGTGCCATATATGTACAGTAGCATACATGTGCAAAACCACTACTGTGCAAGTCATACTACTACCCTTTAGAAGATTATTAGGAACTTGTGTTGCAATTAGGTTGAGTTTTTCAGCACCGTGCAACAAGGAAGACAGCTTACCATGGAGAAGAAAGGGGCATCTCAGTGAGAGGGGTATGAAGAAGAAGTTGTTAAACACTTTTGGCCTCCAATGGGTGATTTTGGAGAGGGTTCAGGAAGGAAATTTTTGCTCTGCATTGAGTGATGTGGAAAGCAAAGGTAATTCTATAATTGGGTGTCTTACAATATTTTCTGTAGATGGTGGGAGAATTGGAGCAGGTTGGTTTAAAGCTGTAACTGATTTAAAAAAAAAAAAAAAAGAAAGCATTAGGCACTCATGTTCCTAATGCTTCATGTTGTAATGAAAAGGGGAGTGCTTGGCCATTATTGTGGTATGGACAGAGTTCTTATATTTGTCTATGCTTAGACATGACTAAAGAGTTGCATTCTTTTGGTTGTCTCTATCATGATTTAGACTAACTGTATCTGATGTTGGTGATCTCTGAATTGTTTTACATTCAATAGGAGAGAAACCGAAGCTTACCTGGTTAAAAGCCATGGCTTACCTGTCAGGGAATGCTGTTTCCTTTCTTAGTCACATATTTGCAAATGTAAAATGATGATTTGTTTTGTCTAAACTGCAAATACAGACATTGTAAAAATATTATCACTTTCAAATAAGGTACAAAATATCCATTTGTTTTGCTCAGAAGAGGCGATAGGAATTCTGATACCATAAATTTAAAATCTCAATACGTTCCAGTTTTGAGGTATCCCCTCTTCTCAAAAATAAATAAGAAAATAGTAAGGTTATAAAATGGGATTTGTGATTCTTTTTTTCTTCTAAAACAATTCTGTATGTTCAGAACATTTTTTTTTTGCAGTAAGTGAACAAAGCCGGTAGAAATTCCCAGTAGAAAAAAATATATTTATTTTCTCTATCTTTTTGTTATGAAATTTCATTCTAATCAATGTAATTTTTGTAACAAAGTAACCAGAATGAGAAAAAAAAAATATATATACCTATGGCTTCCTTTTCTTACAATTTTAAATAGTGCTTCAAATTAAAAAAAAAAAAAAGACTAGCAAATGTGGACTCCTATGAATAAAGAGAGACATATTTAAAATAAGCAGGCAAAATTTCATTAAAAGCCTAATACATATAAACCAGCATTTTCAAATCAATGATGCATTTCATCTTGAGTCCATGTCAAAAATTAGGGTAATACCTTAGTGACTTTTTGAAGAATTAGACAGTTTCTCTTGTGAGTTCTCTACTGATATGCACAAAGGGAAGAGTATTAAAAAACAACGCAAATTGATCCCATGGAGGCCAAGAATCAGATTCAAAATTAGATCAAAATACATGATCTAAAATTTCCCTGTGTCTCCTAAAACCACAAAAGTAATTTGGCTTCTCTGAAATTGTGTATAGATAAAAAAGATAAAAGCCTCCCTGCCATTTATACTTTGATAACAGATACCACACATTATTGGATCTAGGTTTTATAATTCCTTCTGACAGAGGAGTCCTAATGCCTTAGTAGCAATTTTTATAGAAAGTCAGGATCAGTTTGGGTGATAATCATTATGAAAGAGTGGAATTCTGATACCTGAGTAGTAAAACATGTAGTTACAGAGTGTTGTGATCCTTGGCCCTCTTTCCTGTAAATGCAAGCAAAAATTAAAGTAAAAAAGTATCACCCATGTTTTTTTTTTTTTTTTTTTTTTTTTTTTTTTGTATAAAAGAGATTAATTCTCTCTTTTATTTTTGGCATGCATTAATGTGGTGACATCTTTATTTTTTTTTTCATTTTTTAATAGAACTGATAGAGACCATTTGACTATGAAAATGGAGTGCATTTTTATTAATATTTATTCCTATATTTGATATTTGGAAGTATTTTCCTGACTTAGAAGAAAAACACAGTTGTAGAAATGATAGCTTTGATAACTTCCTTGTACATTCAAATTTGGGATTTCATGCCTAACTATTGAATTTTTAATAGGCTTATAGATGGTGTCACAAGGTAATAATTCCAATTTAAGATATGTAATATATTTATTTTAAATCGTTTTATTTATATAGAGAGTGTCCTAAGTCAAGTTTATGTTTAACATGTTGGGGGTTATCTAAAGCGAATGAATAGAAATGGAGGTTTTAAATCTAGAACTTTACTTCACAAATGGTTTTATTTGTGGAAAAGCAAAATCTTGACTATTAAGATCTGCATGAATTAGAAATCTTGCCTAATTTTCTTCCCTGGTGAAAATGAGATTGTATGAAATACGACATTGGCAAATTGTAACTTATATGAGTTGTTTAAGGCACTATAGAAGACCTAAGAGTGAGTAAAATTTTATTGAAGATTAAATTTTCAAGAGATTATCCTCCATTCTTTCAGAGTAAATTGCAAATAGTCAGATATCTTATATGGAGTAGCAAGGGAAGTAAGTCATTTAAGAGAAATTTGACTCCAAATTTGTTAAGACCCTGACAAGCTAAAGCCAGAGTTGGCATTGTACATGGAAGGAATTTTTACTCAATTGAAGTTCACTGTAGGTTCTGTTTAGAGTTGAGTGAAAGAAGATACCTAATTTTTGTCGTTGGTGTGTGTTTGTGTGTATATGTGTGTGTGTGTGTGTGTGTGTGTATTCAAAACTAGATTTTCTTTTTAAATGTCATATTAACATAAATTAATTTATGCCCAGTTTAAGAATACATGACTACAAAAGTACACTAAACGAAGCATTGCAGTATTAGTCATACCCCAGCCTCCTAGTGATACCTTAACCGTATTAAATAGGCTCATGACAGCTGTCACCATGTACATTCAAACATATAAAGAAATAAATCAATCAAATATAAATGTCAGATTTGATTTTTGAAAGCAGTCATTTTTAACACAGTAAAAAAATGAAACTTTTAACTGGAAACCATGACTTTATTGAGGTTATAATTAAAGTTAGCTTATTTGCTACCTCTCTGGAATATGGATTTATAAATGTTTAGGAGGAATAGAAATGGAAGTCTTGGGCCTAGATAAGTAAAATTATCATATAATCTTCTACATGCATTCTTTGCATTACTCACTGGGCAAACTCAATGTGGTAACAAATAATAATTCCTTAGGATTATTGCTTAGATATTACCTTTATAATTCTATAACAATTTAAGGTTTTATAATTATACATGAAACCTGGAAATTCCAAAGTACTTGTATACTTTTCATTCTCTTTCAAGTAATTGTGATTCCTTATCTTGACAACTTAATAAAACTCCTAATCTTTGAAATACATTAATCTATTTCCTTGAGGATTATGTTCCTTTAATTATTTATGAAATATTTCTTTTGATAAAAATAAAGCTATATCAGTTGAATTTATGGTCTTTAAAAAGAAGTCAGGGAAGGTTAATTGAACAATTATTTATGAGGAGACTATAAGCAACAAATGTTAACTTCAGATCTGAATTCATAAAATGGAAATATTTTCCATTTGAATTGTAAAAATGGAAAGATTACAGTTCAGTAGAGATATGGATCATTAATACCTTGAGGACCTGAATTTATTTGTAGGCAATAAAAATTTGTAATAGTCACTAGAAAAGAGCAAAAAGAGATGTGTCAACAAAGTCACAGAATATAGTAACTATGGAATAGATATCTAAAAACTGAAAATAATCTAGATTTATTATAATTTTCTGTTTGAAGATGAATAATGCCAAGTAAGTTTAGGGAAAAAATCCTATTCCATAGTACTGAGAGGAGGGAATACTGGAATTAGAAGTTAAGAGGCTGAGTGATTGTCGTAGCAAGCATTAAAATTCAGAATTACTATAAGGTGAGCTGTTATTTGCTAGTATAATTATTGTGGCTCTTACTGCTTCTTTTGAAGAGCAAAGCTGGACTAGGAAAATCTAGTGCATAATAGTACTATGGTATTCTAGAATGTGAATGAGTTTCTGAAACATGGTGATTGCAGCTTGATTCAAAGGAGAGTGAAAAGATTGATAGAATTGTAAAAAATCAAATACTAGTCAAATATAAAAGATGACCGGAAGAGCTAGAATTAATTTGTATATTTCTTTGTACATGCAGTAAGGATAAAATCTTAAAATAAATATGAAAGTTGGGACTAATAGGATAAAAGAAGATAAATTTGGTTTCGAAAATTTAAATTTGAATTTTTGGCAACATCTTTGGGTAAAGCTGTCCATGAGGAATTTTATAATATGTCTTTGAACTTCAAGATGAAAGCAGGAGAATGATCATTAGGATTTGGAGTAAAATTGTAAGGAGACAATAGTTTTAGATGGTAGAGATATGTGGGAATGCCACAAGCTCTCCATGGACTACATTGCCAGAAATACTGATAGTAGAAGCTTCTGGAATATGTTTCAGGAGTAGGATTAACCATCTGAAAACTAGGAGAATGTTTATAAATATGTTGATAATAAAGAGATGAATATGACCTCCCCATAAAAAAATGTATATATATATATTTATATATATATATATATATATTCAGCTGGGTATAGATTTCAAATATTTCATTCTGGGTGTATATATATACATTTATATATATATATATATATATATATATATATATATATATATATATATATATATATAAATTATTTACATTAGAGATCTCTGACCATACATATATACATATGTATGGTCAGAGATCTCTAATGTAAATAATTTATGTAATTTTAGAAAATAGATTGTCAATAAGTTATAAAAGGTGAAGTGCCATTTTTATGGAGTTTTGAGGGATATTGAAGAACGGGTCTGGGATATTGAAAATAGGTCTGTAGCATTGTTTAACTGATGTTCTTTAAAGGAGAGGTTCTTTGGAAAAGGCATGATTATTCATTTCTCTTTAAAAGTATTATTTTTAGTGGATCGGTTGTCCTTTCATGGGCTGAATAAAGTCTGGCATGCTTTACTGTTACTGTACAAGGCTGGTAGTATAACCTAACAACTCTTAATCTTGTTCTAAAGAGAGAAAAATGTGGCATAATGGAGTATCCGATGTTTTGAAGATCAGAAAAACTTTGATTAAAATCTCATTGTCCAACACATTAGCTCTAATGAATTTTCTCTGCTGGTCAAACAAATTTTAGATGCTGTAATTAGACTCCAAGTTTTACTGAATCTTGTCCTAGAAGGTTGAATTCTAGACTAATTTTTCAAATTTCCATAATCCCATTGTAAAGTATAAACTATGCTTCTATATATGAAACTATTCTACTATGAGTTAGTGAGCATGAATCTATACCCAGAATGAAATATTTGAAATCTATACCCAGCTGAAATATTTAAATAAATTCGAGATCCCCACACTGTAGAATGAAAGGCATGTAGTCATTCTTAGAGACTCTATCTGAAAACTCCAGGATTTTTTTTCTTTTCTTTTCTTTTTTACTCATTTTCCTCAATCATTTGTCTGGTGTTACCTCATGAATTGGGTGCAAACCTGGAGGCCTCTGGTGTCAGGAAAATAATAAAAATGGTTAAGGAGTATGCTTTATAATGTAATAACCATCACTCATTCCTGTGGGTAATAAGGCAGGACCTGGAAATCATTTATGTAATGATAGGCATATGCCTTTCTACCATAAGATAGCATCAGCCATGTGTGACAATAAACCTAATAATCAATATAGTCAAATAGAGGGAAAAATGGGGCGGGGGAAGTCAGGTAAAAACAAAGTTTACTCATTTCATGGGAAAAATATTAAAAAAGCAAAAATAAACATTAATTGGGTGGCACAATGACTCAAACAGTAAAGAAAATTAACAATTGAATATCTTCAATGTTTAATAGAGATGTTACATAAACGAAAAGACTAGCCCAATGATGTCTTTTCTTTGTGGTAAAAGTAAGATGTTATAAAAGAAATGCATCTTTTTCTAAAAAAGTTTCATCTACATTCAATTTCAATTCTCATTTTAAAATGTATAAATACCATTTTTTTCCACCACATATTTGTAAGATAAGTTTAACTAATTGAACTGTTTAATTTAGACAAACTTATTTCTGGAAATACTTAATGGTTTCATTTTTAGATAAGAATATAAATGTTCACATGATATACAAAACTAGGAAAGTCATTTTAATGCTCCAGAAAATTTGGAATTAATCCTACTCTTCTTTGAGTTAGGCAGCTATGATGAAAACAACTTCACTAATACTTAAAATTGATTAAAACAGGGTGAAATGCCTGCTACATGTCATTGAGAAATACTTTGCCTGGAAGTTAGATTTTTTTTTTTTTTTTTTCCAATTTTTCCCAGTAGGCAAAAGGCATGTTGTCATGACAACTGGATGATAAATTTAGACTGAATAAGTTTATAATACATCAGAATATAATTTTTTTTCTTAGTATCCATGGTATTTAAACCATGACCTTTTTTCCTATCCCTTGTTCGTCAAAACATTGCATACTTCTAATCTATCTCAAAATATCTCAAAATAGTTTAGTTTATACCTAAACTATATTTGCTTCTCTGGCTCTCAGATATATGCTTTCACATGTTTAAGTCCGTAATATGTTTGAATTTATCAAAATATATAAATATAACAGATATTTGAAAAAAATTAAACATTTGTATCAGCATATACTTTTTTCTAGATGCTATTTTGCAAAGACATTACTACAATGTTAGAGTATAATATTTGTATAGTGTGGAAATCCAAAATTTTGCAGACAGTACTTGTATTAAAATAATTTATTGATGCATTTAACCTAAATAATTGAGAGTCATCCAATTATAACATTTGCACAATGAGATAATAGAGAAACAAAAGTCTACACTGCAACCAAACAACCTTCTTTTTCAGTATTTACTATAAAGTCTCTAAAATTGGGAAATAAGTACTATAATATATTATAATAAACCACGCTACCTAGAAAATAATATTGTAAAATATATACTCGTTTGGGGAGCATTATTTATTTAAATGAGAAAATGTTACATAATAAACACTGATATTATTAAAGAAATTCTTCAGCATTTCTCAGTTAACCTTAATTTTCTTTAATGTGATTAGAATAATAAGACTAAGAACTTTGTAGGAATTTTGACTCCAGATCAGCACTCAGCCTCTCCTCAGATTGCCTTTGAATTAACAAGTACGATGAAAACATTGCAATTAATCTTCAGCTATGCTGAAGGGGACATTTTCTTTTGACCTGAATCAAAGAATAGGAACAAAATTAAAACTATCCTCGAAATAACTAGTTTTCTTCTATGATTGATTACATGCAAAGATAAATTTAACACTTGAAACAAAATTAAAGTGTTGTTGCCAGTAGGAGACACACTCCTGATTATACAGAGGATTCCCTCAGAATCCCCAGGTTAAGCCCTCTAATATAGAGCAAAATTAGAGAATTTAGAGAGACATGACACGAAACTAAAATTCACCATGCAGGGGAAGCATTTAAAAAATATGAGTATATTTCCTTCCCCTTAAAAAAAATTAAAAAAAAAAGAAAATTAAAAAAAAAATCAACATGCGTTTGTGTGTGTGCAAAAGAGAGTTGCTTTAATATTGACAAAATGAATAGACTGGTTTTAGAATTTAATATTGCATTATGACCATTTCCATATTCCATTAAATATTCATTTAAAAGATGGTTTTAATAAACCAAAGATAATCTTGCTATTTTATTGAGAGCATTTTGGAAAGTAAATCATTCATATTAGAAAGCTCTATTGAAATAATAAGGTGCTTTTTTGTTAATTACTATTTGGTTCTGTATCCAGTGGAGTTTAAAATTATTTTTCTGGTATGTAATTTTTTCTGGAATATTCAAGAAGTGTTTTCATTGGTCTGTAAAAATCAGTGCAGAAAACATGAACCATGCAGAATTTCAAAAATTTCTTCCTAATATTAGGAACATTCATAATAATATTAGCAGCTCTTCAATTTTAACTGAAGACTATAGATTCATTACCATTATTTGAAAAGACTACCTTTTCTCTATTGAATTGTCTCAGGTCCTTTGTCAAAGATAAGTTTATTCATATAGCCTGTTTGTAGGCTCTGTTCTGTTCCATTGATCTCATTGTATTATTTCACCAATACCACACTGTCTTGATTACTTTATTGTAGCTTTATAGTAAGTCTTGAAGTTGAATAGTGTCGGCCAACTTTGTCCTTCTTCAGAATTGTGTTGGTTATTCTGGGTCTTTTGCCTTTCCATATAAAATTTAGAATCGGTATGTTACTGTCCACAAAGACATCTACATGCAGAAAAATGAATCCAGACACAAATATTACACCTTTCTACTTTGAAATTATTTCTGCTCAATCCCCAAAACACGGAATTGTCCTACATTCTTCATTTCTCACAAACCCCACATCCAAATATGTTTTTCATCCGTCACCCAAAATCATTTTCCACATAACAGCCAGAGTGAATCTTTTTAAAATATAAATGACACCATGTTGCTCCCTAGCTTGAAATGCCTCAAAGACATTGGAGTGCATTTATAATACTATTGATATTCTAGGCCTTTGAGTTTCTGTATAATCTGATTATTTCTTCAACCTAAACTAAAACCACTCTTCACTGCACTAATTACAGACCACTAATTTGTTTGAACAGGTTTTCCCAACTCAGAGACTGCACATACTATATTATTATATATATATTTTTTCTGATTAGAATGATTACTCAGAAAGGTCTTCACTGACCAATTTACTTAAAATAGCTACCCTCTATCATTCTCTATCTCAATCCCTTGTTTATTTCACACATGATATCTATGACTATTCATAGTTTTTGTATTTGTTTGTTATCCTGTAATGTAGCTATGTCCACATTGAATTGTACATTATTTGAGGGCAGAGAAGCTGTCAGTGTTCTTCACTGTGGAATCTCAGGTGCTTAGCATAGCTTTTCAATAACTAATATTATCAATAGATGAAATAATTAAACTAACCTGAGACATCGGGATAGTTTATAGGTAAGTGTTCCCCCCAAAATAAGCCTAGATGAACAATCAGCTATAATGCGTCTTTTGGAACAAAAATTAATATAAGACCCAGTCTTATTTTACTATAAGATAAGACCCAGTATAATGTAAAATAATATAATATAATATAATATAATATAATATAATATAATATAATATAATATAATATAATATAGACCAAGTCTTACATTAACTTTGCTCCAAAAGACACAGTAGAGCTGATTGTCTGATTAGGTCTTATTTTCAGGGAAACACGGTATATATTACACATGCAATTATAACAGGGAGTATTAGGCAACAATTATTTGCTCTGCTTATTCTTCCTTCTTCTGAGAGTAACATAAAACTTGCCATAAAACTTGCCCTACTTCATAAAACTTGCCCTACTCCAAACAGTTTTGCCCATGATATAACTTCAACCTTTCATTATCCAATTAATTCTAGTCACATGGTACACCTGAACCCAAACTGGGCTAACTAGAAACTTTACCTGGGATCATAAAATTTAAAATCAGAAAAGGCTTAAGATACAAAGTAGAGCCTCTGAAACCAGTGTTTGCCAAGATTTCTATCATATAGGAAAAAGATGTGAAAAATAATAAAACCAACACAAATAGAAAAAAGCATATTAGATAAACCAGTGTTTGAAATCCAAATTGTTTTGGTCCAGCTTCTTCCCTGTCTTTTTGTTGATTTGTTTAATTTCTTGAATTTATTTAGCCAAAAGCTCTCCCCCCAACCTTAGCCCTATGTTATTTAGATTAGGACCTCTGACATATTTAACTGAAAGAGTCCTAAATGATGAAATATGCATTTAGATTTTTCATTGTCAATATAGCATATATGGACCATATATGAGTGCTTAAGAATTTAAATGCAATGATATATCCTGCTCATCATGTGGGAGTAGATATACACAAAGACATGTTATTCACCTATTGAACCAATGGCCAAAACTTGCATAATTTTCTAAATGTCAATATCAGATGTTATATCTTCCCAGTTGAACTTAATTTGTCCTTCACAATCAGACTTTCAGAACTATTCAGATTTCCTGCATTTCCTCAGTATGTTGTCTCAGTTGAATTTTATTGATGGTTTCATTTAGCATTGAATTTCTTTTCAAATGGGATTTCAATGTTCTGTTAATTGCAATAAGAGCCTTTTAAAAGTATCATTCAAATGTAGATACAAGATAAATACCTTTGAGAATCTGATTGTTAATAGATAGCAACATATATTTTATATCTCTAGTGTAACTATTCTTAAGATTACTGTCAGCAAGCTACAGTACATCCTATTAAATGTACAGTAATTTCTATTTCTAATTCTACACTGTTCTTTAGAGCCCTATCATTTCTATTTTATTGCAGTTGTTAAGCAGGACAAGAATATGGCATGCAAGCTAGTGTTTTACTAAGACATTTCACAGTGCACACTTAGTTACAATAATAATTCATTTTATATAGTCTCAGTATATATAATGAAGGTTATTTTCCAGAATACCAATTGCTTTGTAAAATGAGATGAAAGAAAAAAAATAGAGGATGAAGTCTGATTTGATTATCAACCATATAGTTTGCATATGTATATTAAGGGATGTTAGTTATAAAATTGCATATTTGTCATGTGGTTGCCTAAGACATTTGGTAACTGAAACATAAAGATATGAAGATATGATACTCTTTGTTTCTAAAAATCTTGTTAAAATTTTAGGAAATAAGGAGATATAATATTAAACTGAGATAATTTATAATATTTAGTTAGTCTCCTTTTTTTTTCCAACTAGTGCATTACTTTACTATTGAAAAGGGACATATTTCTACCCTGTGAGAAGATTATAAAGTATGTGAGATAATGTTTTATCAGTTCCACTCATTAAACAAATGATTTTAAAAATGCATTTAGAATTAATTCTTTTAAAGTTAATTTACATGTAATTGATATAATTCCAACATACTTCACCTTGATTTGAAACAGGAGTCATGTGTGAAAATGTTGCAGAATCCGAGACGGGAAAGAACCCAAGCAGCACTCAGAGTGTTAGGAGAGGCAGCTTTATTATGCCAGCGGGCTCAGCGGGATCCTTCCCAAAACACTGAGCCCCTTGCAAGGTTTTGAGCAGGTTTTGATGGGTTGGGGACTTTCTTGAGTAGGGGAAGGGGTAGGTGTCCTCTGGTGATTGGCTCAAGGTGTGGCTTGGAGGGGGTTATGCAGAAGTGGGCTGGGGCTTAGGCTGGGGACCTCTCTCTCCACTTGGGCCACCATTTTAGGTCAGTTCCATGTGGCAGGGAACCATTTTAAGGTCAGTTTCCCCATAAAAAAGGCATGCCATTTGGGCTAATAATTTAGGAATTTAGGCCCACTTTTTTTTTTTTTTTTTTTTTTTTTTTTTTTTTTTTTTTTTTTTAGCAACAGGTAAATTCACAAATACAAACCAAGAATAATGAAGCTTTGTTTTTCTAAGCAACCATTAAAAATTGAAAGCTGACACCTTATCTGGAGTAGACATTATTACCGAATTTTAAATGTTAAAAACTTTATAACACGTTAACAAATAATATTTCAAGATATAATTACTAATTTAGAATTGCTATGTGAATAACTAAAAAATTATGGAGATTTGAAAATTGACTTCCTCGTTCTTGTGTGAGGCAGAAAATTTATGAATGCAATTCAAATCATTGGAAAGAGTGGGTGAAGCCATCTGAACTACAGTATAGCACTGTGAGAATTTTCTTCTCCATTTCCTCACTGCTCCTCAGGGAAAATAAACTGTTAATAATTCAAGACAACTCTTCAAATCATATAAGACATTTTGGTTAGTATTTGTGATCATTCGGGATATTAAGGTACAAATAACAAAAAATCCAGTTCAAATGTTTAAAAAAAAAATAAGAGAATTCATTTTCTTATATTATCTAGATGTTGGGAGGTAAGTCCTTGGCAGTCAAAATTAATCCAGAATTTAAAAACATA
Source organism: Rhinolophus ferrumequinum (assembly GCF_004115265.2). Lineage (NCBI taxonomy): Eukaryota > Metazoa > Chordata > Mammalia > Chiroptera > Rhinolophidae > Rhinolophus > Rhinolophus ferrumequinum. Next base: position 37,511,130 of record NC_046299.1, on the reverse strand, counting down.
AAAAATCTCAGGGGCTTCTGTTTTAATCATTGCTATTTTTTTGTGTATCAGCATTGTCCTCCAAGCAGGTACTCTCCTGGATGCAAGAAATTCAGACATATCACTGCATTGGTTCAAATTTGAAAACTGTCCAAAGAAAGAAGAAACTTTGTTTTTTTATAGTCTCCTCCAAACCCCCCCAGTAGACTTCCTCTGATTATTATCTAGAGTTGAGCCGAACACCTGTGCCAAACCAGCCACAGACAAAAGGGAGAGGCATATTCAAGGAGCTGAGTGCAGCTTCTATCAAATGCATAGCAAAGTGAAGGAGAATGCAAACTGTAATGAATTTTGAACTTCTATAAGGAAGTTGGAAGGGGAAAGTGGATCCATAGTAGGCAATAAAGAACGTCCACTACACATGGCAGCTAACACTTCTTTACGTGGTGATATTGGCTTAGGGAGAGATGTGGCATGACAATTTCATATACAATTTGTAGGCAAAAGAATCTGAGAAAGATATAAGGTATGCTACAATACATTTTTGAAGCAGGTACGCTATTTTTCAGCAGTGCTTATTTATTAATGATTTTGTTTTATTGAAATGAAAGTTTGCCTTTTTTATTCACAAAAAGTTTTTCTTTACTTATATTTTTATATAAATGTTGTAAATCAATGACATAGGACACGTTTCTTTTCAAAGAGCAGAAACCCACTCAAGTGAGCTTAAGTAAAAAATATATTTATATAAGATTGTTATAAGATTTTCTTTTATAAGAAATGTAATTAGGCAATCCTTAACCTCACAGATGTTTAATCAAAGCGTGTATTATTTGGAAGGGGAACAAGCTGAACAATTATTTCTGAAAATCGTTTTACAAGTCATTTAAACTCCTTTTTTTTTTTTTATAAGAGTGTTTATGAGACATTATTTTAAATCATCCTGAAGTCTTAACAAAGGGTCTTATAGCTTCTCCCATAATTTGATCTTGACCTTAGGACCAAATTTTACTAAAAGCAACCTGGATTTGATCTTTTCCATATGGCTATCTCTTGCTTTGAGAATATGTTGCCAACTAGAAATATTAAGATGAGAAATAGTTTGATTTTCTCAACTCAGAAAGTTCTAGTGTGGATATAGTTCTACAAATTCTACTTAAAAACTGAACAGTATTTGAAGCTGGACTTCAAGTGTAGCAAAAAGAAGCTAATTGACACTTTTGACATTCTGTATGAAAATATATTTCACCAGAGCTACAAGATTATTTTACTCATTTTTTTTTTTAAGTTACCTCTGGAAATAGTCTCACTACTACTCCAATATTTAGCACAAAGTTTCTCTTCAGATTTCTAATGAAAATTTCCTCATTGATATTTAAACTTCCTTTATTGTATAGGGGAAACTTATTGTGTTTTTCTTTACTCTCACACTAAAAATACTTCTGACACCAGAGGTCTGTTTTGGTTGTTACTGTTTTTCCCATATCAACCAATTCTCTAACACCATCTGGGTGTCCCTACAATTCAATTCAGTTGTGACACTACCTGAAGTTAAGGCAGACCTCACGGATTAAGGTCTCAGTCCCACAAGACTGCACCCCACTTCAGACATCAGCCCAAATTCCAGCTTTCTAGAAAGCCCAGGCTGTCATGTCTGACTGAGAAGCTATAAAGCTATAAATCAGGGTTCCCATGACCTCTTCCTGAGATTCTATAATTTGCAAGAGTGGCTCACGGAACCCAGGACAATAGTTGATTTACTATATTTACTACAAAATTTATTTTAAAGGACACAAATGATCATACAGATTGAGAGGTACATAGGGCAAGGTCCTGAAGAGTACTGAGAAACAGAAGCTTCTGTCATCTCCTGGGAGTTGGGGTGTGCCACCTTCCCAGCAAGTGGAGGTGTTCACTAACATGGAAGCTGCCTGAATCCCATACTTGAGGGAGATTTACATAGTCATGATTGTTTATAAACTCATTTCCAGCCCTTCTCTCTTCAGAGGATAGGGACTTGGGCTGAAAAGTACCAGCTTCTAATCATGGCTTGATCTTTGGAGTGACCAGCGCCCATGTGTAGCCCAATAAATGTCACCTCATTAGAACAAAAGGTGCTCCTAACACCCAGGAAATTACAAGGGTTTTAGGTACTCTGTGTCAGAAACTGGAGTCAAAAAGCAAATATTAGCAGGAATGAGGGGAACAGATAAATATATATTATTTTATTATTTCACAGCAGTCTACTTCCTGGTCTCTGGTCATAGGCTCCTTACAACAAAATGAACACATCTGTTTGTCATGTCCACTAATCTTGGGAAATAAAAAAAAAAAAACAACTCCTTCTTTGGAGTCAAATGTCCAGTGGGGCCTGGGATGTGAGTCATGGAATTTTCTGGAGATTCCTGCGGAGGGGTAGGAGGTGGGGAGTGGGGTCAGTGGGTTGGTGCTTGTCGTGTGGAGGTACATCTGGGCAGGAAAACTGGTATATAGCTTTCAAGAATCACTACTTTTGTAACTGTTACAAGCCTGTCCTATACTTTGAGAATAACAGCAAATGAAGTTCAGTGTTCCACGGCCAAAGCAATAGTGGAACAATCAGCTAGCTGTTGACACTAGTAATAAAATTGTGACTCTCAAACATAGTTAAAAAAAAAAAAAAACAGAAATTATTTTTTGTGGCTATAGTCCTTAGACCTCAAAAGAAGTTAGAAGATGCCTATTTTAGAAGTTTGGATAATGGCATAAAAATACAAGGAATAAAATGTTTTCAAGGGAAAGTATTAGAACAACTATAATTAAATTTCTTTGCAATAGGTTTAATTTGTAGCAAAGAGGTCTCTTCTCAGATTTCTATGCTAATTATACAGCTGAACAAACACCCATATCATATATAATAAGTTTGTTAAATTTGTTTTTAAAGCAATAGATTCACTTATCTAAAAGTGACATGCAATCTATTGTATCAACAGACTTAAGAAGAAAAATCATATGATTATATTGAGCAAAAACTGAAAATTATTCACCAATTATTATAAAAACTCTCAGAAAAGTAAAAATAGAGAGTAACTTTCTCAACTTAGTAAAACTCATGAAAAGAAAACAAAAACAAAACTACAGCCAGATTTACACTTAATGGTGAAACACATAATGCTTACCCAAGATTTGGAATAAAGAATATATATGAGGTCTGACAATTAAGTTCACAAACTCATCCTAGAAAAAAATGCTACATACCCCATTGCTCAATATCGCTACAGTCACCTTTGAAGTACTCCCCTTGGGAAGCTATGCACTGATGCCAGCTCCTAGTCCACCCTTCAAAGCAATTTTGGAACTCTTTTTCTGGAATGGCCATCAGAGCCGTCGTTGTATTACCCTTGATGTCCTAAATGTCATCAAAATGTCTTCCTTTCAATATTTCCTTTATCCTCAGGTGAAAAAACCAAGTCATCGGGGGCCAGATCAGATGAGTAGGGAGGGTGTTCCAATACAGTTATTTGTTTACTGGCTAAAAACTCCGTCACAGTGCCGTGTGAGTTGGTGCATTGTCATGATGCAAGAGCCATGAATTGTTGGTGAAAAGTTCAGGTGGTCTAACTTTGTCACGCAGCCTTTGTAGCACTTCCGGATAGTAAACTTGGTTAACTGTCCAGTTGGTACAAATTCATAATGAATAATTCTGGTATCAAAAAAGGTTAGCAGCATGGTTGCAACAAGTTCGCAAACTTAATTGTCAGACCTTGTATATAGTCATGGGATGTAAATTGCAGCATAGGAAATGTAGTCAATCTTATTGTAAAAGCTATGTACAGTGTTAGATGGGTAGTAGACTTCGTGGGGTTATTACTTTGTGAGGGATATAAATGTCTAATCATTAAGTTGTTTTGTACACCTGAAAATAATTAATTAATTAATTTTAAAAATTGTCAAAACACATGAACAGACATTTCACCAAAGAGGATATATATAGATGTCACACAAGCAGATGAAAATATGTTCAATTGTATTAGCCATAAGGGAAATGCAAATTAAACACAGTGTGAAATATCACCACATGTCTGTCAGAATGGCTAAAATAAAAAGTTGTTACAACACCAAATATTGGTGAGGACACAGAGAAACAGGATTACTCAAAAAAACCACTCCAGAAAACAGTTGAGAAATTTCTTAAGAGAACTAAACATGGAACTGTCATATAATCCAGCAATTGCACTCTTGCTGTTTTATCCCAGAGACATGGAAATCAATGTTTACACAGAGACCTGTACATGAATGTTGATAATAGCTTTATTCATAATATCCAAAAACTGGAAACAACTCAGATGGTCTTCAATAAGTGAATATTTAAATAAGCTGTAGTTTAATAAGGAACATACTATCGATACATAGCACAACCTGGATTTATCTCTAGAGAATTATGCTGACTGAATAAAAGCCAATTCCAAAAGACTGCATACTGAATTATTCAATTTTTTTAACATTTTGAAATGACAAAATTATAGAAATGCAGAGCAAATTAGTAGTTGTCAAGGTTAGGGAAGAAAAGCAAGAAAAATGAGGGAGAAAGCACAACATGTAGGACCCTAGTGGCAATGGAATTTTCCTGAAACATGACTGTAGCAATATCATTCATTATCTTGGTGTTTACTAGAGAAAACTCAGTGAAGAGTACGTGGGATCTCTCAGTATTATTTTTACAACTGCATGTGAACATTTAATTATCTAAACATAAAATATTTAATATTTTTATGAATCAAATTGTCAATTTTTAGTCAATTTGAAATTTCCAATTGTTATTTCCAATAATTCAAGCAAAGCAAAACAAAAATGTCAATAAATCTAAAATGGAAAAAAATTATGCTCTAAGTCAAAACTCAGATGAATATTTATTTTTTTGAGCCTCCTTGTTAGAATGTGTTTGTATAATGGCATAAGTAATTTTTTAAAAAAATGCACAACCAGTCCATTTGCACTAGGCTGTACCCCTCTTAGTGGTATCTAGAGAGTAATTGTTCAGTCATTTTGCAGAATACATTTCTGTTTTTGTAAATCTGTGTTAAAGAAAATTTCAGGAACATTTTGCCAAGTGCTGAGAGAGATGAAAAAATAAACCACTTTGGGTACTTCACCTCAGAGAGTTCACTAGACATATGCAATTTTGAGAATATGTTAACCTTTTTTTACTTAAATTATATGTTATGATTTCCTAATATTCTATCACTGAACCCTGAGTCATGAATAACAAAGTTACTCATAACTGATTGTGAATACCCAAATTTTACAAAAGTCATCTTTTTCTAGATACTTTTTAAAATGTCAATTGACATGAATTTTCGTTATATTTCCCTATCCCCACCATTTTAAATATTTAATTATACCCACTTGGCCTTCCCTGATTAAGAACTTATTTTTCTGGGCTGAAAACAGATTGAAGAGTCCATTCTTCTTTAATAAAACAAAAACAAAAACCACCGATTGCAACAATAATCCTAGGTATCCTGAAAGAAGAAGACAGATTGCAAAAGTCATATGAAAGAAAAGAAATTGATGGCGCTAAGATTCTCCGAAAATTCAGGGGATATAATTTGGTGAGGCCCTTTGTGTAAGGACTGTCCCACAGCTGCACTACAATGCCCTGACAACGTATAATACCCTGAGAATTGGCTTTAAGAAAGTGTGTTGTCAAAGTAAACTTTGCTAGACAAATCCTACTAGAAATATTCCCTAGTAATAAAAAGTTGCAATAGTCAAGTAAAAATGAAATGCCTAAGCGAATTAATAATTTTATAGCTATTTTGCACCTAGTACTAAAGAATGATTTCTATTTTTTCAATTTGTTTTTTGTTACAGTTGACATTCAATATTGTATTAGCTTCAGATGTACAGAATAATGGTTAGCTATTTATATAATTTATGCAGTGATCCCCGATTTGTATAGTACCCATCTGGCACTATACATAGTTGTTGCAATATTGTTAACTGTATTCTCTATGCTGTACTTTATGAGAATATACATCCTGTGACTGTTTTTAACTACCAATTTGTATTTCTTAATCCCTTCACATTTTTCACACAGCTCCTCAATCCCCTTCCCCTCTGGCAACCATCAGTTTGTTCTCTTTATCTATGAAGCTGTTTCTGTTTTGTTTGTGTTTCTTTGTTCTTTAGATTCCACATACACGTGAGATCATATGGTATTTTTCTTTATCAGTCTTATTTCACTTAGCCTAATACCCTCTAGGTCCATTCATGTTGTCGCAAATGATAAAATTTCATTTTTTATGGCTGAGTAATATTCCACTGTTTGTGTGTGTGTGTGTGTGTGTGTGTGTGTGTGTGTGTGTGTGTGTGTTTACAACCTCTTCTTTATTCAATCACCTATTGACAGGCACTTGGGTTGTTTCCATATGTTGCCTAAATCTCATGGTGCTGCTCCAGTAAACTATACACATACTCATATAATATGTTATAGAATATATGTATTTTAAGGCTTTTAATAATATTATAATATAATAATATTAGGTTGGTGCAAAAGTTATTGCAGTTTAGAAGGTTAAAAATAATTGCAAAAACCGCAATTACTTTTGCACCAACCTAATACAGAATTGCAATACTCTTTACAAATCAATAGATTTAATTATGCAAGAAGCATAAAGGTATCAAGTCTTTTAGTATTTTGAAAAATAACTTTTAATTACCTTTTTGTTTATTTTTTTTACTTTTTTTACTTTAGCAAAAGAGTTAAAGGCAAGAACTAGACAATTTACGTTGAAATTTGTCTCTGTTAATAAAAACAATTCTTTACACAGAGACCAAAATTGGTAACATGATGCTGAAACATTATTCATGTTAAACTAGTGTAAAAATGGACGCATGTGACATGAGGTTTCTGCTGTGAATTTTTCCTACACAGCTCTGTTCTTGAGTTGGTATTCTGGTTGTCACCGACAGAGACCAGAGGTGAAGGTTAATACTAGAGCACAAGCTCACTTTAATTGGGTTCCTCTTCTACACTTGTGTTTTGGAAAAAAAGTTATACAAAAACATTCCATAGAATTTTTACAGACTTACAATATTTTCATGGTAATGTATGTAGGCGTGGTTTATGAAATCTAGAAATTTAGTCTGGATATGGCATATACTATAAATGTAATCAACAGATTTAGACAATTGATCACATCAGTAAAGAGTATGTTATTTGAAACGACACATTTAAAATCTGATATTCTGCTAACAAACGTAATAGAAAATCTGATTCTCAGTGTTCAGCTTTTTGTATAAAAATTACATTATTAAAACAGAAATTTACATAATGTAATTACCCTATAATATTACTGCCATCTGTATTTTAATAAATTTAATATTATTTTAGATTAAGTTTTATATTTTCCTTTCTTTTTTCTTTAAGTATTGGGGCAAGAATAAGATTTTCATTCCTCTCTAAAAAGGTTAGTTCTTTGTAAATTCATGATGAAAGAGCTAGTCCTCCCATTGTCTAAGACACAAAAGTTTTTAGGAGATGTAATTTTACAGAAGAGTTCAATGCACCAATTAACTGGGAAATAAACACAATTTTTTTTCCAGCATGTTAATTGCATTCTTTTATTCATTGCTTAAAGTTAGTTAGCCTGCATGTGTTATTATTGCCAATTCATCAAGCTTCAGAAATTGCCTCCTAGTTAACTGTAAGGATTCTTCAATAACCCTTGTTTTCTTTTCCATTTACAAAATTTTAGTATTCTAACAAAGAACAAAATAATCCACGTAAGACTTTATAGAAAATAAGCATGATCCTCATTATGAATAAATGCAACATAGGAATTTTTTTCGCTTAGGAAAATAAAAGAATAAAAAAAGAAGACATGAAAGGTAATAGTACAAGGAAGCCAAATTCATAATAAAAAAAAGAAAAGAAGTGTTCACATTACCATGAGCACTCCCCAAAAGTAAGCCTCATTCACAAGAGGTAGTATCTATGCTGAGAAATTGTATTCACTACTTGTCTACACAAATGACTTTGACAAGATCACAAAATCACATATAACCAATGCCTTAGAATACTATTGATAAAAATCAACATTTTCTTATACAGAACAGGTAACAAATGTATGTTTTTCCCTGCGGAACAGCCGATACCTCAATGTAGCAGGCAGAAATATTTCCAGCAGAGGGCGATGTTGTCTTAGCAGATGTAACCTTAAAGGCTGAGGAAAGTCCTTGTGATCCTTTTTCCTGGTAGTCAGACACTGAAATTGATAGAGAATTCAACGCTTTCATTGGTTTAGAACTGCTCTGACCAATATGGTAGCTACTAGCATAGTGGTGTGTGTGTGTGTGTGTGTGTGTGTGTGTGTTTTTTTTTTTTAATTTCTGTTTCTTAGTGGTTGTACTAGCCACTTTTCAAGTGCTCAATGGCCACTTGTGAACATACCAGTGTGTGCGCCAGTACAGAAAGATCTATAGGACAGTGGTGATCACAGCAATAACACCCTGCCTGACATTTAAATCTTCTTTTCCCAATCCTTAAAAACGTGATCTGTACATTTTTCTGAATTAAATCATCTTATTTCCTTTTAATCTAAGGGAGACGTTTCATTTCAAATTGGGGTATGACCTGGCTCTTTTGACAATGCAGAGAAAGAACTGTCATAATTCACTAACGTGGCAGTACTAATGGTCGGTGTGAACATGTCACAACTAAAAATAAAAGGGTTATTCACTTCTCATGGCAAACCTTGTGTTTTCCACTAGTTTATACCCTGTAGCTATTTTTGAGATGCTTCAATTTTCTTCACTACTATTTGGCCAAGCTTCAATTACTGATAAAGTATGGGGGATCAGCCTACTTATTTCGTATAATTGATCAGGTGCATTCTAGAGAGTTAAAACACATATTTTAGATATCAAATTTCCCGCTTCAGGTTTTAGGCCCTAAACTCAACCATAGCTAGTATTGATGTCCATATTTGAAGAGCTCATCATGGCTGGTTCCCTCTCCTAGATTGTCCTTCCTACTCTTGGGGATATCATCCAGGCCCCTTCTCTATAATCTCTTCTCCAAATATTTATAAAATTTGCCCCTTTGCCCTTTATTTATTATCAAATATATAGGACTTTAATTGAAATGGAGACTATGTTACCTTTCTAAATACAGTGTGATGTGTTGTATAGTGTTAAATTGGGAAAGTCAAAATTTGTGCTCATTTCTTCATCAAACTGTCTGTAACTCTAAACCTCAAATGGAATGTAAAAGACATTAGTCATACAGAGATAGCAATTGTTCCTTTATAATTTTTAACAAGTCTTTCTTTTCACAGAAAAGAGTTTACAGTCCATTAAAATACTAAACACATGATATAAGTTAAATCTACTATAAAAAATTAACTCATAAAAATATAATATATACTGATTTAAAAATATGAAATGCATATTTCTTGCCACTATTTATTTTCCTAAAGGGTACTATGCCACAGACTATAATTATTCTTTAATAATTCATTAATATTTTATGAATGCAAAAGATAAATAAATTTCGAGTTTCTGGATGTATTTTGGATTTAAATTTTTTTCTAAGTCAAACATTTGTTAAAAATGAGTTCTTATTCATATCATAAATTTATAATGTATATACAATGAATATTGATATTATGCAGAGTCTTAAATCCACTATTGTTTTTTTTAATCTTTCGTCCATATTATTTAATCTTGGTGAATCTGAAAATGTTCCAACATTATGTTTCTCAGGTTTTCTTTAAATTTTTTGTTGATTTTCTCAGGTATATAATTCCTTAGGTATATACAGAGGGTGCCAAAAAAAATGTATACACATTTTAAGAAAGGACAAAACTGTATTAAAATTGTGATACTCAATATATAATGACAACAAAAGATGAATACAAGTAGTGCGTATACATTATTTGACACCCATGATATACGATAAATTACTACACATGTAATTTTTAATGTGCGTATGTATCAAAAAAAGACACAAAATCTAAGATTATATAGGACACGGTTTAATGTTTTCAAAAGGGAGCCTTTTGAATTGAATAAAATTGAGAATTTTAGACTAAAGTTGAAAAATTAAGGACATTTACAAAACTACAAAAACAAAATTAAAATGTGAGGCTTTGGTCAAAAATGGTGACAATATAACTTAAAATAATATATATATATTTTATTTTATTTTAAGTTATATTGTAGTATTATATATAAATATATAATACATAAATATATAATATATATAAATATTAAAATGTAGTATTATAATGTAATATATTATATATATGTGTATATATATATATATATACACACATATATATAATACTACATTTTAATCTGCCAAGTAAATAAAGGAGATTTCCCTCCCTAATGTGAACATACTCCATCCAATTATTTGAAGGCTTGAATAATAAAAAGACTGACCCTCCTTGGAGTGAGGCGCAACTGCCTCCTGCCCGACAGGCTTGAACTAAAACTTGGGTCTTTTCCTGCCTCAGACTCAAACTGAAATAATGGATCTTCTTGAATCCTGAAGCTGCTAGCTTTCAGACTGGAAGGTGCACCATCAGCTCTTTTGGGTCTTCAGCTTGCCTACTTCAGATTTTGGGACTTCTCAGCCTTCATAATCAAGTGAGCCAATTCCTTATTATAGTATATATTATACACACACACACACACACACACACGTTTGTGTGTGTGTGTGTGTGTACCATGTTTTGCCAAAAATAAGACCTAGCCAGACAGCCAACTCTAATGCATCTTTTGGAGCAAAAATTAATATAAGACCTGGTCTTATCAGTAGTAGACCTGGTCTAATCAGCATTAGAGCTGATTGTCAGGCTAGGTCTTATTTTCGGAGAACTACTATATATATATTTATGTATATGTATATGTATAAAATTAAACTTATACAGTCACTATACCTGAACTCCAGATTAGAATCAGGAAAGAGGCATGTAAAATTCACTTACTTTTAGGAAAACAGTGATGATATTTATATTAAATGTGTTTCCTGACAATGAAAAAGTACCTAAGTTTTGCTTTTCTCTAAAAGCATAGTTTTCTTCTATGTAATTTATAGTTTCAGGTCTTACATTTAGGTCTTTGATACATGTTGAGGTGATGTTGGTATATGGTGACAGATAGCAGTCTTAGTTTTATTCTTTTGCATGTAACTTTCCAATTTTCCCAGCATCATTTATTGAAGAGCCTTTCTTTTCTCCATTGTATGTTTTTGGCTTCTTTGTTGAAAATTATCTGCCCATATATATGTGGGTTTATTTCTGGGTTCTCAGTTCTGTTCCCTTGGTCTGTGTATCTGTTTTACTGCCAATACCATGCTGTTTTGATTATTGTTGCTTTGTAGTATAAATTGAAGTCAGGAATTGTGATACCTCCACTGTTCTTTATTGTCAGGATTGCTTTGGCTATTCAGGGTCTTTTGTGATTCCATACAAATCCAATGATTTTTGTTGTTGTTCTGTTTCTTTAAAAAATGCCATTGGGATTTTGATGGGGATTGCAATTAAATGTTTTGAGTAATATGTCCGTTTGAACTATGTTTGTTCTTCCAATCCATGAACATGGAGTATCTTTCCATTTCTATGTGTCTTCTTCAATTTCTTTTAATAATGTCTTGTAGTTCTCAGTGTATAGGTCCTTCACATTCTTTAAAGTTATTCCTAGGTATTTTATTCTTTTTGTTGCAGTTTCAAAAGGAATTGCTTTTCTTCTATTTCTTTTTCTGAAATTTCATAGTTATTATATAGGAAAACAATGGATTTTTATACATTGATATTATATCCTGCAACTTTACTATATTTGTTTATTGTTTCTAAAAATTTTCTGTGGAGTCTTTGGGGTTTCTATGTAAAGAATTACGTCATCTGCAAAAAGTGACAGTTTAACTTCTTCATTTCCAATTTGGAAGCCTTTTATTTCTTTCTCTTGCTATGGCTAGGACTTCCAGTACTATGTTAAATGACAGTGGTGACAGGGCATTACTGTCTTGTTCCTTATGTTAGAGGAAAAGCATTCGGTTTTTCACCATTAAGCATGATATTAGCTGAGGGTTTGTCATATATGGCTTTCAATATGTTGAAGTAGTTTCATTCTATACCCATTTTATTAAGTGTTTTAATCATAATGAATGTTATATATTGTCAAATGCTCTTTCTGCATCTATTGATATGATCATATGATTTTCATCCTTTGTTTTGTTTATGTGGTGTACCACATTGATCAATTTGCATATGTTGAACCATCCTTGAGCTCCTGGGATGAACCCCACTTGATCTTGATTGTGATGTTTAAGGTGTTTTTGTATTTGATTTGCTGGTATTTTGTTTAGGATTGAGAACCATATGACTTCACACATATGTAGGATATAAAACTGCAAGCAACAAATGAACATGCCAAACAAACAGAAAGTCATAAACAGAGACAACAGTTTAGTGGTTACCAGAGTCTAAGGGGGAGAGAATTGGTAGAGGAGAGTAAAGGATGTCAAATATTTAGTGATGGAAAGAGAACTGAGTCTGAGTGGTGAACGCACAATGCAATTTATAGATGATGTATTATAGAATTGTATACTTGAAACCTATATAATTTTACTAACCAATGTCAAGTCAATATATTAAATATTTTTTTAAGTAAAAGCATATAGTAATTTTGACTCAATGCTAACATTGTTTTTTCTTGTCTCAACCTGACTACTTAGCACATATTTTATTTATTTATTGGCTTCTTAACACAATTTTCAAATAATATTTTCTCTTATAAGCAAGTAAAATTATTCTAAAGTTAATTTAAGTGAATTTAATAATTTAATAAATGAAATTTAAGTGAATTTAGAACCATCAGAATTATTCTTTAATTAATGCTAATTTATGATTTTATATTTGCCTTTTTATGTGGTGCTATAGGGTTACCTATATTATTCATTATCCTGTTTCCATAGGCATTTATTATAAATTTTAAATTTCCCATTTATCCTAGTTATAACTATAAAGTGATAAACTCCTTGGTGCATAAAACTTTTACAAACATTATTTTCTCATAGTGAAAACCTGAAAGTGAAATTAGGTCAGAAGTATTTTATTCATTTAATTGTGAAGGCTTCATTTTGATATATTAAGAAATAAATTATATTTTTTAAATTTATGTTTCATGAATATTACTGCATAAGACACTTTTAATGGTAGAGTTAATTATCATAGTTATACTATGCTTTAATATTTAGTATTAGTTTCTATTGCTACTATATAAAATTACCATTTTATAGATTTTAATGTTATGATATTTGCGTTATTATAATGTTAAGAGATATTTATCTTTTTCTTGGCACATAATTATAGTATGCCTTGTTTTGTCAAAATTATATTTTATAAACTTATCAATTAGTAAACATTTTCTCCACATTTAAATTTTACATAAAATATAAAAGTGATATACAACTTACACCTTGAGTAAATCGAAAATTCTCTTATACTGGAAAGTTTTAATAATCCATACTAAAGTACTCCTGAGAGATTGGAAGTTTGAAATGGCTTTTTAATAATGGTAAGTGAGGCTTCAAGTCATAAAAATATGACTTATTTATAATCATAAAATGGTAATTGCTGTGTATTATATTTGTATTGAAATTTGTTCTTGACATAGAAAAATAAATCACCAGTTACCAGATACCAGTTGTACCATTGACTAATCTAATTACTACATAATATTTATAGTCTCTGTGCTTCATTAATGACATGCAGAACCTATATTGTAATTCTTTTGAGAGTTTTAATTTGCACTTAAATCACAACACTTCAATTTATCTTAATAGTTTTGAGTTGCAGGTCTTTAAATATTGAACATTTTATAACATTGCAAATAGCTCACTACACTAAGAAAATTACATTCTTTAACTCTTCTTCAAAAAGTCTTTGTACCTGCACAAGTTCAGAAGTGTCCTTTTGTTGTAATAAGACTGAGAGATGAATGATGGATATGGAGATAGAGATGAAGATGAAGTATGGACACAAAGATAATAAATATTTAAACGGAGTAAATATGAAGAAAAATAAATTAGTATTTTTTAACTGAAGAGTATAGCCGTCAAATATGCTGAACATTGACATTCAGAATTAGAAAAACAAGAACCACCAAAAGAAGACCACATGCCGTAGGTGAGATATCATTTTAATTAGTTTATCACACATCAGGAATTGACCTTCCACTTAAAAGATGTGAATGCTGGTTTTTGTCAAATTCTGAGTCACTGATACATACTATGAAGTGCAGATAGAAAAGAGTGAAATCAGTAAGATGGCCAAATAAGATGTCGCTTGTTCATTTCCCCCTCTGAACCACTATAATTTGGCATACACCCATAAATAAAAGTACCTGTTTGGCAGCTTTGGGAATCAGGAGATTGTGAAACCTCAGTGCAGTCAAAGACCAAAAGGAGCCATTTTGAGAAGTCAGGTTTGCATGCAGGTGGCTGACTTGCCCACTGTGGTCCCAACTTCAGACCCTGAGAACTCGGCTACAACCCCATTTGGCTGTGTTCTGTCACCAGCCCCATATACCTAGAGCCCAGAAGGAGCCACACCCTCCAGAGCATTGGGTAACAGGTATACAGACCTTGAAGTGGCCCATGAACCTGCCCCAGCCGTCTCTGCACCATCTGGGAGCCCCTGAAGGTGAGCCCGCCAAACTCAGTCAGGCTGCAGATCCTGAAAGGACCCTATATGCAATTCCACCTTCCTCGCAGTCACAATCCTCCAGCAACCCTGAGGGTCCATAGTCCCAGCGGAAGGTACTCCTCCCTTCTGAGCACCAGGAGATACTGAAATGGCCTTATACTTGACTCCAGGCCCCTCCCAGCCGCTGTCTGTAAACAGTTTTGCTTCAACGGGGACTTAGCAAGAGACATTCCTGGCTATACCTCCAGGAGACCTTAGAATGACTCCATACTCAGCTCCAGCCCTCCAGTCAGTCAGGAACTAGTCTGGTCTACCCAGGGACCTGGTGGGAGACGCACACATCCACGAATCCAGAACCAGGTCTACAGACCTCAATTTCTGTGGAGGAACCTGAAACAGCCTGGGGGTTCAGTTCTGGATCCTCTCAACCACAGTTCAGGGCCAGACCTGCTCACCCAGGGACCTATCCAGTGACCAAACAGCACTCAGGGACCTGGCAGGAGCCACACCTGTCCAGGAACCCAAGAATAGGCCCATTGTCTAAGGACCTAACTGTGGACCCTGAAGTAGACCCAAGTGCCAGAGCCATTCTACTAAACAAGGTACCAGAGGCAGCCCATCCACCCAGGGACCAGACAGGATCCATCCATGCTGAAATGAGGCCCTGGTTAAAAAAAAAAAAAAGAAAAAAGAAAAATGCCTGCCAAGCTCAGACCCTGCTACAAACCTAGCAAGAGCCTCATAACTGGCTCCAACCAAGCATGACTGTGGTTCTAGAGGTAATCTGATCAGTCCAGGGAGTACAGAAGGTTTTCAGAGCAGTAAAAAGACTCTCTGTGATACCAGAGTGATGGATCATATGTCACTGTGCGTGATTATGGCATGTCAATGCAGCTACGTCAGTTGAAGCAAATGTACCACCCTGGCGGGCAGCGCTGGTAATGGGGAGGCTACGTGTGCGCATAGTGGGTATAAGGGATATCTCCGGACCTTGTCCTAAATTTTGCACTAAAAATAGTAAAACATTAGTAATAATAATATTAACCTAACAGCAGTAAAATTCCATTTACTCCTGCCTGTGTTTCTTATCTTCTAATTCACATATCCATATTTTAGAAATTCATGACACATTTTTTTGTTAATTTTTCATTAAATATTCCATATATTTTTAAGGAAATGGAAAGCAAATCTGTTATATAATGTTCTCTTGTATTCACTTATATAGTTACCCTTTCCAGTAGTTTTAATTTTTCTCTGCATTGTTGGGTCTCCACTGATATCATTTACCATCAATACTTTGGTATTTCTTCTAGGGCAAAACTTCTGGATATAATTTCCTGCAACTTGTCTCTCTCTGAAATATCTTTGTTTACATTGAATATTTTTTACAATGACTTCTGTTGGACCTTTTTTATCAGGACTTTAAATATAGAATTCGTTATCTTTTGTCTTCTATTTATTTTTTTTTCTGATGAGAAAAGAAGCTGTGGTTTTTATTGTTATTTGTATAAGTGCAATGTATCTTTTTCAATTTTCCTCAGAATTCTTTTAAGTTGTTGTGTTGATGTTAGTCTTAATTGTATATTGTTGTTTTTCTCTTTGTCAGCAAACTGACTGTATCTCAGCGTGGTTTTCTTTGTACTTACGCTACTTGGAGATTGCTGAGCTTCACCAACCTCTGGGAAACTCTCGCTCATCATCTCCTATAACCTGTCTTCTGCCTATTCAGTGAGATGTCAGAGTTCTGAATCTACTTTTCAGTCTAGATTTTTGGGCAGCTGGGAGGGGTTATTTTCTTTTCTCTAATGGAGCACCCTTCTTTCTGCACCTAGGAAAACAATCTTTCTCCCATTTGGTGACTTGTTCCCAGATTTCGTGTGCTGCTAATACAACCTCATGAAGGTCCCTAACTTTTAGTATACCACCATTAACTCAATGAAAGCCTTGAGCTCTTATTTGATATTTCTCCACTGTCCTGTTCTTAACCCATCCTTCAGCATGCCACTATGCTAAGCTCATTAAGACCCTTGCTCTAGTAGGAATGCTTGCGTTTCTCCAAAATTCATATGCTGAAAACACAATGCCCCAAATGATTGTATTAGGATGTGGGGCTTTTGGTATCTGACTAAGTCATGCGGGCTGAGCCCTCAGTGATGGGATTCGTACCATTATAAAAAAGACCCCAGAGGGACTTTTCCCCTTCCACTATTTGCAGACACAAAAGAAAGTCTTAGACCTGGAAGAGGATCTTCACTCAACTATGCTGGCACCTTGATCTTGAACTTCTAGTCTCCATAACTGTGAGACATATAGTTCTGTCGTTTATAAGCCACCCTGTCTGTTTATTGTGTTATAGCAGCGCAAAGGGACTAAGAAACCCTATATCCTGTGGGGATACCTTTTTCAGGACTTTTTCTCTTCCCTCAGCCTTTATCACACTGTTTTTGTCCCCTCGGTAAATGGCACATGGGAAGGAATTAGCAGGTACATTCAAATCAGATTTGGTAGGCTCCTCTGGATTCTAATCCAACCGTCTCACTCAGGTGTCACGTTAAAAAATTGATAAAATTTAAGGCGTTTCTTCTTATCACCCTCTATGGTAAATTTGTCTTTCTTAATTCCATTCCACCAAAGGTGGAACAAACTGTGGAACTCATTTCTCCCAAGAAATGCTCATATATTTTTGAAATTTAGGTTTTTTTCAGACTTATTTGCATTATCAGATTTCTGATGGGCTACCTAAAACAATGACTTTGCAGCCTATCTAGGTTTTTCCTCTTTTGATAGGTATGTTAAATGATTCTAGAGACTTTCTACATCCTCACCAGGGTACAATTCATTTATTTATTTCTAAACTTTTATTGTCCTTACATGTTAGGTGTGATTTTTGTAAGAAACATAGAGGATCCCTCCCTCTTTTTAAATCTGTGATAATTTTTCTGCATTTTATACGATTTATGCACTTTATGTACTAACTTCATTCCAAAATCCTTAATTGAATTATTTTCCCATGACCTTTCCTTAATTTGAAAGTATGTTCTGCTTGCTAGGTTGTGTGCTTAATTTTTTTTTTTAAACAAGGCAACTAACTAGATAAATAGATAAATACCCATTTAATTATATTTTAAGTGGGTTTTTTTGGTAAAGTGACCACAAAGTGCATGTAAGTGTACTTTTGATATATATCCTCTGCACGGTGTATGTGGATTCATTAGTGTAGGAGAAAGAGAATCAGTGTCAAACCTCCACTGGATACTTTCTTTTGTCTCCAAAGGGCTTCTTATTTGGTATTTATAGGGAACCCTCTTCTTACCCTAAAGGTGGCCACTGACAGAAAAGTGCAGATATTCAGAGTGTGGGTTCTGATTCAAAAACATCTGAATCAGTGTTTACTTTCCAACTGCTGCTGTGACGAATAACCATACACTTAGTGGTTTAATACAGCACACATTTTTTTTCCCCCTTAATTTTACATTCTGTTGATCAAAAGTATGACATCAATCTCATTGGACTAAAATTAAGTTTGACACGGTGCATTCATTTCTAGAGGCTCTTAGGGAGAATCTGTTTCCTTTTCTTTTCCAACTTCTGTATGTCGTGCCATTCCTGGGCAAAGTCCTTCATCCTCCATCTTCAAGTCAACAATGAAAGGTTGAGTTCATTCTACATAGCATCACTCTGACCTCCCCTTCTGCCTTTCTTTTCCACTTATAAGACCACCCCAATAATCCAGGATAATATCAATATTAAGGTCAGCTGACTGGCAGCCTTAATTCCACTGGCAACTTTAACTCCCTTGGCCATGTAACCTTACATATTTATAGGTTCCAGGGATTAGGATATAGCCATCTTTGATGGAAGAGTATTTTACACAATCACGTCCTGAATCCAACCTTGGATCAGCATCCTGGCTCTAGCTCTTAGAATTTGTCCACAATATTATACCTTTAAAAGCTTTAATTTCCTTATTTGTAAAAAGAGGATAATCATCATAGCTTTGCTTATTTGTTGTTAGGAAATAATTTGGTAATCTGTGTAAATAGTTGAGAGTAGAACACAACAAACAACAAATAGCCAATAGATGCTAATTATACTGCTATTGATAATACATACAATTAGAGGATAAAAACAGGAGAAATATTCTTAAGATTATATATATTTTTATCTGTTCCTCCTGCATTTTTATAATTGGCTGATTAGCTATATATAGTTAGGGTAAATCTACTTGGGAAATGCTTTAAAATATTTTGGAGAAGTATATCATTAACATTACTTTTATGGTTTAGTACTGTGGACAAAATTGATACTCATAAAACATTAGATTGTTAACAATATCTCTGACTACAGAGCTGAACAGCATGGCTGGGCTCCGAGAATGGTAATCACTGTCCAGATAGACCCTGTGAACATTTCAAGGATGCCAACACTGTCCTGGCATCTGCCATGGAAGCAGATGCTGTTTACATCTGTTTTCTATGACAGTCACTGAAGATGGCAGGAAAAAAAATCTACATTTTAACACAAGCTGCTCAAGTATTCAAGAACATGTTTGACTTGTCAAGGCACTTTTTAAAAATTATCGTAAGAGATGAGATTTATAGAATATACACATTTTCACTAATGAAGAAATGTTTTTTTTTCTGAATTTACCTGTGAATAAATATATGGTGTATGATTTCCAATCAATTGCTCTCATTGAATTCTGACAGACAATATTTTTAAGCAAAAGGAACAGAGAAAGGAAATAATTGTTCTTTCATTTTAAAACTTACACTAGAATTATTGGTCAAATTTACCATATATTGTGTACTTGAAACAGAGATTCTGTAAGATATATTCACAGAGATTAATATAGTTTCTTCTAATTTAAAAGGTTATTTTTTTCCACCCCTAACAACCTTGTTAACTTAGCTCCAATCCTTTAGGAACTTTTAAGTAAACTCAAAGACATTATTGCTTCTCAAGCACACTGAGAAAAATCTTAATTTTACAAACTGTCCTTCCTAAAGTGATTTTTATCAGCTCTGGACAATAGAAGCTAGACTGCAAGAATAATTTTTTTTTAAATGTTCACCTCATCTAGCTATTTTTATATATAATAATTACTGGAGAGGATTTTTAATGTTGGGACATTAGGAAAATAACAAATAGGAGAATGATTGCATAAATGGAGCAAGCATTTTAAAATTTACTTAAACATCACTTTATACAATAGCTATAAAGAGGATATAGTAAATTTTGTCATGAGACACTTATTGATAAATAAGAAAGTATTTCCCCTTTAATTTAACAGAGCTCATTCCTACTGAACCAGATCTCCTAAGTATGCAAGGTGTGCAGAATGTAACTTTCTTATAATATTCTGTCTGCACATTATGCTTACAAAAAAAAAATCTCTGCATCTAGTATCCTTTTAATTGTTCAGTATCCTTTTAATTGTTTTTGTCTAAGATGGTTATTGCTGTCAAAATGATTTGCAATAATGATTCCTCTTGATTATGCATAGCTCTAGTAATGGCATCTGTATTGGTTTGCACGGATGGAGAACATTTGAGTGTCTTTCAGCAGAATATTCCGGGCTTTGGTAGAGATGGTAAATCCATGACTGCTGTCCAAATAGAAAATAGTTACATCCCTAGGTAGGAAAGAAAAAGGTAACATGCAAATTGCTCTAGAGAACTTTAAAAAGTGTCACTGACAATGACCTTGGTTGCTCACATATCTTCCTGTTTAACTTCTTACCAGAAAAATAACACTACACTGTTCACTCTAAGTATGTTCCTACATAAGACTAAATATGTAGATTAACACATAGGTA
Organism: Rhinolophus ferrumequinum; assembly: GCF_004115265.2. Lineage (NCBI taxonomy): Eukaryota > Metazoa > Chordata > Mammalia > Chiroptera > Rhinolophidae > Rhinolophus > Rhinolophus ferrumequinum. Next base: position 37,490,637 of record NC_046299.1, on the reverse strand, counting down.
AAGGTCTGTGTATTATTTTTAAATTGGGAATATAAAGTCTTCTTAAACAAAATATAATCCCTATTTGACTATTTTAAACATAAAAACGCATAAATACAATTTAATACCTCAGTCAATACTTACCTGGATCTCTTGAATAGAAAATAGTAAACTAAATAAATTGCCCCATACTTACTGTGAATTGATGTATTTTATAACTATATTCTTACCTCCTCCTAGTATTATATACATACATTTAACACAACTGAACTTTATCATATAATACATAAATATATGAAAATATACTTATTTATTAATTAAGGCCCTAAAACCTTATCTAATCATTCATATTTTATGATTATCTCCTAGTTTTGAAACAAAACATAAAACCACTGATTAAAATAATTAGAACGAGCATAAGTCTTTCCAGTGAAGAACATCTTAATTCTACTTGGATTTGAAAGTGTTAAAATATGAGCCTCATATATAAATGCAGCACAAATAATGCAAATCAGTGCCCTAATGGAAGTTTATTTAGGCCTATAGTTCAATACACATAAATTTTAATTGTTTTGCTTTATCAAACAAATCACTGCTTTTTTTTTTTTTTTAGGTTGGATTGGTTGAAGTTTTCATTACAGTTAAAATAAATATAAATATTTCAGTTTATCTTTAAAATATTTTATAGTATCTTTAAAAAGCATCAAATGTCCCATTTTATAAATATATTACTTTTCCTTAATATGTGAAATATATTAAACTTTCAAAATTAAAAATGTTTGAGATCATTACCATCAATAGTTCAATAATAAGTAGAAAAAAGCCACAATCAAATAATGTTTTGAAATATAGAGCAAGTTATTCAAGAGAATAATTTTTACAATATTATGAAGCAGGAAAAACTCATGACGTATCAGAAAAAAATCATATATCAAAGATAATCTCAGTGGTTATATGTGAATTTCCAAAATATGAAAGCTATCATTTAGACAAAATAATAGTTCAATATAAACACACACACACACACACAGACACACACACACACACACACACACACACACCCCAAACTTAGAAACTACTGTGCATCAGAGGACAATCAACAGAGTGGAAAGGAAACTCACAGAATGGGAGAAAATACTTGCAAATCCTCTGCCTGATAAAGGTTTAGTTCACAAAATGTAGAGAACTCCTACAACTCGACAACAGAAAACAAAAAAACAGATTAAAAAGTGGGCAAAAGGTTTGAACAGACACTTCTCCAAAGATGACATACAAATGGCCCACAAGCGTATGAAATGATACTCAACATCACTAAGTATCAGAGAAATGCAAATCAAAGCTACAGTGAGATATCACCTCACGGCTAAAATGGCTATTAATCAATAAAACAGAAAAAAGCAAGTGGGACAAGGATGTGGAGAGATTGAAACACTTGTGCACTGTTGGTAGGAATGTAAAATGATGCAGTCAGTATGAAAAAACAGTATGGTAGTTCCTCAAAAAACTAAAAATAGAATTAGCACATGTATTAGTCTGCTCAGGCTGCCATAACAAACTTCCGCAGAAAGGGTGGCTTAGACAACAGAAATCTATTTCTCACAAAGCTGGTGATTGAGAAGTATAAGATCAAGGTGTCAGCTGTTCTGGTTCAGTTTGAGAGCTCTCATCTGGGCTTGTAGATAGTTACCTCCTGCTGTATCTTTACGTATTTTTGTTGTTGTCGTTTGTTTGTTTTTCTGTGCTTGGACAAAGAGAAAGAGAAAGAGAGGGGAAAATGGTTAGTGGGTACAGAGTTTCAGTTTTGCAAGATGAAAAACTTTTGGAAATCTGTTGCACAAAAATGTACATAAACTTAGCATTACTCAACTGTACACTTAAAAATGGTTAAAATGGTATGTTTTATGTAATGTGTTTTTATCATAATTAAAAATAAATGTTAATTATATTAAATATAGGTGAATTTTTTCTAGAGCTAAGGAAATGATTTGTCTTATGATTTTTTCATTAAAAAGCAGGTTATAATAAATGGAAATTCAGTGCTACTTACCATCATACCAATTTAATATAATTAATTAATATTAATATATAACTTTCATTAATGGATATTTGGTCCCGTTCAAACGTCCAGAAAGACATTTATTTCACAATAAAAGGTCCATGATCTTTGGTCCTGTCCACACTGTCAGGGAGACATTTAGTCCAAAGTTTGTATAAATCCTGCTCTCCTGCAAGATTCGAACCTCGACCAAAACACCTACCCCTTGTGCCATTACCCGGTAGACTACCGAAGCAAGAAGGATTATTATTAGTAGTACAGCCATACCACAGTTACTGGAGCAAGAAAACAGAGTACTTTTATGTATTCATCCTGCAAACCCAAACTAGAAATAAGCATTGTGGTCTATTTGAACCCAGGGACATCTTAAGTATGGACATTTTGGACAGGAACAAATATCGAAAACCTTTTGCCATGTCTCCAGGTACGTTTTGGACTGGACAGAATGTCCTGTGAGGAACTCTTCTACAATTTATATGTATCACATGAAGATATTCTCACTGTTTTAAGACAGAAAGTAACTAAAATGTATGAATGGGCCTGTAGAAGCAAAAGCAGTTGTTAATCTATGCAATACTACAAATTATGTTTCTTTGATTTTGCCATCACTGTTTTTTTTGTGACAAACTGGGGGGTGAGGAGTGGGTGTGGAGGGGAGAGAAGGAGGGCATCCTTGCGTTAGTGAAGGCAGCTTTGCTCTGACTGGTAACAAGCTCAATGAGAGAAAGCTGATCCTTTTGGACATACTATTCAAGAGTAAGTTTGTTGTCTCCCAGTTTTGGAAACCTGATTCTATGAGCCCTGGATTGACGGAGCCAGTTTTCAAGTCACTTTAGCTAGTGTCCGCTCCTCGGTGCCACTCTCTCTAAGGCTACCTTTAACCAGGAGCGGGGGGTGGGGGGCGTGGGTGGAGTATAGGTGTCTGGATCAAATTCAAAGGAACAACCAGGATCTAGGGAGCTCCTTGGGATTCAGAGCGGTTCTCCCATGAGGGAAATGTAGGAGGGGAAGCCTCAGGGTTCGGATGTGCCAGGCACCTCGCTTCACCAGGCGTTCTTCCCCAGCGCTAGCAGCTCTGGGCAAGAGAACAGCGCACCCAGCGAGCGAAGGCGCCCTCTGCAGTTCCCCGTGCGCCCTCGTCCTGCACTTGACCTCCCCTCCCACCGGGCTCGCTGGGATGGCTCTCTTGGGTAAGATTGGGGAAGCGCAGCGCCAACTCAGTCCACCAGAAAAGCTGGGAGCTTGCGGTTCCGGACGCCAAGACCACAGCTCCGGTCACTGGCTCCGGCCGCGCGCTCGTCTCTGCCCGGGAGACCGTGACCAAGCCCACTGCGGACACTGGGCGTACAGAGGCCGGTGGCCCAGGGGTTCCCTTTAGTGGCAGCTGCTGCGGACAAAGCCCATTCTGCATCGTTTCAAGTCAGTGACACCGCAGGGGGTTGGAGTACATTGTGGGCTAGAAAATCTCCCAGGAGCGTTGCAGCCTTTGCGAGCATCGTTCCTCCTTGGGAAAAAGCGGCTCATTGGCTCAGCGGAGACCCGGCTTTGTACCCAGAGGCTGGACATGCGGTGGGCACGGGACTGACACTGCGGGGAAGGGGGGGCATCCTCTCTGCCGAGGGGGCCCTTCTCCGCCCGCCTTGCAAAGGGCAGCACTGGGGTTAGGTTTTGGGTCCTGTGAGGACCCAATCGCTAAATGGTAGAGGTGACCCCTTACGATGTCAAAATGATCTCAATGAACCAATCTCCGAAACGCCTCCTGAGCCCACCTGGCATCCAGAGGTTCCAGCCAAGGAAGCGGGTTCCCACCGCATGCCTTTCCGGGTTGCTCCTGTCCAGTGGGAGACATGGGCATGTCTACATTCCACTTCAGTCCCTTTCGCCCCTTGCTTGGTACCTTGACCCTGAGAGAGAAATACAACTCTGAGATTGTCTGGTTATACTCTCCTATGCTGGCCACAAGTCATTATCCCTTAAGTGACAGGCGGTCCAGAAAGCCACACAGTTTATGGAGTTGGGAATGGGTAGGGAAGGTAGGGTTTCAGGGAACTCCGGGAGGCAGGCATCCCCTTCACTGTTCTTACTGTGTGATGAAATATCCCGCCCCTAGCTACTTTAAGGGAGCGCTAACCTTGCAAGACAATGAACCAAGCGGGAGTACGGGTGTAGGCGTCAACAAAACAGATTATCTGTCCCCTGACTTCTTAGCAAGTTTCACTGGAAATCTGTTTCTTTGAAGAAAATTTATTTGGTCTGCGTTATTTGTGCTTTTCTAAAGCCCTTCAATGTTCAGCTCCTCTCCCTTCTCCCAACTTCCCTCTGATTTTTCAGGGCATATTCTCTTCAAAGAGCGAAAACGCTGTCACAGTTACCAATTTCCAAAGTTTCCAACGCCCTTTCAGTAATACCTGTCCATCATGTTTAGTCAGGCCCTCCCAGCTCAGGGCTAACGTCTGAGGAAGAGCACCGAGCTCTAGAAGTAACACTTCAAATGCAGCTTCCAGGTGAATGGCCCTAGCTAGGAGGAGAAGTGGATTATGGAGAGCAGACGGATATTGTGGGTTCTCTCAGTGATCAACCCTTCCATACACAACCGGAAACACACACACACACACACACACACACACACACACACACACACACACACACAATTTCCCCTGGACTGCCGCTAGAGGGAGGGCGGCAGGGTGGGTTTGAGAGATGGAACACACATGGAGCCTGCTCTCTGGCGGAGTTTATGTAAAAGCTTCCAGAGATTGTGATAAAGAGGAATCTACCTTGCTTAGGTTGAAACTGCACAATGGGGTGGAAATGTAAGCATTATCTGTCATTCACAACTACAGATTCCTTTGATATTGAGACTCCCCATTCTATTACCCTTCCACTGCTCTGGACAATGAAAAGTCTCCAAGTGCCTAGAATAGAGCCAGGACACTTAATAAGTGTGGTCAGGTGGTAATTTCCTTTTTCCGTAGGGAAATTTAGTAAAGAGACGCGGGAATGTGAATCCTGTTTCCACCTCTGTTTAATCTTACTTTATGCCTTTTAAAAAATAGCTGATGTATCATTGTTTTGGGGAAAAAAAGTAAAAAACAGAAACAGAATCGGTCATTTTACACAGGATAAAGAAATAAAATACCCCTTTTTAAAATTATATTTGTGAGTTTGAATTTAATTCCTCACCTCCAACCTGGAAATAAAAAAAAAAAAATCCTTAGAAAATGCCGCTTATAGTAACATATTACTTTAAGAAATACTACTTCCTTGTGAATTTTAAAAACAAATCACCTAAGAAAAAGTAAGGATTATTTAAACAACCCTAATAGTTCCATCTATTTTGACCGAAATAGGAAGTAGGCTAAGGGAAATTTTAAGTATTACCTTGATTGAAATTACAAGATTGAAAAATCTAATCCCATTCACGTAAAAGGTGTCAGGTGGATTTCAACTAATTTTGCAAAATGAATCAAAATGATGACTCAAACCAGAGTGAAAGAGGAAAGTAATTTCCCTGAAAACCAGGTGATGAGCGCCTTGGTGACCCAATACTGGCTGCGTGCGCAGAGTGGCCAGACCCCTCTCCACGCAACTCTGGATCTGTTCAATTTGGCAAACGCACCCACGGCAGAAATGCCACCGGTACTCCGTTTGCTATGATGGGCTTGGGGATTGACACCCTGCAGCGCTGTTTCTCCTGGAAATCAGTCAGTCTCATCCGTGCGAGCAGATCGCCCTCTGTGCGCTACAACCTGCGGGGCGGGGAGCCCTGGCGCTCACCCCGCCAGCTCAGCTGGTGCTGACGTCCATTCAGGCCCTTCAATGTGTCTGTCCCTGCGCAGGAGGGAACAGACTTTGTAGCAGTCACTTTGCCCGGAGGTAGTCGCGTCTCTGCTCTTGCAGGCAGCAGCTCCACATCCCCTAGCTCTTCCTGGATCTGCGTTTGTCTCTCCTCTTTGCACTGAGTCCCGGCCAGCCTCTCCAGAGGGAGGCACATTTGGTATTTGCACCCCAGGCGTGAACCAACAGGGCTTCCCATGCCCGTTGCTTTTCTTGTGGACTCAAAAAACAGAGATTCCGAGGTGCTCTCGGGGATCGCTCGAGGAGCGGGGAGCGTCTTCTCCCTGATTTTGGAAGGGGGTGATTTTCATGACTGGTGAAATCGTCCTCCCAGCCTCTCTACCCGCAACTTGTTTTGCTTTCTTCTCACTCCTGTGTGTGCGGTTCCAACATCAAAGTTTTTCTCCATACCCCCCAAAATCTATACATTTAATCCATCCTCCTCCCCAGCGCTGTCTCCGCCAGGCCTCCTCGCTGTGCGGTGAGTGGATAGCAGGGCGCGCAGTGTGGCAGCGGCGGTGGAGATTGAAAGGATCAGGCGAAGCAGAAGGAAAGGAGCTGCTGCTGGGGGCTCCGTGGGTAACCCTTTGCCAAGCGAAAGAGCTGGATAAGAGCGCAGAAGAGGAGCAGGAACCTTCCAGGACGCTGGTGCCCGAAAACTGGATTTTAATCACCATTCTGGTTGTGCGTCTCTGTCCCTTTCTCTCATTTGGTAACTAGTCGGGAGAAGCGCTTGGCACGAGCGCTCTGCAGGACCCAAGCTCCGGGCTGCTCCGGATCCCTGTGTCCGCTGCTGCGGAAGGAGCAGAGGGGAGGACGCCAGTGGATGCTTACTGGAGCCTGGAGGTAGGCAAGGGGGTGGGATCCTGATTCTAGGGCTCAGCCCAGATTCCAAAAGGGTGTCTTGTTTCATGGAGTCGAAACATTCTTCTTCCCTTTATTCCCCATCATACCCTCCCCTTTTTGAATTCAGGCTCAGGAATAATCAGAGCCACAGCACTCTCAAGGTGGACTTCTTTTTCATTGCTCATCGCCTGAATGCCTCATCCTTACAGTTGTTAGGGATCTATGAGCTTCGCTGGGAAGTTGATAGCTTGCAGATTTTAAGAAGGTCCAACCTGATTTTATTCAGTTTCTTAAAGGATGTGTTTCCTGTGGGCAAGAATTATGGGAAATAAATGTCAGTGTCATATACAACTGCAATAGCTGCTCGGAAATCACCTACATTTCCCCCAAAAAGTTTTCCTCATGCAAGTTTTCTTAATGTCCAGATGGAGAGCATCAAGACTTGTTTTCTTGCATTATATATAAACTGGGGAGGGTGCTCTCCTTCTATAAAGTGCAAGATATCAAGGGCAATGTATTTTTTTTTTTTCCCTGTGCTGACCATGTAACAAAGCACTTGTGAGGGTAGAGAAACTGGAACACTTCCACATTCTTCAGGAATAATGAAAGATTGTGCTGTTTCCAACCTTGCCTGAAGTTTTTATTTAATTGCTTGAGTTTTTTTTTTCCGTTAAGAGAGGTAATTTGGGTAAGACTGAACTAATATCTTCAATGCAAGTCAGTGTGATGAGATTTTGTGTATCGTGTGTGTAATTGATCCTTACACTTGCAGGTTAGCTAATGGCAGCGATTGCATGAGACGATAGAAACAGCCCCTGATTTTTTTTTTTTCCAAATGGTATATTTGAACTGTAGGGGCATTTTAAAAATCAATATTCAAATTTATGTGGCAAGAATATGGATGCACAGGTGAAAATAGTAGGAGTTAACTTTAGGAGTCTGGTTTGTTGAAAATCAGTACATTGGATTTCATATCTACATATGGTAATCGGTGAAATAAATGAACCAGTTAGTATTCTGAGCTTGCAATACTTGGCTCTGTAGAAAGACTGCTGTTATGTTACATTGTGATCTCATTTGTGGGAATAAAATATTGTTGGATGGTTTTATTCACTTCCTCACTCTTGTGTGCTATAGACAAGGCTTGAGTTCTGGTCTCATTACACATAGCTATCTCCTCATACAATGTGTCCTCACGTAAGTTGCAACTAGTGGGATCTGGAGCTTCTTCCTCTACTCCTTCTACCACTCCTCCCCCTTCTTCTTCTTTTTCTTGTCTTGCTCCAGAACACTGGTAGCTTCCAATCTGAACCCGAATCTCCCTCTGTGCAGAAGGGCTTGTCGCATGTGTGTTCTTCCTCGTGGTGTAGCTCTGAGTCGAGGTTGCCCTGCATTTAAGTTAATACCCCGGCAGTAAATGTTGTGCAGTTGTTTGGTAGATACTTAGTGTACCCAAGTCTCCTGCATAGCCAGGGAAGGGGGTAGAGAGGATGAGCAGAGCGCCTAAGGGGAGGCTATGGTGCAAATGAAGAGCTGACACAGTAAACTAGGAATATGGATTGTACTTAAAGGGAATTGAGGCAGGGCAGAAAGAAGGAATAAAGGTGAAATTTTAGTTGTGTGAACATATGTGTGTGTGGAGGATGGATTAGCTTCAGCAAGAGTCATCCTTACCTTAGATCTGCATGAGCAGGTTTATCTCAAATGTCAGCTTCTTGCTTTATTAAATGCTTTTAAAAAAATGGAGAATCCCAAGGAAATAAACAGCTCTCATTTTTAGTTCCTTTCAATTAAACTCTTTAGTCGTAGGATCTTAAACAGCTTTCCTCAAATTGTAGTGCCTAGAGAATGTGTAACAATTGAGATTTAGGACTCCTAACATAACTTGATCAAGCGGATCAAGTTAACGGCATGTTTAACGCCATGGGTAATTTCAGTTCTCCTGGTTCAAGAATTATCCCATGAAAAATGTTGATGAACTTGCTTTTGTTAGAGAGAGTATCGTACAGCATGTTAATCTGAAAACTTTTTCTAGTATTTGTTCTTCTTGAAGCTTTGTTGTTTTCCATTATCAGTGCCATTATTATTGTCATGTCTGTCCTTTTAGGACATGGCTATTCTCAAATGCCAAACTTCTATTACTTGTATATGTGACATGCTGGATGGTGGGTATTTGAAATTAAAACTTGGAGAACTAGTACTGAGGTGATGGAAATGCTTCATGCTTATTGAGATCTTAAGTTTATAAAAAATCAATGTGCTAATGGGTTGATTGGAGGATAGCTTTAAGTAAACATTATGATTATCTCTTCCTCACTGGAGAGAGGACATTTTTTAAAATGCTAATCTTTTTATTTCGTATATTTACCTGTTTATATTTTTCATAATGCAAAGTAATTCAAGTAGTTTACATGAAATTATAGAAAGAGAAAGTAAACTTAAAAATTCCTACAATCAGTTTTCTCTATTACCTTTCTTTATTTCCACTAATAAAACTTCACAAAGGTGTCATAAAAGTGAAGGAAATGATTGCTGAAAGCCTGAACCCAATGGCCAAGATTGGTCACCTCTTGCTTTTTGCAAGTGACATTTCCATGAAATTCTTAATTTTCCCCATTCTTTTCAACCAAAGTGAGTTGATCATTCATTGTCATGGTCTTCAATATAGTTTGGTGTTCATGAGCATTCTGGTATTACAGTTCTAATTTCTTTGTTTTATAGTATTTCCTTATACAATGCTACTTGTATATAACATTTTCTTTTTTCACATTTTGTACTTTTTTGGCAATAGTAGGCAGTTAGAACTTTGTAATACTTAAAATATTTGCAAAGTAACAGCACAGCATCATATATGGATACAGGAAGAGGATATTGTTTTTGCTTATTTTTCAAAAATCACTTTAGTTAACTGTATATGTGTTGGTTGACACTATTTTCAACTATGTGCATGTTCAAAAATTTAAAAAAACTGCAGCTTTCATGCTTTAATAAAATATGACCTCTCAAGTAATACATGACACAGTTTAATGTGAATTATATGCTAATTTTTGAGTTGAGTACTTTTTGTTGTTGAAACTCCAACAACCTCTTCAGATATTTGATTGATGACAGCCTAACAAGTTGGGAACCTGAGAAGGAAATCACAAAAGTAGTTTAATCCTAACAAGGCAACTTTAACCTAAGAAAGGTATGTTTTTGCTTCATATTAACCCCAAATTACAGATGTTATGATTGATATATTGAGATTAAAACATAGTGCCTTGTGGTCCAGGATTCCTGCCATTTTAAAGACTTTTGTATGTTAACGACATCACTGATAGCAAATACAATCCATTTCTATGTATAAAAATGTCAAACATTTAACTTAGAAGTTCTAGAAACTTAATTTTCTATCACATAGCTTCTCTCCCCATGGGGTTTGAGAAAAAGTAGCCCACATGGTATTGCTATGATGATAAATAATATTTTGCATGATTCTACCCTTGAGCCATCTTTAACTACATCTATGCCAATGGAAATATTGGACTTTTCTCTAATGATAAGTTTCCTGACAGTTTTTTCAAACTATTGTCTATTAGAAAGTCTAAGTGCACATTATTGCCAAGGATGGCCTTCATTAAAAATGATTCCACAATCTCTGTCCAAGTAAACCTAGAAACCATGACTCCTGTGTTTATTCCACTCTCCTCCTCCTCTGTGCTCTGATGTAAATTACATCATATCTATAGGAAATAATATCCCTTAAAGTGATTTCACATATGCAGATATATACATATATTCATCAACTACAAGGTTATATATATTATCTTTGTTCTGTTCTTAAAATCAGAATGGTTTCTCATTTACCTACACCATTTACCTTTACCTTATGCTCATCAGTGCTACCTGAAAAAAATCCATTCACAGTAAATCAGTGCTTTGGTAGATTCCTTAACAGGTGTGCTTTGCATTTTAATAGAGGGCCACTAGAAGACAAATCCCAACATGTTTTTTGTGAGGGATTTCTGGTCCCTGGACAAAAATCCTTGTAAGTTAAAGTCTTACAAACCACAGTCACATATATGCAAGCCTGGCTCTACAACCTGGTTGAGGTCTGCTGGTCTCTGTTTGATATCTCATGTCTGCTGTTTGATATCTCTTATCTGGCGTGCCACAGCCTATCCATCCAAAGAGTTTGGGTACAAAACAAACAAACAAAAAGACAAGAGCTTGAGTACATAACTGATATATTTGGAGAAGAAGAATATGACATTGTCTTAATAAATGTAGTGAGCAGAAGTTAGAATTCAGGGACTAGAGATACATCAGAAAGGTAGACCACATCTTAGATCCTCTGTCTTTCTCGGTTTGTGATTGGCAAAGTTTATAAGTTGCATCAGACTAGAAGTCAGAACGATGAAGTCAGAACAGAGAACAATACAAGGTGTGGGAGAAATCGTCATGCCTGGGTCTAGTCTATGGGAGTGGAGAGAGGCCATTTGCTTGCCTGTTGCTTGCAGTTCTCTTGCCAGACAATGTGAGAAATTTGTTTATGGGATGCCAATTAGTAGTTTGATTCCTGGTGAAAATAAATTTTTATATTTCTTTAATTCTTAATAATTTCACATCTAGCAATGTGTGATTGCTTATTGCCAGCACCAGTTTTACTTTGAGGATTTTTCTATTCTGGTGTAGTTTTCACATTTATTATATTAAGAAAAATCATACTTATTGCCCTAACTTACAGTCTATTTTTTTACAATCTTAGAAGTTAATCGTATGAGTACTTGATGATTCACTTCAGGAAGAAATTCCAATTTTAGCATTTAAGTCACAGGGAATATTGGATTTGCTACATCAACAAGGTAAAAGCAAGTTTTACCTTCACAGTTTTAACAGAATACATTTGCAATCATGCTTTTATTTTTTGTACATATTTAATTTTTAACTTGATTCCAAACTCTGTTGAGTCCCTTTTGTTTGATAAAGTGTATTATAAGTTCTTCTTCCTGATTCTTTGTCATCACGCGTAGGCATATCCTCTTTATCTGTTTTCATCCAGATCGGGTTTTTGGAAGGCAGTGTCCTTTATGCTTTGCGTCAGCGCTTCTAATGGATTGATCTTCTCTTAGGCCTTTTTTATGTCAGCACAACATAGTGGTTAACAGTACAAGGTTTGCAGTTGAACTTCCACACTCCAATGTTTAGTTGTTCTGAAAAAGCTCCTTTCTTCAATTTGCTCACTGCTAGTACCTCATGAGTATTACAAGACAGTAGTCAGATAATTCAAGTAACATGTTTATGGCAGTACTTGACACACAATTCAGGCTCTTAAAAGATAAACATTTTAAACAAGTGTGGAGGGAGAGCAATAGATAAATATAAAATCAGATACAACTGCTTGGTAATGCTATGTGTATACAAATATCTTCTTATAGAATCAAAATGTTTGCCATGATCCTTAAAGGGAACATGTGTATTTTATATATTTAAATAAAATATAGTTGAAATTGTCTATTGATTTCTGCTATTTGGACACTGTTAGGAATATTACGTTTTCCAGCATTAAGAAAATAGATTCACAGACAAAAATCTACAAGTAACTCCTGCCTTAAATCATATCAGAGGATACCTGAAAAAGTTTTACCTAAATGAATTTTCCTATTTGAGTGACTAGATCATTAAAAATGAAACAACAAAACAAAACATTATCAGAGGGAGGGCAGGTTTACTGATGTTCAGCATTTCTTTGGCTTTGAATAGCTACAATTAAAAAAATAATAAAAAGCAATGCAATTTAATAAAACGTCCTGACTTTCTGTTGAAATTGTATTTATTCTCCCCACTATACTTGTTGAAAATTATCTGAAATGAAGGCACAGTTATTAGAAATAATTGGATTTTTTTAATAAGGACTACATTCTATCCTGATTTCATTAGAATTGCATTTATAGGAGTTACATGTGTTTCTTCATTTGTTTCTCAGAACAAAACAGTGGCCTTCAGGCTCCTTTACTACTCAGCAGCATTGATTAAAAGAGTAAAATTAACTTAAAAGCTTAGATGGAAAATAAAGTTTAGAATTGTGTTCAGTTCTAAAAGATGCTTGCTATAAAAGAGAAATTTGTTTCTCAAGTTGTCTTCCGCCTTAATTCTGTAGCCAAATTGTCTTACCCACTGTCTCTCTGAACTGAAGGATGTAATGTAATCAGAGCTTTCCCTATTTAAATGATCCTTATCAGACAGATAATTAGAGGATAAGAATTAAAAGAAAGGCACCAAAGAAGTTATTAAATGATTTCACTCTAAAACAGTATGGAATCAATACTATTTCTGTGAATATATGGGCACTAATTGTTAGAAAGAGAATATAAATGTAGTGGATTGCCGTCATGGAACTATCCGATTATTTAAGTGGAATTTTAGATGATATAATTCGGCTGACAGTCACCGATCTACTGGACTAGTCATCTGGGTTTTTTTGTTTGTTTGTTTTGTAGTTTTTCAACAGCAAAAAAATGAATGCATTATGTGGCTTTCATGAACACACTGCATTTTACTTTAAAGTCTTTTATTGCTTGTGGTAATTGTGATTATACATTTTTATAAGAGAAGTATTATTGAGTACTCTGTAGTGTTAAGTCTCTACATGGGATCTCCTCTTGATGTAGAACTTACAAATAAAATCTTTGTAGGCCCTGGGTACCTATGGGTTTTGCACCTGCAGGTTCAAATAACTGTGGATCAAAAATATATGGAAGGGCCGGCCCAGTGGCTCAGGTGGTTGGAGCACCCTGTTCCTAATACCGAGGTCACATGGGCCAGTGAGCTGCGCTCTCTACAGCTAAGACTGTGAACAATGGCTCTCCCTGGAGCTGGGCTGCTGTGAGCTGGAGGTTGGTGTGAGCTGCTGTGGGCTGCTGTGTGCTGCCATGAGCGGCCAGTGGCCAGTGGCCAGCGTGAATGGCCGGCAGCAGGCGAGAGCTGCTATGAGCAGCCAACTGGTGACCGACTGCCTCAGCCAGGGGGAGCACAAGGCTTATAATACCAGCATGGGACAGGTAGCTGTGCCCTACACAACTAGAATGAGAAACAACGGCTTGAATCGGAGTGGGGGTAGAGGGAGAGAGGCTGAAGAAGGGGAAAAAATTGGAATAAACATGCTGAATTTTGCTATGTAGATAGGCCTACAATGGTTGTGTCTATACTGAATGGTACAGACTTTTTCCTTATTGTTATTCACTAAACAATACAGTTTAACTACTATTTCTATAATCTATACATTGTACTAGGTATTCTAGAGATGATTTAAAGTATATGGGAGGATGTGCATAGGTTATATGCAAATACTACACCATTTTATATAAGACACTTGAGCATCCTCAAATTTAGGTATCTGTGGGAGTCCTGGAACCAATCCTGCCGTGGACACCAATGGACGACTATATCTTCTTTACTTAGCGCTCAATGTATAATATGAAACGGACAGGATAAGTATAATAAACTCCCCTATTTGGAAAGAAAAATAGTGGATTGATGTATCTTAGCAAATGATCTTTGTGGAATATATTCCATTTCGTTTCTGCTGTAAACTGCCAATTTATTTCCAAGGTCAATTTTTTTTTGGTAATATTTTTATAATGTAGGTATCAACTATCATACAGTACTATTATTCTGTATTCTCATCTATATTTCCTAAGACTAGCACTTTGTTAAATCAGCTCTATTTCCCAAGTTATCTCAGTCCACAATGTTATCAATGTGTCACTGCCATGTATCCTGGGTCACTATCTTTCCAGGCTCTGATGACAATTTTCTTGGTGCTCACAAGCTGACTCCTAAATAAGATTTTGCTACAACACACCTTATTTCTCAGTACAGATTTCTACATCACTCACTTTTTCTCGTGATTCACAATTATGCATTTCAATAATGAAAACTTGAAAAACACAAAAAGAAAAAAATGTGTCAATAATTCTACCCCTAATGATATTCCTGTTAATTTCCAGGTGCCTGTAATTCTTTGTCAGTCTCATTTTTATTTTAAATAAAATAGACTACTTTTGCCATTTATAAATTTACTATGAGCATTTCATGCCAATATTTTTCTACAGTGCAATGATAGAAAAATTATACAGTTACCAGTATTATGCAGTTCCATTACATCTAATGTTACAAACTGGTATCAGTCTGAATTAGATCCAGTAATGTATTTTGTTGTTACTGTTCACATATTTTTAGGGTTGATTTTGCTGTCAATACTTAGAATTTGAAAATTTTCAGAATTTTCTGCTGCTTTTAAAAATTCATTTAAGTTCTTTCGGGTGACATTGGTTAATAAAATTTTGGAGGTTTCAAATGGACAAGTCTATGTATTGCATTGTGTGTTCACCACCCAGAGTCAGTTCTCCTTCTGTCACCATATATTTGACCCCCTTTACCCTCTTTTACCAACCCCCTACCCCTTACCCTCTGGTAACCACTAAACTGTTGTCTGTGTCTATGAGTGATTTTTTTTTCTTTTTTTATTTGTTTGTTTATCGTGTTCCTTTGTTGCTTTCAGTTTTATATCCTATATATGAGTGAAATCATATGGTTCTCGACTTTTTCTGTCTTATTTCACTTAGCATGACAATCTCAAGATCCATCCATGTTGTCACAAATGTCAGTATTTCATGTTTCCTTATTGCTGAATAATATTCCATTGTATATATGTACATCATCCTCTTTATCCAATTGTCTATTAAAGGACACTTTGATTGTTTCCATGTCTTGGCCACCATGAAGATGCTTCAGTGAACATAGGGGTACATATATCTCTTTGTGGATAAATGTTTTCAGATTTTGTGGGTTGATACCCAGAAGAGGGTTTGCTGGGTCATATGGTAATTCTATTCTAAATTTTTTGAGGAACCTCCATATTGTTTTCCATAGTGGCTGTAACAATTTACATTCCCAACAGCAGTGTATGAGGGTTCCTTTTTCCTCACAACATCTCCAACACTTGTTATTATTTGTGTTGTTGATAATAGACATTCCAACAGGTATGAGGTAGAATCTCATTGTGCTTTTGACTTGCATTTCCCTAATAGCTTGAGAAGTTGCACAGTTTTTCATATATCTGTTGGCCGTTTGTGTGTATTCTTGGAAGAAGTGTCTGTTCAGGTCCTCTGCCCATTTTTAAAATTAGATTGTTTGTTTTTGTTGTTGTTGAGTTGTATAATTTCTTTATATACACGTATTTTGTATATGAGCCCCTTATCAGAGGTGTTTTTTGCTAATATCTTTTCCTGTTGGGTTGGTTGCCTCTTTGTTTTGTTAATGGTGTCTTTTGCTGTGTAGAAGCTTTTCTTATTCATTTATTTTTACTTTAACTTCCCTTGCTTCTTTTGAAAATATGGAAGATTCAGAAACAGTAAGGCAACTTTGCTGCATTGTAGTGATGGTCTGTAACAGAGAAGCTGATGTTTCATTTATAGAGACATGCTGACTCCAGATATAATTGTCATCACCCCACCTTAATCTTTGTACCCCTGCTGTAATGGGGGGTAGATTTTGCCGTACTATAAATATTGCTTCTAGAAATATCTTCATATATCTTTATGTGCATCCACAATTATTGTCTTATTATATATTTGTAGGCATAAAAAATTGTTGGGTTAAATTAAGTACTGAAGAGAGGAAGCAATTTGCATTTTTGCTGTTTAACATTGTGTTTTTCAATGGTGAGACTGATTTTAAATTTATGATAGTTTGTCATTTTTTTTTATTTTTTTTTTACATTAAAATACTGATAATTTTATAAATAAAATCATTTTAAACAGCAAATACATGATGGAATTTCTCTGATACGAGGTTATACATAGTTAAATGACTGATTTTGAAAATACAAAAACAATGTCCTTTAAAAAAAATTTAACTTAATAGGTTTTACAAAATTATCAAAAGTTACAAAGTGCTTTGACTTTGTTCCATTTTTAAAGCAATTGTAGCATAATACCATACCTTCAAAAAAGATGAATTAGGGCATAAGGCTCTTCCTATGTTGCCTAAAAATGAAAACTTACAGACCTTCCAGGCAACGGGAAAGGTTGGGAAGCTGAGTTCAATGCCAGCAAAGCTGTCAGCTGCCCAGAGCTATTTGTCCTTGTTCTGAGAACCAGAAGATTCCCCCTTCCCGGTCTACTCCTATGGAAGAGTCTTAGTTTGTCATTTATATATGTCCATTTCTGAAGGGATTTTATGTCATTTTGAAGTTTTTCTAATAAGTGACATATTTATTACTATTTTTAAGAATTTGTCATATTCACATTTTGAAGATGTATTTAATATATATACTTAGTGTTTAAATTTTTTGTCAAATCTATTAACATTTCCCATTACTTCTTTTAAAAAAAGATTTTTATTAAAAACATAGCTAACATATAATTATATTATTAGTTTCAGGGGTACACCATAGTTATTCAGCATTTATATACCTAAAGAAGTAATCACCATAAGGCCAGCAACCATCCGACATCATGCTGTGGAATCACAATATTATTGACTATATTCACTATGCTTTATATTACATCCCCATGACCTATTTGTTTTATACCTAGGAATTTGAACTTTTTACTCCCCTTCACCTTTTCCCACATTTTTAAATTTTTCAATTACAGTTGAAATTCAATATTATTTTATATTAATTTCAGGTGTACAACATAGTGGTTAGGGATTTATGTAATTTAAGAAGTGATCCCCCTAACTAATCTAGTAACCACCTGACATTGTACATAATTACTGCCATATCAGTGACTATATTCCCTATGCTTTACTTTATATCTTCATGACTATTTTGTAACTACCACTTTGTACTTCTTAATCCCTTCACCTTTTTCACTCTGCCCTCAACCCCCTCCCTTCTATCACCCCAACAAATCTTGTACCCATCTGATGCCATACACAGTTATTACAATATTGTAAAGGAATATTGACTATGTTCCTTATGCTATAGCATAGGTCCCCATAACTACTCTGTAACAATCAATTTGTACTTCTTAATCTATTCCCCTTTTTTCACCCACATCCCCAACACCCCTTCCATCTAGCAACCATCAAAATGTTTTCTGTATCTACCGGTATGAGTCTATTTCTGTTTTGTTTGTTTATTTTGTTCTTTAGATTTTAAATATAAGTGAAATCGTATTGTATATGTCTTTCTCTGTCTTACCCTCTACTCAGAATAATGCCCTCCAGGTCCGTCCATGCCACTGCAGATTGCAAGAACCTATTCCCTTCCATGGCCAAGCAATATGCCGTTGTATATATGTACCACCTCCTCATTATTCATTCATTCAACAATGGGCATGCAGGCTGCCTCCAAATCTTGGCCATTGTAAACAATGCTGCAATGAGCATATGGACGCACATGCCCCCTTGAAGTGGTATTTTGGGTTTCTTCAGATAAATATCCAGAGGTGGAATTACTGGGTCCTTCTTTGTCTCTTGTTATAGCCTTTGTTTCAAAGTCTTTTTTTCTGGCATAATTATTGCTACCAGCTTGTATTGCTTTTTCATTTCCATTTTCATGAAATATCTTTTTCTATCCTTTTACTTTTTGTCTGTGTGTGTCTTTCAATCTGAAATGAGTCTCTTGTATGCATCAGTGTAACGGTTTTGTTTTCTTATCTATTCAGCCCTCCTATGTCTTTTGATTGGAGAGTTTAATCTATTTACATTTAAAGTAATTGTTTTCTTTTCTTTTTTAAATTAGTTTCAGATGTACAAAACAATGTAATCATTAGACATTTATACCCCTTACAAAGTGATAACCCCCCAAATCTACTACACCTCTGACATCATATATAGCTGTTATAATTCCATTGACTATATTCCCTATGCTGTCCTCTACATCCCATGAGTGTGTGTGTGTGTGTGTGTGTGTGTGTGTGTGTGTGTGTATAACTATAGGTGACATTCAATATTGTTCTACTTCAGCTTCAGATTCACAGCATGGTGACCAGACATCTACACAGTCTATGAAGTTGTCTCCCTAATAAGTCCAGGGCCCATCTGGCACCCTACATAATCTTTACATTATTGATTATATTCCTCAAACTGTGATTTTTATCTCCCTGACAATATTGTGACTACTAATTTGTGCTTTCTAATACCTTTACCTTCTCCCCCACCGCCCCTCCCATCTAGCAACCATCAGTTTTTCCCCCTTATATCTCTGAGTCTATTTCTGTTTTGTTTGCTCATTTATTCTGTTCTTTAGATTCCACATATACGTGAGATCCTATGGTACTTCTCTTTCTCCGTCTGACTTATTTCATTTAGCATTGTATTCTCTAGGTTCATCCATGTCATTGCAAATGAAAAATTTCATTCTTCTTTATGGCTGAGTAATACTCCATTATATAAATGTACCACAGTCTCTTTATCCAGTTATCTATCGATTGACATTTCACTTGTTTCTATTTCTTAGCTGTTGTGAATAGCACTGCAATAAACATAGGGGTGCATATATACATATATATGTATATACATATATACGTGTGTGTGTGTGTGTGTGTGTGTGTATTTTTTTTTTTTCAAATTAGTGTTTTGGATTTGTTTGGATAGATACCCAGGAGTGGGATTGCTGGGTCATAAGGTAGTTCCATTTTCAGATTTTTGAGATACCTCCATACTGTTTTCCACAGTGGCTGCACCAATCTGCAATCCCACCAACAGGTCACAAGGGTTCCCTTTTCTCCACATCCTTGTCAACACTTGTTTGCTGATTTATTGATGGTAGCAATTCTGACAAGAGTGAGGTGGTATCTCATTGTGGTTTCTATTTGCCAAATAGCCACAGCAATCTTGGGAACTAAGAACAAAGTGGGAGGCATCACACTACCTGACATCAAATCATACTACAAGGCTATTTTAGTCAAAACAGCATGGTATTGACATAAAAACAGACACACAGATCAATGGAACAGAATACAGAGCCCAGAAATAAAGTCATGCCTATGTGGTCATTTAATCTATGACAATGTAAGCAAGAATTTACACTGGAATAAAGACAGTTTATTTAATAAATGGTGCTAGGAAAACTGGACAGACACATGCGAAAAATAAAGCTGGACCAACTTCTTACACCACATACAAAAATAAATTCAAAATGGATTAAAGACTTAAATGTTTATGGCTGAACCATAAATCTCCTAAAAGAAAATATAGGAAGTAAATTATCAGACTTTACCCTTTGTTATATGTTTACTAATATATCCCTCACCCCCCAGGCAAGGGAAGCAAAAGGAAAAATAAACATGTGGGATTACATCAAGCTAAAAATATTTTTTTTTCCACAGGAAAAGAAACCATCAATAAAACAAAAAGACATTCTACTGAATGGGAGAAAATATTTGCCAATAATACATCTGATAAAGGGTTAATATCCAAAATTTATATAAAGCTTATACAACTCAATGCCGAAAAAACAAACAACACAATTGAAACAATGGATAGAGGGCATGAAGAGACAATTCTCTAAAGTAATTGTTGATATGTAGTTATTGCCATTTAATTATTCATAATTTTGATTTTCTGATTTCCTTTTCTTTCCATCTTACAGAAATCCCTCTAACATTTCTTGCAATACTGGTTGGTGGTGATGAATTCCTTTAGCTTTTTTCTTGTCTGGGAAGCTCTTTATCTTTCCTTTGATGTTTAAATGATAGTCTTGCTGGGTAGAATAGTCTTGGTTGTAGGTTCTTGCTTTTTATCATGTTGAATATTTTGTGACAGTTCCTTCTTGCCTACAAAGTTTCTGTTGGGAAATCACCTAACAATCTTATGGGAGCTCCCTTATAAGTTACTAGTTGCCTTTCTCTTACTCCTTTTAGGATTCTCTCTTTGTCTTTAACCTTTGCCATTCTAATAACAATGTGTCTTGGTGTGGGCCTTTTTGTATTCATCTTGTTTGAGACTCTTTGTGCTTCCTGAGCTTATATGTCTATTTCTTTCACCAGGTTAGGAAAGTTTTCAATCATTATTTTTTCAAATACGTTCTTAGTTGCTTGCTATCTCTTTTCTCCTTCTGGCACCCCTATGATGTGAATGTTGTTATGTTTGATGTTGCCCGGAGGTCTTGTAAACTATCCTCATTTTTTTTTTTTTTTTTTACTTTCTCTTTTTGCTTTTCTGATTGGGTGTTTTCTGCCACTTTGTCTTCCAAATCACTGATTTCTTCCTGTGCTGCATCTAGTCTGCTGATAATTCCTGCCAGTGCATTCTTCCTTTTAGTATTATTGTATTATTTATTATTATATTCTTCACTTCTGACTGGTTCTTTTTTATGGTCTCTGTGTCCCTTGTTATGCTTGCTATCTCTTTATTGAAATTCTTACTAAGTTCCTTGAGCATCCTTATAACCATTGTTTTGAACTCTGTCTCTGGTAGGTTGTTTGCCTCCATTTCTCTTAGATCTTTTTCTGTAGTTTTCTCCTGTGCTTTCATTTGGGGCATATTTCTGTTTCCTCATTTTGGCTGCCTCTCTGTATTTGTTTCTATGTATAAGATAGATCTGCTACATCTCCCAATCTTGGTCACATGGCCTCATGTTGTAGGTGTTCTGTAGGGCCCTGGTATAGTCTCTCTCATCACCTGTGCTCCAGGTGCTCCAGGACTGTCCCTTGTGTGGGTCATGTGTGCCCTCCTCTTATAGTTGAATCTTGATTGCTATTGGCACACCAGTGGGTGGAATTAACCTTCTGGCTGATTGCCTGTGGGGTTTGTCCATGTCCACAGCCTACAGATTACTGTATGAGGGCCTTACCTCACTGAATGGGATTTGACCCAGCAGGCTCTGATGCCTGGTGAGACTGCCCTTTGGGTGTGCCACTTGTGGAGCTAATTGGGTGGTACTCTGCTGTGGTCTGAATCCAACCTCATGTTGTTTCTGTATGTTGTTTCTGGAGCCTCCTGGCATGGGCTCTGGTGCAGGCCCAGGTCACCCACTGCCTGTGACCAGCCAGGGACTACCTTATAAGAGCTGTAAAGCAATCTGCAGTTTTTTGCTTCCTGTGCAAAACCTGGAGGTGCATGGGACAGGTCACGCTGCAAACTGAGGACATTTGCCACCAGTAAAGGCCCTGGAGTAGCTCTGCAAAAAGAAAAGACACCCTGAGGCCTGCTGCCACCTCATGGCTCCAGTAAGGATCAGCCCTTTATAAAGCCTGTACAGTATGCAAGTTGGGTGAGGCTAGGTCTCAGGATGGGAAGAATTGTGGTCACAAGGTTAATGTAGATTCTGGTTTGGTGCCAGTGCTACTCAGCAAAAGTCTCAGAACACACTGAGGCCAATGGCCACCCACCTGGGGACTGCCAGACTCCAATAGTTTTCCAAGAAATAGTGCAATATGGGTGAGACTGGCTGTTTGTGGAGAAAATGCCTCTGGCATTGGGGGAATTGGGTGGGGTAGAGTCCCAGCGGATTCATCAGGATGGAGAGAGCAGAGGTCATCAGACTGGTTCTGATTCATATTTGGCTATGGGTATTGCGGGAGGGCTCAACACAGGAAAGATGGCACCGCCTGTGGGCTGCACAGGAGGAGGCCTCCTTACAGGGAAAATGGCAATGGTCCTCCAGCCCTTGACCTGCAGCCACACATATCAGCCTTCCCTCCATATGCCTTTGATGCGTCCTGGGTCACAGTACCTTTGTCAGAGCCTAGAGTGTCTATGAGTCAGTAAGTCTGTGTGCAGGCCCCTTAAGAGGATGTCTGGGTTTCCTGCAGCCTTCTGTTCCACCTGGATGTCAGAATCCCCATTGTTTTTCACAGCCAGATGTCATGGGGTTTCTTCCCAGTACCAGTACTGCAGGGTGGGGAGCCGTTTGTGGGGTTGCGGTCCCTCACTCCTCCAGGGGAACCTCTGCATCTGATATATCCCTCATGATTCTCAACTGCCACATGGAGGTTTGGGACCAGCCCATTTGCATATCTGCCCCTCCAGCCCTCCCACCAGCCTCAATGCAACCTCTTCTTTATATCCTTAGTTATAAAACTGCTCAGCTAGATTTCAGATGATTCTCCAAGTTGAGTGTTATATAATTTAGTTGTAATTTTAATGTATTCGTGGAAAGAAGCAGACACAGTGTTTAGCTACTCTGCCATATTGGATCTTTCTCCTAATACTTCTGACTTTTATAATTTTCATAAAAAGCTTTTACATTGTACAAGCATTGGAATATTCACATTTATGTCTTCTATTATTAGTTTTGTTTTCGTTTCCATATAGCTGAGTTAATTATAATATATTGATAAGGATCTGATTTTTTATGATTTTTCCAAATAACCAATACTCTAATGACCACTTATTGAACAATTTAACTTATGATATTAGAGTATCGGTTCAAATTAATGTGGATTAAAAGGAAATTATTTTAATTCTATAAAAGGTAATTGTTTCATGTCCTTTTAAAAGGAACAATTTTCTGTGATTTGTATAGGATGTCTTGTGTATTTTAATCAGATGTTATTAAAAGACATTATGTCACCTTCCTACCAAGATCACTTTAGTTATCATACTATCTTAGTATGAATAATGTAGTACACTTTATGAAGTTAAGTCTGGGGAAAAAAAAAAGCCATAGAATTCCCCTAGGATGATTCTTAGAAATAAATTAGGCACTTAGGTTTATTTAAACACTGATGGTTTCAAGTTGATCATAGGGAACAGTGACCAAATCACTTTAACAAGATATATATTAGCAAACTTTTAACATTAACAGAAAATATTATTCCTTCAATGGTCATTCAAATTCAGATCATAGTAATGTGCTGTTTAAAATTGTGTTCAAATTTTATGTGGAAATCACCTTCAGAAGAGAGGGTATTTTGAATTATTTTACTATAGGTCATTTCTGTTTTAGAAGATACTATTAGAATGAAACTGCCTTACAAAAATATTTCTAAGTCTTGCTTTATCACCCATGCATTTAAAATAGTAGAATAAATTTCTTCTCATCTAGTATATAGATAGCTTCTTGGTGTTCTTTCCAATAAGATAGACCTTTTTATGCTTCACTGTGGAACTGAAAGAGCTGCTATAAAGTTAATGAGTAAGTTTGAATTCATTACAATTTCTAAAAAGAATGTCCCCCTCTGTATTCTGGTCTCCATTTTAGAGGTGGGTTTAGGAAAACAAACATTCCTATTTTAGGCAGTGTCTGCTCAGAGATTAAGTTTACTATATAGTTTTCTACTATTGAATAATATATATTTGTATTTTAAAATTAAAATTGAATAATATATATTTTTTAATTTTTTTTTGTTTCCTTTTCCTATTGAAATAGAAATATCTACCATGCTTTGATTACATGTCATTTATATCAAGAATGCGCTGGAAATGCATTCAATTATTGAAACTTGTATTAATATTTGTCCTTTGAATAATGCATGTCATTTTTATCCTGATTTGAGCTATTTCATGGGACTTTCTAGAGGATATGAAAATGTAATGCTAGGGACTTAAAAGAGGAACCTTTTACAGACTCATTCAAAATACTGAGTTTTCAGAGAGTCTGCAAGTTAGGGAAAACAGAAGGAGAAGTAAGAATAATTGTTTTAATTATTACAAATAATTATACCTTTATGTCTTTGACGCATTATATTTTTCTTTCTCCTAAATCCTTTAGGTAGAAGGGAAGAGAGGCATTGTTTAATATAGAGCACACCTGTTTGAAAATTCAAATCTGGAGGCGAATAATGCACTCACATTTTATAAGATGGGGAATATATTTTGAAGTATAAAAGTAGTATACATTCCCTTTATGCTTTTTGTTTGTGCTGTCTCTGTGGTGCCCTAGAAATATGGTGAGAAAATTCACAGATATTTAGGAACCCTGGATTGCAAAGAGAAAGCCAAAGAAAGGCTAGAGTGTCACCAACTCCCTTCAGAAGATTTAGATCATTAAGTCATGACTAATCTTTACTTGGAACTCAAGATAGAAATTAAGGGGAAGGAGTTTAGGACAGAGGAGGCAAAACTAGTTATTGATACCAACTGGACCCATCTGGGGATTCCATGAAAACTTTCTTTAGGGAGTAAATATGTGGTGGAGAGTCTCAGCTTTCTCCAAAGGGAGAAACTACCATGATTGAAGTTTTACAACATTATTCCATAGATTATTTAATAATGAAATTTAGGTGGCTGGTTTTAGTATACAAAGTAAGAATATTTGAATTCACTGAAATCATGTGGGAACCATGCAGATTTATTAAAAACAACGTTCAAAGAGTTTAAGTGAATTACTTCAGGTCACAGAGACATGGATTGGCAGAGCTGGAATGAGACACCGAGAGATTTCTGACTTCAGTTATCATATTTTTGTCATTAGCACAATTCTGCCATTTTGCATAGTAGAGTCTAGAACACATACTTATGTTCTGCTAGTTTGACTGATTTTGTTTCAGAAATTCAACAAAATCCTTTGTGTATATCTCATTCATATTAAATCAAACTCCACATTTTGAAGGTTTTAGATTAGTCATAGAAGTTCTGTATTAAGAGTGATAAGACAGATCCTTTTTAGAATATTTGGTTTTCTTTATCTATCTTGTACAACTGATTAAACAATATAAAGCTCTATGTAGCAGTATCCTAAATTCCTGTTTTTTATGATGTATTCTTTTGGATACATTATGTTTTATTTAAATTTCCAGGAACCACTTTGGCATGATAGAAAGAAAATGAAACAAACAAACAAACAAAAAACTATATAAGAGCTTTGAATTCTTTACTTAGTCCCGTGTTTTATTAGTTGTTTAATCTTGGATAAGCATTTTTAAATTTATGAATCTCAGTTCCACATTTAAAAAAAAATGCAACGTCTGATTTAAATGACCTCATATATTCCTTCTAACACTGATATTCTTTGATTCTACAAATATTCATTTATTATTCAAGACTATGTTTCTTTTAGGTAATGTGCTTGAACTGTTTATGTATACTTTCACTCTTTTTAGCTAAAATCCCATATTGAGATTAGGTGCATTGGACAAACACTGAAGTTCCATTTAGATATCACAGTCATAGAATTGTGGCAGATCATTTAGTATGTGGGTTGTTGGTACCCCATAAGCACTCAGATCATTAGACATTTTGATGATGTGCAAGATTGACTCTGGGGGCATAATCAAGTGTCTATGAGCACTGTCAAAATAAATGGCTAATCACACCATTCAGTAGGTTGACTGCTGGATTCTGAACAGTACCTAGTAAGCTCTTATATAAATACAATGAAAAGCCTTAGCCCTTCACTTCAATAGCTTTAGGATTTGAAATAGTTTGCCGATTTAATGAAAGCTTCAACAACTTGAAATTACTTGTACTTATCCTTTACCATCTACCAAAATGTTATTTCCCCCAACTTTAACACCGTCTGTAATGGAGATTGGAAGTTAAATTGAGATAAAAACCAGTGAATCAAAGGCAAGCTAAAATAGTTTTTTTTCTCCCCGCTTTCTGTCAGCTGAATATATGAATAATCACATGGAACCTAAGGGTATAAACCCTGTATCACAGGAAAAAAATGAATTATTTAGTTCAATTAAGAAGTTTCCTTTAAAAAAAGAACAAGTGTAATGGCTTTCTTATGAATATATTAAAGTTACTTTGGAAACATGGTTTGTGAAGCAAATTTGAACTGCTTTTCCTTTTACGTCTGGGGAGTCCCTAGTTTGACTTTTTGGCCTTCCAGCTTTTATTTTAGAGCTTGCATCTTCTCTTTGATGTAGAGTCAGCCACAAAATATCCAAGTGATAAATTCAAGCTAAAGTTTTTGTTTGTTTGCTTGTTTTTGGTCTTAACTATTACCTGAGATATCTCCAGAACTCTTCAGTATAAAGCACATAATGTTTAAAGAGCATATTCTGTTTTGCCTATTATGTAAGGATAGTTTAAATTTTTGCTCCTAACTATTTGCATAGCCATTCTTATTTGCTTCTGTGTTGCAGTTAACAATGTATAATCAGTGTTTGTTTTCCAAGTCTTACTTTTATAGAGCAGTGCTTTCTCAGAGCAATTCTACACGAAAAACCTATATGTAGAATAGCAATATATTTACAATGTAAAATGTTAGTTCATTTCATGAATTATTTATTTCATACATATGCGTCGACATAAGTACACTATTAAATAGAGATAGCATGATTGAATTTTTGAGATATTTCATTAGTATTAATCTTGCATATACCATGTTATGGACAGTGTACATCTGGCTTAAATATGTGCAGATAATGTAAAATATCTTTATACATAAAAGAAGATGCTTTACATTTAGACAAATGATCCCAAAGGTTAGATATACAGGGAGGTACAAAGGTCTGAACAGTGGGCACAACTTTTAGCAATACCTAACAGTACTTTACAGATTACAAAGCTCTTTTTCCATGTATTGCCTCACATAATTATTATGAGAACTGTAAGGATATTAGGGCAGGTATAATTATACCTATTTATAGATATAAACACCTATGTATAGATGTTTATATAAATAGATAATAGGTATTTATAAATATAAAAGTTTGAAAGTGTAGTACAAACCTGTATCTATGCAGTAATCCTGGAGCTGCCATTTAATTCCACACCTGTTGACATCTGCTGTAGTTTCCTTTTTATATAACAGTAAGTTTAGTTTGGTTAAAGTATTAAGTTGGTGCAAATGTATTTGTGGTTTTTGCAATTATTTTTAACCATTTAAACCGCACCAACCTAATAATATGAAAAAGCAGTTTCCTTTACATTTTTTATTGCATATATGAACATTTGAACTGTTCAAAATCAGGTAAGCATTCACTTATACCTTCTGGAATAGCCAATTATGAAGCGTTTAATAATGAACATAAGTCCAGAAAAGAAAGTAATCCCAATATTGAGTCTACAAGGTTGGACAATTAAGTTTGCAAACTCATCCTATAAAAAGTGCTGTATAACTCATCGCTGAATACCACTACAGTCACCTTTGAAATACTCCCCTTGGGAAACTATGCACCAATGCCCGTGCCTAGTCCATCTTTCAAAGCAATTTTGGAACTCTTTTTCTGGAATGGCTATCAGAGCTGTTGTTATATTACCCTTGATGTCCTGAATGTCATCAAAATGTCTCCCTTTCAATATTTCCCTTATCTCCAGGTAAAGAAAGAGTCATTGGGGGCCAGATCAGGTGAGTAGGGAGGGTGTACCAGTGCAGTTATTTGTTTACTGGCCAAAAACTCCCTCATAAACAGTGCCATGAGAGCTGGTGCATTGTCATGATGCAAGAGCCATGAATTTTTGGCAAAAAGTTCAGGTTGTTTTCATCTAACTTGTTCACACAGCTTTTTCAGCACTTCCAAATAGTAAACTTGGTACACATTCATAATGAATAATCTCTCTGATATCAAAAAAGGTTAGCAACACTGTTGCAACAAGTTTGTGAATTTAATTGCCAGACCTCGTACAAAGACATAATATTAGACTAACTTAATAGATATAATATTTGGTTAACTTACATATGTATTTGAATATACATGTCCTCAACTATTTATGAGTATCCATAGTTTGAAATAGATTCATGTGAAAAGTGATCTAATTTTTAACTAGGAAATAAATGGGAGGAAATGGAATTCTTTCTTGACTCCTAGGAGTCAGAAATACAAAGAGATATCTGCACTCCCAGGTTCACTGAAATTTGGGAATGTTTCTCCCTCTTCAATTTTTTGGAAGAGTTTGAGACTGCCATTAATTCTTGAACTGCTTGTTTACATGTTTGATTGAGTTCACCAGTGAAGCCATCTGGTCCTGGGCTTTTCTGGGGGCGGGTGGAGGGAACACTTGATTACTGATTGAGTTTTCTTACTAGTTATTAGGTATATTCAGATTTTCTATTTCTTCATAATTCAGTCTTGGTGCATTGTATATTTCTAGGCATTTATCCATTTCTTCTAAGTCATCCAATTTGTTGGTGTATAATTCTTCATAGTACTCATAAAATCCTTGATATTTCTGTGATGTGTTTTAATGTTTCCTCTTTCATTTATGACTTTTAGTCTTCTCTCTATTTTTCTTAATCTACATTACGTTTTGTCAGTTTTACTTATCTTTCAAAAACGTTTTTAGTTTCATTGATCTTTTCTATTTTCCTAGTCTCTATTTTGATTTCTTTCTACTTTGACATTTGTTATTGTCTTTTTTCTGCTAACTATGGGCTTTGTTTTTTCTAATTCCTTGACTTATGAAGATAAGCTGTTTATTTGAGATCTTTCATTTTTTCTTAATGTAAATATTATGGCTATAAACTTCCTTCTTAGAACTGCTTTTGCTGTATTCCATTGTTCAGCACAATGTTGTTTAATTTTCACATATTATTTCAGTTCCCAGTTTTTCTCCTGTTATTAATTTCTAGTTTCCTACCATTGAGGTCAGAGCAGATACTTAACAGGATTTCAATTTTCTTAAATGTGTTAGGACATTTTTTGTGACTTAACATATGGTCTATACTGGAGAATGTTCCATGTGCACTTGAAAAGAAAGCATGTTCTGTTGGGAATGTTCTGTATATGTCTGTTTGGTCCATTTAGTCCAAAATGTACTCCAAATCCAATATTTCTTTATTGATTTTCTGTCTGGATGTTCTATCTATTGGTGTAGTGGGGTATTGAAATCTACTACTATTATTGCATTGCTGTCTCTATCAGACTTCAAATCTGTTAATATTAATTCTCTTTGCCTACTTATTCCACCTAACAGACTGATAGCCCTCTTGGGGGAAGAACCATGTATATATAATTCTTCTGTGAAGTTCTTGCATATGGCAAATTGTAAGTCATTATAAACGCTCCTAAATATTTTATTGAAGCAATGAGAGGTCAAAGAGAAGTCAAAAGGAGCTAACTCTTCAACTTTTATTAGGTGATGTGGAAAACTATTGGAAGTATGGATGAAAATATCCTGGCCTCCATTTTATCACAACTTCCAGGTTGAATCTGTATTTAGGGGCTGAGATTTATAAGGAAAGGTATTGTTGCTTAGTGGAAAGCATAATAGCCTGTAATTCATGAGACCTAGGCTCTGATCCTGAAATAGTTGTTCAGAGCCAAGTGACTTGGTCATCGTCTTCATTCTCTATCTACAAATGGAAGAAATATATAGTAAGCATTCACATGTTGGCATTTAAGTGTTGTAAGAAGGGTTAAATTCAGTTTTCCAATGTATTTAGGAAAAAAGTAAAATATCAAAATCGTGAATTTGTGTCATCTTGCATGGATATTTACTTCAAGTTAATATCTTAGGTATTATAAAAATGGTTTTGAAGTCCCTAATTTAAATGGTGCCTTTCCTTCTGGAATGAATTGGTTAATGAAAATAAATTCTTATGGCTTATACTAACATAAAGTATTAATATATTAATTAAGAAATCACAAACTACTATTAATATCAAATGCAATCATTCCTTACCTTTTCTGCTAACACTTTAAACTTTACAAAGTAATTTTCTGTCTCTTAGTATATTTTAGAATAATCTTCTGGGAGAGCTGAAGTAGGTATTATTTTCCCTGTCTTATATGGGCTAAAAATGAGGGAAATACATTAAATGACTATTCCCGTATTACCAAGTCATAGTGGTGTAGAACTGAAACTTGAATGATTATTTGCATTACATCACAATTTTTCTAAAATGTCGTAAGGCCTAGGGACTGAATATAATAGTCAACTTTCCTGGGACATTTCTCAAGATATTGGTTCATCCTTTTGTTAAAACACAAGAACCAACCAACAAACAGACAAATACAGTATGATCAAGTTAGGCATGCCAGAATGTTTGGGTAGGTTTAGGATCTCAAAAAAATTCTGTCAAGCCAGTGAAGTGTTACATTGTTTTTTTTCCATGATGTTTAATTTTATTAGTTTTGGTTCCTCTGCATGATGTGTAATCAACAAAAACATCACATAGATTATTCTGATCTCACATGTTCTAATCATAGTCATTAAACATAATTTTAGAGTAATATTTGACCAGGAGTTACAGTTAACAGTTCTTAAACCTTTTCAACACCATGGAGAAAACTTAGGGAGATAAATTAAAATTTTTACTGGATGAAAAAAATTTCAGTTTCTGTTCTGTACTTATGCCTCCATACATATAGATGGATGTTGATTATGCAATTAAAATTAACAATAATTCAATTTTCAACCTAGTATTGAACATTGTGAGCATTATTATTAGAATTTTTACTAGGATATAATCCTGATTGAGATTACTTATTTCAAAATGAAAAGGTCGTCATGGATAAGAGCTACCAAAATATAGACTTGTGTGTTTAAAATAATTTTAGATTTTTTAAATGAAATATAATTTTTTTATCTGTTTCATAAAAAATCAAAATAAGGATGAATATTAACATACTCTGATGTTTACAGGAAAATATAGATACAGGCACATCAGCTTCCAGGACTTTTATAATCTCAATTCTAGGATGAATTCTTGATTTCTGAGTGAATTGTCATAACTTCCTAAAAAGATGTGAAAAATATCAGTATCAACTCAATGATATATATACATGTGTGTATGTATATATACACATATATATACACACACACATATGTATACATATATGTATATATGTATACATATATGTATATACTTTTTATATGACTTACATAGGTGTATACATATATGTATATACTTTTTATATGACTTACATAGGTGTTGTGTGTTTTTTTGGGGTGTGGGGGAGTGCAGTGTTTCTCAAACTTGGCTGTACATGCAGAATTTTAAAAAATACTGATGCCTGGGTCCTAGAGCCAAAAATTCAGTATGAATTAGTCTGGTTATGGTATGTTCATCAAGAGTTTAAAGTTTGTTCAGTGTATTCTAATGTGAAGCAAATTTGAGGACAACTGTTTTGGTGTTTTGTAATGAGGCCACACGTAAGTATTAGGTCTTAATGTGTAATGTTTTAAATTTAGGATATGTTTTAGTCACATAAAGCTGGTTAATACAGATATAGCTTTCAAGGAAATGGGCTCTCACTTATCAGATATGATACTTTATAGGAAGCAAGATCATTTTAATATATTTAAAGAGAAAAATCGTTTCATAATTTATAATTGAATCTATATTTATATGTCCCACTTTTCCAATATTACATGATCTTGGTTGCTGGTTAGAATGAAATCCTGAAGAATATGAAAGATATCCTAGAATACAAAATTACACTTATATGATTTTCATTTTCAACATATATCAGTGAATTTTAATGACTAAAAACCAATACTTTGTGGATGATATATGTCCATTGTCATGGCTGTTTTTTTAAGTGAAAGAGCCAATTCTCAATAGATCTGGAAGTCAGTGTTGTAATCTGAAGAAGGTTTCTGAAGCCAGGATAGACAAGTGTATATGTAATACTTTCATCATCTCCCTGCTGTTGCAGTTCAGTCCTGCAGAAGACCTTTCTCATTATATCATCAGTCCAGTCAGGTAGAGTGCATCACAAAGGAAATATTAACTGTCTTCTTAAACAATAATTATCCATAGTAAAAATTCCATTTAGACACAGTATAACTATTCAGACTCATTTACTATTCATAACATTTGAACAAATAGAAAAAGTGTTTGCAATTGTAATTTTTGCAACATTGAAAATGCCATATGCATTGATTAATCACAACTTCTTGAAGTCATTCCTGTATAATAGTTGTGTCTCGAAATTACTATTTATGGTGATTATAAGCTTTTCTATTGCAATTAGCCAACCCCACCCTCCCTCATTATCTGAGAGAGCTTTACTTTTGTGTCAGTTGAATTAATTTATATTTTACTTTGTGGTTTCTTTCCTTTCCTCCTGTTTAGAAGTTAATACAATAAAATTTTTGAATTCTTATTTATTTGCTATCAAACAACTCTAAATCAAATGTATATTAGCATGCTTTCCATCTGAAACAAGCAAACAAACACGTTAACAAATCTGAAATAACTCTTGACCATTTCAACAATTAGGAGATTTACATATACATACACACAATAATTTTTAAAAACAGTGTTTAATACTATTCAGAAGCTGGAAGCATATTTTCAAATAAATTTGCTCATTATTATTTATATTTATAGTGTACAATTTGAGGCAGTAGCTGGAATAGGATGGGCTTGGCAAGAATAAAGAAGAAGCAATTTGAAATTGCAGACTCCTAACACACGTTTTTCAGGCTAGGATACAAGCAATCTCAAGATATGTTTGTCATCTTCATATCTGGAATATAATGTATATGTCTGACAATTAAGGTCTGACAATTAAATTTGTGAACTTGTTGCCACAATGTTGCTAACTTTTTTATATCAGACGGATTGTTATTCATTATGAATTTGTACCAACTGGAAAAACAGTTAACCAAGTTTACTATTTGGAAGTGCTGAAAGGCTGCGTGAAAAAGTTAGATGAAAATGACCTGAATTTTTTGCCAGCAATTCATGGTTCTTGCATCATGACAATCCACCAGTTCAAATACCATGTTTCACTGAAAATAAGACCTAGCCAGACCATCAGCTATAATGCGTCTATTGGACCAAAAATTAATATAAGACCTGGTATTATATTACATTATATTGTATTATATTATATTATACTATATTATATTATATTATATTATATTATATTACATAATACCCAGTCTTATGTTATAATACAATAAGACCAGCTCTTATATTAATTTTTGTTCCAAAAGGTGCATTAGAGCTGATAGTCTGGCTAGGTCTTATTTTGGGGGGAACCCGGTATAACTGTCTGTCAGGGAGTTAACAAATATCTATTAGAACACCCTCTCTACTCACCTGATCTGGCCCCCAATGACTTCTGTTTTTACTTGGAGATAAAGGAAATATTGAAAGGAAGACATTTTGATGACATTCAGCACATCTAGGGTAATACAAAGATAGCTCTGATGGCCGCTCCAGAAAAAGAGTTCCAGAATTGCTTTGAAGGGTGGGTGAGGCTCTGGTTTTGGTGCATAGCTTCCCAAGGGGAGTACTTTGAAGGTGACCGTAGTGATATTCAGCAATGAGGTATGTATCACTTTTTCTAGGATAAATTCTTGAACTTAATTGTCCAACCTTGTATTTCTTCCCATGAATTTTAAATACATGGACAAAAATTGCCATAAACTGACTTGCATGAGGATGATAGTCTGCAAGTGACAATCCAACCATCAAGATCTTTAGATTGTCCTACATCCATTTTATAAAGTGGATCTGGACATCATATAAAAGTCCCTAGAAAGCTATTTGTTTAATCTTAGATACTTTGGTTAAAATATTCATGGATTTCTTCAATTTTAATCTTTTGAAATTTTCTTTCCCATTGGTTGATAAAATAAGTGATAACACTGTACTCTTAATTTGCAAAAAAGCTAAACAATAAATTATTTTAATATGTGTTATGTATTTAGTGCTTCTTACTTCCAGATCTGCACTGTAACTTCTTTTATAGCTTACAGCTGGGACCAGAGGAAAAGTTGTTTCTCTCCATAAACCATGTACTCTCAGAGAAAAGCAAAACTCATCTTTATTCCCCTCTATTACATGAGTTTTCATTATGATTTTAGGTTATTGATTTTTTCTTGATACATAAAATATACATGTGCAGAGCATATAGTATAGATACATAATAGGATAAATGTAAAAAAAAACAACTATAATATCAGGAAAGATAAATTTTATTTTAATATGTTACCTAACAATAGTTTAGCATTCCTAAATATCACAAATCTCCTATAGTTTTCTAAAAACAAATCCTATTTTCTGTCCTTTAAACCACATCTTTGCATCATGTTCATATATTTTGAAAATATTGGGTCAGTGAGTGTTATTAGAAAACCATAGGTTTCATTCTGTAGTATTTCATAACTTGCAGTTATAAAGTTGGACATTTAGATTGATTTTAATTAGTCACTTCTAAAGAAGAGTTTTATTGAAAATCCTTGTAGTTAAATCTAACCACACATCCAAGATTACTTCTTTGGAATACATTTCCAGAAGTGGTATTACTTTTTGAAAGGGTATAAAAAATGTTAAGGTATTTGACTTACATTCTAACATGTTTAAAATCCCCTTTAGAAAATTTTTGTAGACCAGTTTTATGTATGTCTTGTATTATCGGTTGCATGAAATATGTTTTGATAGGCATTCCATACATAAGAAATGCAAATGTAATTAGATAAAGCAACAGATGTAGTACCTAATTACATAACAGGTTGAGATAATTTTAGGGGTATTTTAAGAAAATACTGTGGCAAATCCATATCAAGTGAGTACTAAATGTAGCTCTTGAAAAAATACAGAGAGTGAAGTATTCAAATTTTCAAATGCTGTAGGCACATACTCAGTTTTCCTGTAGAAAACTGTTGCTATAATCAAACATGGTAATTTGAGAAGCATGCAATAAGTGTATGGGCATGCGATAGGGGAACCACATGTGGATAGTCTCATAGCCCTGGATTAGTAACAGAAGGGAACTAGTAGTAGCGGTTGTCGTGCAGGGGATCCTGCCGACTTCGCCAAGTGTCGTGTGGGGCATCCGGCGGGGTATCCTGCTGACTACGCCAAGTGTCACACGGGGTGTCTCGCGGGGTCTCCGCTCCCGCTCCCCACATAAGAACGCAGGACATGGTGAGGCCAAAAAGGAACACCCACGGAGCCATAGGTAGGGGAGTCATACCACTATACTCTCACTGGCGGCTGGGTTGGAGACACAGGAACTAGGAGCAACACAATTCTCAACCCTCACTGTGCTGCTTGCAGACTCAGCCACCATCTTCTTGCAGCTCCCCCCTTTCTTCTCTTTTTTTCTCTGCTAGCCTCTTCTCCTAGCCTAGCCACGGCAGTTATATTCATGGCTAATGGCTCACTGGTTACAGCTGACGGCCAACTAGCCACAGCTGCTGGCCATTTGATCACAGTCGATGGCCATTTACTACCTGAGCCAGCACCCTTCTATGTGAGGCCGAGAGCCTGGAAACTGCTTTTTGGGGCTCTGTCCCCACACGGTATTTCTACAGGGGAAAGAGAAAACAGTTACCAAAAAAGATAGAAAAGACTGGGAGGAAAGGGCTGCCTAACAGGATCTGTGACTTTTGATCAAGAGGTATATTTAATAGTTCCAATCCCAGAAGAAGGAGTGAGCCAGGGACATAAGTACCCAATCTCATTCTTCTCTCTTCATCCAGTCTCCTCCACTGTCTGATCCCAACCCAAGTTAGACAGCAAGAGAGTCTGGGAAATAGTCTATTATATGTTCAGCCTCCTGGGTGTGCAAAGTAGGTTTGAGAGGAGTAGTAATTGGATTTGGATGGAGAAATGCAAAAAATCCAGTGCAATGGGAAATCTCAGTAGATATTTTTCTTTTTTTATGTATGCTCATGACTGATTCTAGACTGATAAGAGAATTCATTTTCCTACTTGAAACACTTTATGTACTTTGTATATGATTTTTCACTGTCCTGGCTATTATTTTCAGTGAAATCTTAAAAATCCTAATGACTTGAATTAACATGGATAAAACTGTCTATAAAAACAAATTTCACATATGTATATGCATATATGTGTATGTACATATATAATATTTTGTATTTGATATCTAATACATTATATAATCTAAATGTCTTAATAAATAATAATATGCATCATCAATCAATATATAAACTAAGGACATGCACATATTACTATTGCTACTTGTTTTTTTATTACATATTATGTCATTATCTGCAATGGAAAAGGAAATACAGCTCAGTTTGATGGTAAGTTTTGTTAGATGATGAAGCCTAACCACCCCTCTAATAGATTATTATAAGTTTATTATTTAAAAAATAAATTAAATTAGACTTTACCATCAACTCCTCTAGACAGCTCTACTTATCTTACTCTTCCTGCAAACTCACATATTTTTTCAGAGAA
The DNA here is from genome assembly GCF_004115265.2 of Rhinolophus ferrumequinum. Taxonomy (NCBI): domain Eukaryota; kingdom Metazoa; phylum Chordata; class Mammalia; order Chiroptera; family Rhinolophidae; genus Rhinolophus; species Rhinolophus ferrumequinum. The sequence continues at coordinate 37,453,978 of NC_046299.1, read as the reverse complement.
GGAAAACAAAGTTGGCAAAATAGTATTTCTTCAAATCTTGGATTTTATTTTAATCAATAAGTTGATTAAATGCCTCATCTATATATCACATTGTGTGTTGCACTTGCTTTATTCCTTACTGAAAAGTGTGGGTGATGGCAAGGCCTATTATAACTTTAAATATTTTATGAAGTAATGTGTATAGAATGTCAATGAAATAAATATCTTTAAACAATTGTCTCCTTTTTAATTAAAATTTATTGGGGTGACAATGGTTAGTAAAAGTACAGAGGTTTCAAGTGTACAATTCTGTCATACATCATCTATAATATCACATTGTGTGTTCACCACCCAGAGTCAGTTCTCCTTCCATCACCATATATTTGACCCCTTTTATCCTCTTCTACTATCCCCTCCCCCCCTTACCCTCTGGTAACCAAAAAAAAAAAAAAAAAGTATATAATGAGTGACATTAGGTTAAACATAGCAAAAACCAAGAACAAAGATAAGAAAGAAGAGACAGCAGTATATGAGAGAGGGTAAAAAATTTCTCTATAACCTGGAGGCAAATCAACTTGAAGCAAACCAATGCTAATTGCAAAACCCTGGAAAGGCCAAAAATAGAGTACACTGAGTACAGATGAGAATGGTTGAAGGAGAATGATGAAAATAGTTTAAATTAATGAAAGCTAATATAATGTACACAGAATCCCAGATCCTTTCCCCATAATGTATGGCAATCCCCACCATGGTAAAAGATTGGAAGTTTACTTTCCAGAGGAGTAAACTTCTAGACACTGTAAAAAACCATACTATAAAAAAACAAAATCACTTGAAAGTATACTTACTGAACTATGAGACTCCAAGCAAGATTAAACAAGTTTTCTCCAAGAAAAATGAGAAGCTATAATAAAATTTAAGAGTCTATCAATGGCAAAGGTAGCTCATTCATACAAGTAGACAACTCCAATGCAGATAAATGTTACGTAAAAAAATATGTGAGTCGGGGAAGAGTAAAGATAAATAGATAAGTAAAGCTGTCTAGAGGAGTTGATGGTAAAGTCTACTTTATGCAGTTTGCTTAAATATGAGCAGATAGCAAAGGGTCACCAGTCATTACAGAAAAGATTTTTGTGTGAATGACAAACACCAAAAAAACAAAACAAACAAACAAACAAAAACTCATTGAAAACACAATATTGTTAAGGTGGGAGAGAGAAGGACTAAAGAAAAGTATAATTAAAAAAACAAATTGTCTCTTGTGTTTTTAATGGAAAATTAAATGTTACTGTTTAGTTACCAGATAAATTGAGGAAATTGAATCTCTTTGTGAGGTTTTGTTACTTTATTCCTTTATTATTAACAAGATTTTATAGTGTTATTAGAACAAAATTTGTGATATTCACTTTGCCCAGTATTTTTTGTTTGTTTTTTGTTTGTTTGTTTTTGTTTGTTTGTATAATGTTCCCATTTCCATCAGCTCTACGGAGTTTTGTTTTTCTCAGAATTTAGTAACATGGCAAAAGTGTGTAATATTAGAGTTATTTTCTTGTCTGTCTTTTAAGTTTCCACCAGTGTTCTCACATTGCACATGATCATTATGGCTCTCTTCTTAAGGAAGTTATAAGTTGAAATTTGACTAAATTGTTACTATAATATCAGAATTAAAAGACATAGTTTTCTGGGCTCCCAGCATGTGTTCAAGCTATCTTCTTCCTTTTAAAAATTTTGTTCTTGTTTTGTTTTTATACAAACCATGGCCCATTGAGTATTTAGGTGGATCAGCTACGATATTTAGTTATACTTCCTACACCAAAAATATTAAGAAGTTTAAAATCAAGTTGCTCTCTGTAATAGAAAGGGTTAGCCCGGATTAATCTATCGTTCCTACTCCCATAATACTTTATACCTTGGACATATACTATGGATTGAGAACTTATGAAAGTGTCAGAATTGGAACTGTTCTTTTGATCTGCTTTATTTTCTTCCTTCCTTCCTTCCTTCCTTCCTTCCTTCCTTCCTTCCTTCCTTCCTTCCTTCCTTCCTTCCTTCCTTTCTCCCTCCCTCCCTCCCTCCCTCCCTTACTTTCGTTCTTTCTTTCAATGACTGGCTTTTCAATTCAATTCAGTAAACATGTAGTGAGCATGTACTTTTCTGCCAGATCCAAGACTCAAGAAACTTGAAAGGCACCCAAAGACCCCTTAACAAAAATGTCTGGGAGAAAAAAACCAAAACACCTTAAACAGGAAAAAGAATCCTAAATGTTTTGTTTGAAGTTGTTAAAACTCAGATGTCTCCTTTTACTTTTAATCTTTACAAATATTTTTTCTTTCGTAAATTCTGTAAGACTTTAATGTATTGGTATTTGGATGACCAAGAGTATTTCTGGAGGATGAAAGTAACTCATCCAATTTACACAACCCTGTGAAGTAAGTGCCATGATTATTCCCATCTTAGAGATGAGTAAACTGAGCAACAGAATTTAAATAACTTGGTCCGGATTAAACAGGTAGTAGAGCCAGACTCTGAACCTACATAGTCAGATTGTAGACTCCACAACCCGACCACCATTGAAATAAATGTAATTTACTACTTGGTGTGACTTCACAACTATTTCTTTTATATACTTAGTAAATAATACAACAGATCATTCACTCTAAGTGGCTGCAAAATTAATTTTTTTTAAAAAAGCAGCGTTTTTAAATATAAAGTACAGATCTCTAATGCAAAATCTGAATCTTTTATGATGTTGCAAAAACATGCCTGGGTAGCATACTAAATAATAAAATTTCAGTTGTGCTAAAGAAATGTTCTAAATCTCCTCTGCTTGTACTAAAACAAACAAAAAACAAATAAATTATGCATGCATATCTCAATTGCCATTGGATGAGGAAACATTTGTGAAAGTACCTAGTATGACAAACACTTTTGGATGACCTCTCATTGTGTAATCCAGCTCAAATGATAAAAAAATACAATTATGTTTAAAATAAAAATATGCTATTTATTGTCAATATGGAATATGGTGAATTTGAATCATTTAAATAACAAAGTAACTTAAATATGAATATTGTTACTATTGTTGATTTTAAATATAACACCAATATAAGTTATTGAGAAACGTTTACTTGATAAATTATGCAAGGTGCATCTTTAATATATGAGCATATTTATATAGATCTGTGTTCATAAAAATGTTTATGTCCAATATATAATCTTTTTCTTATATATGAAATGCATAATGTATGAAATAGTATTTTCCTCTCTGTTAACAATACTGTCATGCACTGCTTAACAATGAGTAAGTTCTGAGACATGCATCATCAGGCAATTTCATCATTGTGTGAACATCATAGAGTGCACTTACCCAAACCTAGGTGGTGTAACCTACTACACACCTAGGCTTTATGGTATAGCCTATTGCTCCTAGGCTACAAACCTGTACAGAATGTTATTGTACTGAATACTGTAGACAATTATAACACAGTGGTAAGTGTTTGTGTAATTAAACGTATCTAAACGTAAAAAGGCACAGTAAAACTACTGTATAAAAGATAAAACATGGTACACCTTCTTAGGGCACTTACCATGAATGGAGCTTATATGACTGGAAGTTCATCTGGTGAGTCAGTGAGTAAATAGGAAGGCCTAGGGAATTACTGTACAGTACTGTAGACTTTTGAAACACTGTACACTTACACTACACTAAATTTATAGCACAACAAAAGATGAAATCAAGCACAAGAGAAAATGATTCAACCAAGAGATGAGATAAACATGAAATGTATGAGGCTGCTGTCAGCGTACCACAGCATACTTTTTTTTTTAATAAGTAGAAAGCATACACTCTAAAGTAATGATAAAAAGTATACTATAGTAAATACATAAACCAGTTATTTGTTATCATGATCCAGTATCATGCACTGTATATAATTATATGTGCTATATTTTTATGCAACTGGCAGCACAGTAGGTTTGTTTACACCGATATCACCAGAAGCACTAGCGATGTGTTTCCCTACAATATTGAGACAACTGCGACATCACATCAGCTATATTCTTACCATACGTACAACATCTCCTTGGCTACATCCTCGTGAGGACTACCACATCACTTCTGCTACCGTGTCACATCGGCTACAACATCACTAGGCGATAGACATTTTTCAACTCATTATAATACAGAACCACTGTCTTATCTCTTTTCTGTTGGTGACTGAAAGATCATTATACAGAGCATAACTTTACAACAAAGACAAATGTACCTGATTAAGTCTTTAACAGCCAGAAAGCTTAAAAACAATTTTTTTTTTATTTTGACTCTGGCAAAACATTGGCTCTTTTTGTCATTTTACGTCTTTCCCACTTTAACCTGTTTCTGTAGTTTCTTTGATGTAGTTTCTTTTTTTTATTTTCTTTGACGTCTACAGTTAGTGTAACTTCATTCAATTCCTTTATGCAATAAGAATATAAGTGGATGTAAACAAATATGTACATGTTTATTGCAAATAAAATTAAAATAAATGTAGAGCATATAATTATTGAAATGCAGTTTTTTTTTAACGAGTACATCACTGTGTAGTCCTGACAGCAAAAATATATTTAGTATATCGTATTTGTAATGGATGTTTATAAATCCAGCAAACCATTTGTTTAATCAACTTGAAACACATCTTGAATGATTTAAACTTAGCTACACAAATGAAAGAGTAATGCAGTTAGTTACACACTTTTTGGACACATTTGCCACTTTCTCTAATTAATAAAATTAGTAATATTAACATTTAATGCTGCTTTATATTTTCAAAAGGCTTAGCTCATTAATGATTATAAATTTCCCTGACTTCTCTGCAATTATCACCCTAAATTTATAGATGAGGGAATTTACAGAAGAAAGTTAAATACTTGAAATAGGTTTTGGGTCCACAGGCTTTCAGTTGGAGGGCTGGTCCACAATAGTGTCAGGAACTGGTAGCTTGCATTTAACATAGGAAAGGCAAGATGTATGGTCTTTAATTACATTATTGGAAGTGCAGGACAGAGTAATGTTTCAGTTAGTAATGTTGGGTTTGCAGTCAGATGAGAGTTCAAAAGACAGCTTTGTCACTTTTTTTTTTTCAGCTGAATAAAATGTTTGTTAGAGAAGTGAGTGTAGTGATGGAAGTTTGGTATCTGGTAAAAGGTGTTTTGTAGTATTCTGTGCCTGTAAAGGAAGATGTAGCTGGGGATCTGATTTCCGAGAATCTGAGGAAACATGAATTTTAGTAAAAACATTAAGTTTCTGTTCTCTAAATGATTATTTACCCCAGGAAAAGTGAACAAAACCATTCCCAGTAATCCTGTGAGGCTGTGGGGTCACTACTTTTCAGTTATTCTCAAAGAGCTGCCTGGACTACTAATTGGCTGGTCATAGGAAGGAAGAAAAATGACTACAAAAGTTCCATAAAGATAGATCACAGAAGTTAGTTCATATATAGTCTTAATAATGGGTAATTTATACTTATCTATCATCTGAACATACTGTGATAAAATTTATCTTGCTAAGCAATAAGTGTTAATAAATTAATGATATCAAAACTTTAGAGAGAGTGATAAAACTACTTACGAATCAAAATATTACTTTCAACCTAAGATAATATATTTATATGTAACTTATATGCTAATATAATAATCACTTATTTACTTATAGTCTAACATTTTACCAAATTTCAAATAGATCCAGCTCTGATCTTCAACAAATCCTCATAATAAATATAGGACATTTATATCTCTCTCTCAATCTCTATTTTACAGATGAGAAAGCTGAAGTTTTAGAGTTTTAATTGATTTTTCTGAGTGTCAGAATTAAAATTCCAACTCAGCACTTTTACAACATTTACCATTTACCTTAATATGATTTTCTCACTCATCTGATGAGGCCGGACCTTCATGATATCCAGCAGTTATGCAGTCAGACAGACGTCACCCACTAAAACACAGTAACGATTGCATTTATTTTTAGAAAACTTACAAAGAAATTGCTTTTAAAAGATACTCATAACCTAATTTCAGAATTTTGTTTTATTATGGTAATCTTTCTGAAAATGGTAAGATAGTGTTTATGAAATTGACAATATAGAATTGCCTCTGTCAGGAGGGTTATGATCACACAGAACATTCACTACACAATCCTTGGGAACTGGTTGCTGATGAGAAGCTTACGGGTCAGAATGAATTCTATCGAAGCCATTTAATTTAATGGAATATGTTAAAAATATAAACTCTTTTATATTTGCATAATTTCTCCCGTGAAAACTTAAATTCCTGTCCTAATATTTCTATTTCATTATAAACGAGTGATAGGTCTTATGCCTGTTATATTCACTATGCTTGCACTGTAATTAATATGCAAAATAATCAGTGAGTGTTAAAGTTTTATAATTCCATTTTAATCGTTCATGGAGATTCATATTTTTCATCAGAAGTGTACCTCTTTTTATAATAAAGTAAAGGTTGATTATTTATAGAAAAAATGTAAACACATTTTAACATTCTGAAAATGATGTTAAAATTTATGGAGAAAGAATTTGTTATCCATCACTTAATTTATGTCAGTTACTTCATAAAACTTATTAGAAAAAATTTTAAATGCCTAATAATATTTCATGAATATATTAATGCTAATTATATTTAAACTATTAAAATCTGCATTCAATTTCAAATATGATTTTAGATCATTAGTGAAATATCCATCAATGACTTTCTTATCATATCACATTTTTGTAGGCAACATTCTGGGATAGCTGCTACTTGTGGATTTTATTGATTTATTAACTATTCAGATCATCCATTTCAAATATTAGATAAGTTTTCATTATTTTATGGCTTTTTTGTTTACATTTAACTTTTAGTCTGTCTTGAAATTGTTTTTGATATCTGTTTTTTTCTTTTTTAACTACAGTTGACATACAGTATTATATTACTTTCAGTTATAAAACACATTGACTAGACATTTACATGACTTATGAAGTAATCACTCTAATAAATCCAGTACCCATCTAACATCACACAATAGTTATCATCACAATACTGCTGACTATATTCCCCAGGATACACTCTACATCTCCTAGACTATTTTGTAACTACAAATTTGTATCTCTTAATCCCCCTCTTGACTGATTTCTCCAGTGCCCCGACCCAGCAGCCATTATAAGACCCTTTGGATATATGAGCTTTGTTCTATTTTGATTATTCATTTATCCTGTTCTCTAGATTCCACATATAAGTGAAATCATATATTTGTATTTTTCTGTCTGACTTACTCCACTCAATACAATATCCTCTATGTCTATTCAGGTTGTTGAAGATGGCACAATTTCATTCATTTTTATGGCTGAGTAGTATTTCATTGTATATATGTATCTTTTCTTCTGTATACATTCTTCCATTGATAGACACTCAGATTGCCTCCATATCTTGGCTATTGTAAATAATGCCATGAACATATGGATGCCAATGTCCCTTTATAGAGGTGTTTTGGGTTTCTCCCTTGCTATAGCTTTTGTTTTAAAGTCTATTTTGCCTGGTATAAGCATTGCTACCCCAGTTTTTTGTTTGTTTACATTTTCATGAAATATATTTTTCCTTCACTTTACTTTCAGTCAGTGTGTGTCTTTTAATTTAAAATGATTCTCTTTTAGGCAGCATTTGTAAGATTTATGTTTTCTTATTCATTCAGCCACCCTATATTTTGATTGGAGCAGTTAATCCATTTACATTTAAAGTAATTGTTAACAGATATGTAGTTGTTGCCATTTTATCCATATTTTTCATCTTTTTTTTTTTCCCCCTCTTTAAAGAAGTCCCTTTAACATTTCTTGTAATGCTGGTTTCATGGTGATGAACTCCTTTAGCATTTTATTGTTTGGGAAGCTCTGTCCTTCTATTCTAAATGATAGCTTTGCTGGGTAGAGTAATTTTGGTTGTATGTCTTTGCTTTTCATCACTTTGACTATTTCCTGACAATCCCTTCTGGCCTGCGAAGTTTCTGTTGAGAAATCAGCTGACAGTCTTATGGTATCTCCCATGTAGATAACTAACTGCTTTTCTCTTGCTGCTTTTATGATTCTTTCTTTGTCTTTTAAGCTTTGGTGTTTTAATTATGATGTGTGTTTGTGTGGACCTGTTTGAGTTTATCTTGTTTGGTACTCTTTGCAATTCCCAGGCTTGTATATCTATTTTCTTTGCCAGGATACGGAAGTTTTCCATCATGATTTCTTCAGATAGGTTGTTAACTCCCCACTCTCTCTCTCTCTCTCCCCTCCTTCTAGTACCCGTGTTATGAGAATGTTGTTACACTTGATGTTGTCCTGTAAGCCTCTTAAACTATCCTCAGTTTTTGGATTCTTTTTTTCTCTTTGCTGTTCTGATTGGGTGTTTTCTGCTACCTTCCAAATTGCTGATTCAATCCTCTGCTTCATCTAATCTACTATTGATTCCCTCTAATGTATTCCTCATTTCAGTTATTGTATTATTCATTTCTAACTGGTTCTTTTTTATGTTTTCATTCTCTATTTTTATGTTTCCTATCTCTTTGTTGAATTTCACACTGAGATCATTGAGCATCCTCATAACCATTGCTTTGAAAATGGAGATTGCTTGTCTCTATTTTGTTTAGTTCTTTTTCTGAAGTTTTGTTCTGTTTTGTTTTTTCCTTTGGGACATCTTTGTCTCCCCATTTTGTCTGCCTCTCTGTGTGTTTGTTCCTATGTATTAAGTAGAGCTGCTATGTCTCTCAGTCTTGTTAGAGTGGTCTGATGTAGTAGGTGTCCTGTGAGTCCTAGTAGTATTCCTGTTCACCTGAGCCAGGTACTCTAGGTGTGTGGGTTGTGTGTGCCCTGCTGTTGTAGTTGACCCTAGGTTACTGTTTTCATATCATTGGGAGAGACTGACCTTCTGGCTGATTGGTTGTGAGTACTGTCCATGACAACAGTGGAGGAACTGTTGGGCAGGTGCTGACCATATGGATCAAGATTTGCTTTAGCACAGTTGTGGTGCCTTCCCAGTCTGCCCTTTGGGTGTGTTTTGTTGTGGAGGTAGTTGGTGGAGCTCTGATGAGTTGTGAAGCTGGCCACGAGGTGTGTTGGTTCTGTGGCCTCTTGGAACGAGCTCAGTTACAAGGTCTCCTGCTGCCTGTGCCCTGCCTGGGGCCACTTGGTGTTAGCAACAAAGTTGTCTGCAGATGGTTTCCACTTGTGTTGGGCATGGAGGTGCCTGGGGGAGGCTAATCTGCTAACCAAGGCTGGCTGCTGATTGTGCTGCGTTTGGGACTACTCAACAAGAGGTATGGGGAATACCATGGCCAGATGCTGCTTGTTTGGTGTTTTTGAACCTTTAAGAGATTTTAGGAACATCCACAGCATGAGCCAAGACAGGCTATTTGGATGGAAAGGACACTGGAAGTTTGGGTGGGCCCCCAATTTGGGTGGGGTCTTAGGGAATTGCCAGAATGGGGTAAACAGTGTAGGCCAGGTTTATGGAGACAGATATGGCAGCCCCCTGTGTCTGTAAACTGGGTGTGGGGAGAGATCAACAAAGTAACTATGGTTCTGCCAGCAGAAGGCATGGCTTACTCCCAGCTCTCTGGAAGAAAACTGCTCTTCCTGCCCTCGTATTGAAGCAATTCAGTCCCTCCCCATATGTACCTTTTGAGCTGCTACCCAGCACTGGAGCAATTGGGCCTGTCAGTGAGTAAATCCCTGCGTAGTTCCTTTTAGAGGAATGCCTGGGACTACATTCACCCTCTATGTCACTCAGCCACAGTCTCTGCTTGTTTTCACAGCTAAAAGTTATAGGAACTACATTTCCTAGTGTTGGAGCTCTGTGCTAGTGTACCTGGTATGGGGCTGGGACACCTCGCTCCTCTAGGGGGACCTCCACAACTGAGATATTCCTCTGATTTTTCACCACCACACGTGGGTATGGGACAAGCTCATTCTGTATCTTTGCCCCTTCTACCAATCTCAAGGTGGCTTCTATATGTCCTTAGTTGTAGGATTTCTGTTCAGCTAGACTTCAGGCGATTCTCAATAATGGTTGTTCTGTAGTTTAATTGTAATTTTGATGTGGTTATGGGAGGATGGAAGCAGAGCATTTACCTAATACACCCTCTTTGACTGGAACTTTCAAGAAGTTTTAACAGTGTATTTTTTGGCTTGTTCCCTTGTGGCCCAGATACTATTACTGCTATGTTTACCAGATTTATCAAACAGATATACAGGATGCCAAATTAAATTTAATTTCAGATAAACCACTCAAATAATTTTTAAGTATAGATATATCCCTAAATTTCAGTATAAATATACCCATATATTTTTTTCTGGCAACGATTGGTAGGCACATAATATTCCCAATTCCTCCTCGCTGTTCTAAACTAAAAGCTATATCTGGTCATATGGTCAAAACTAAACCAGCTACCAGATTCCTGTGCAACATTCCTCAAGCCCACGGCCAGTTAGGACACAATATCCAACAGTGTGGTACTGAGAAAGAAGAATGTCTACTAGAGGCAATGAAAGGTATGGAAATAGGCAGTTTTGCCTGTAAGAATGGAACAAGCTTTTGATTAAAAACTGTTTATGATCAGCTCAGAAGAGCACTCGTGGTAAACCATTGGATATTGGCTAACAAGGTCATTTATTGATACCCCAACGATGTTCTTACATGATTCCATGAGGGAACATTTATGAAAACGTTCACTATGATATTGTTTGTGCTTACAGGGAATAGGAGGCAATTTGAGTGTTTGAAGAATTGGATAGAACATAAGCGATAGAGCCACACCTTAGAGGACTATGTAATAGAAAACAAAACCTACATTTATATACCTTAAAAGCTTAGTAATCTTAGTGAAAAAGGTTACTTTTTCACTAGTGAAAAATGATGTAAATAAAGGATAACTTATAAATATTAATATGTGTGCATATGAAACAATAATAGATATTTTGCAAGAATACTTATAAACAAAAAAGGAGAGATGATTTTGCTATTTAAGAATGTGGTCTATTTTTGATACTAAACAAAAGGTTGAGAATCAATAGAAACAATGGAGACAATGAGCTACCAGAAAACAAGATAAAAAGGCAATAGGAAATCCTCATATATCAATGATCACCCTAAATATAAATGGACTGACTCACCAATAAAAAGGCACAGAGTAAAAGGTTGGATTAAAAAACAAAACCCAACAATATGCTGCTTTCAAGAGACATATCTCAGCTGGAAGGTCAAATATAGACTCAAATGAAAAGGTGGAATATGATACTCCAACAAATGGCATCCAGAGAAGAGTTTGTGTAGCCATACTTATATCTGATTAAATCAACCTCAAGATTTTAAAAAAAGGTAATGAGAAAAAGATGGACATTTCATAGTAAAGGGGACAATAAAACAAGAAGACATAACACTCAATATATATGCTCCCAATCAGAGAATACAAAATATATAAAACAACAACTAACAAAACTAAAGTGAAAAACTGACAGAAACTCAATTATACAAGGGGAACTAAAGACACCATTGATAGCTATGGATAGATCATTCAAACAAAATATCAGCTTTAAATTACATCTTAGAACAAATGGACATAATTGATGTTCAGATAACCTTTCATCCCAGAACACCAGACTATACATTCTCTTCTAGTGCACACGGAAAATTATCAAGGATAGACAATGTTGGGAAGCAAACCTACCCTCAACAAATTTAAGAAGATTGAAATCACACCAAACATATTCTCTGACCACAATGCTTTGAAATTGGAGATCAACTGCAAAAAGAAAGCAGGAAAACCCACAAATATGTGAAGATTAAGCAACATGCTACTGAAGAATGACTGGGTTAAAAAAGAAATAAAAGGAAAGATCAAAATATACATAGAAACAAATAAGAATGAAAATACACCATATCAGAATTATTGGGATGCTGTGAAAGCAGTAATAAGAGAAAAGTATCATTACAGGCCTACCTCAAGAAATATGCAAAGTCCTAAATAAACAACTTAATATTACATCTTAAAGAACTAGACAAAGAACAAATGAAACCCAACATCAGCAGAAGGGAATAATAAAAATTAGCACAGAATTAAATGAAATAGAGGACAAAAAGGCAATAGTAAAAATTAATGCAACAAAGATCAGGTTCTTTGAAAAGAGTGATAAAATTGACAAACGCCTGGCTAGACTCACTATGGAAAAAAGAAAAAAAGACACAAATAAACAAAATGAGAAATGAAAGAGAAGTTACGACAAGATACCAGAGAAATACAAAGGATCGTGCAAGAATACAATAAGGGACAATATGCCACCAAATTCAATACCTAGAAGAAATGGACAAATTCTTAGAAATATATAACCTTCCTAGACTGAATCACAAAGAACTGGGAAATATTAATAGACTGATCAACAGTATGGAAATTGAAACAATCATCCAAAACCTCACCAGAAGCGAAAGTCTTGGACCAGATGGCTTCACTAGTGACTTCTATCAACATTCCGATGATGATTTAATACTTGTTCTTCTCAAACTCTTCAAAAATATTGTAGAAGAGGCAATATTTTCTAACTGATTTTATGAGGCCAACATTACCCTGACACCAAAACCTGGTATGGATAAAAGAAGAAAAGAAAACTACAGACCAATATCTCTGATGAATACAGATGCCAACATCCTAAATAAAATGCTAACAAATCAAATACAGCAATACATTAAAAAGATGGTACATCACGATCAAGTGGGGTTCATTCCAGTGGTGCAAGAATGGTTCTAAATAAGCAAATCAATCAATCTGATACACCACATAAACAAAGTAAAGGATAAAAATCAGGTGATTGTACCAATAGATGAAGAAAAAGTATTTGAGAAAATACAACATTCATTTATGAGTTAAACACTTAATAAAATGAATATGGAAGTAAACCACCTCAATATAATAAAAGCCATATATGTCACACCCTCAGCTAATATCATACTTAATGGTGAAAAAATTAAAGTGTTCCCTCTATGATCAGGAATGACATCTGTCACCACTGTTATTCAACATAGTATTGGAAGTCCTGGCCATAGCAATCAGATGCGAGAAAGAAATAAAAGTCATCCAAATTGGGAATGAAAAAGTTAAATTGTTACTTTTTGCAGATGATATGATTCTTTATATAGAAAACCCTAAAGATTTCACCCAAAAACTATTAGAAACAATAAGCACACAGTAAAGTTGCAGGATACAAAATCAATGTACAAAATACATTGCATTCCTATATACTTACAGTGAAATTTCAGAAAAAGAGATGGAAAAAAGCAATTCATTTTGCAACTGCATCAAAAATAATAAAGTACGTAGGAATAACCTTAACAAAAAGAGTGAAAGACCTATACCTTGAAAACTACAAGACATTATTAAAAGAAATGGAAAAATGCAAATAAATGGAAAGATATTCTGTGTTTATGGATTGGAAGAACAAACATAGTTAAAATGGCTATATTGTCCAAAACATTATACAGCTTTAATGCAATCCCCATCAAATTCCCAAAGGCATTTTTTGAAGAAATAGAACAAAAAGAAAATCAGGTTTGTATGAAATTACAGAAGACCATGAATAGCCAAAGCAATCCTGAGAAAAAAGAACTAGGCTAGAGTTATCACCTCTTGACTTCAAATTATACTACAAAGCAAAATAATCAAAACAAGACAGTATTGGCAGAAAAATAGACACATAGACCTATGGAATAGAACTGAGAACACAGAAATAAATTTACATATATATGGGCAGACAATTTTTAACAAAGGAGCCAAAAACATTCAATGGAGAAAAGAAAACCTCTTCAATAAAAGGTGCTGAGAAAATTGGAAAGTCAGGTGCAAAAGAATGAAACTACACTGCTGTCTTACCATATACCAAAATTAACTGAAAATGGATCAAAATCCTAAACATAGGACTAAAAACAATTTTATTAAAGAAAGCATAGATACTATATTACTGAACATTGGTTTCAGCAAGGATTTTAAGAATTTGACCTGAAAGGGAAGAGAAGTAAAGCAAAAATAAATGAACGGGACTACATCAAACTAAAAACTTTTGCACAATAACTACAAAAAAACCATCAACAAAACAAAGACACAACCTACTATATGCAAAATACAGAAGGTGCCAAAAAAATGTATAAACATTTTAAGAAAAGAAAATATGTATTAAATTGTAATAATATATACTAATAACAAACGATGAATAGAAGTCATGTGTATACATTTTTTGGCACCCCTGGTATATTTGCCAACAACACCTTCTATAAGGGGCTAATATCCAAAATATATAAAGAACTCATACAACTCAACAACAACAACAACAAAAAACACAATCCTATTAAAAAATGGGCAGGGGACTTGAATAGACACTTCTCCTAAGAAGACATACTAATGGCCTACAGATATATGAAAAAGTAGTTAACTTCACTAGTTATTAGGGAAATGCAAATCAATGAGATACCACCTCACAACTGTTGTAATGGCTATTATCAACAACAAAAGAAATAACATACTGAAGTCGTTGTGGAGAAAAAGGAACCCTCATTCACTGCTGGTGGGAATATAAATTGGTACAGGCACGATGAAAACAATATGGGGATTCCTCAAAAAATTAAGAATAGAAATGCCATGCGACCCAGCAATCCATCTTCTGACTTTCTATCCAAAAAATGTGAAAAAATTCATCCGTAAAGATATGTGTGCTCCCATGTTCATTGCCACTTTATTTACAGTGGTCAAGACAGGGAAACAACCAAAGTGTCATTCGATAGATGATTGGATAAACAAGATGTGGTACGTATACACAGTATACACATATACACAGAATACTATTCTGCCATAAGAAAAGATGAAATGGTATCACTTGAGACAACATGGATGGATCTTGAGATTATTACACTGAGCGAAATAAATCAGACAGAAAAAGTCGAGAACTGTATGATTTCAATTATGTGTGATATATAAAGCCGAAACAACAAAAGAAGAAGACAGAGAAGTACTTTTTGCTAACAGTTGTCACCCCAATATACTTCAATGAAAAAAAAAGAAAAAAGAAAAGAAAAGATGAAATACTGCTATTTACAACAATGTGGATGGATATTGAAATTATCGTGCTAAGCAAAATACGTCAGATAGAAAAACTCAAGAACCATGTGGTTTCACACATATATGGAGTATAGAACTGAAAGCAACAAATGAGCAAGGCAAATACACAAACAATAACTCATAGACACAGACAGCAGTTTAGTGGTTACCAGAGGGTAAGGGGGAAGGGCAATGGTAGAAGAGGGGGAGTCAAATACCTGTATATGGTGATGGAAGGAGAACTGACTCTGGGTGGTGAATACACAATGTGATATATAGATAATATATCAGAATTGTACCCTTGAAACTTATATAATTTTACTAACCAATGTCACTTCAATTTAATAAAAATTTTAAAAGAATAGAAATACTGGCAATAGCACAGCAAATTAAAATTTTAATATCGTATTTAGTTATACAGTATTTTATGGAAACCCATAGTTCTTTCTCATAATTGTTACACTAAAAGAACTTTGGTTGTACTTTGAGAACTGAAAATAACCTAGTTCAAGTACTAGATTCTTTATTTATTGAGTATGTGATCTTGGTCCAAAAAAACGCCAAAAATGATAGTCTATAATTGACGAGAAATATAAGAGTGGGGGATAATGACAAAAGGACATTAATTGAAAACATACTGGTTACAAATCCTTAACAGAATATTTGCTGTCCTCATCATAAATATTTTGACATGTTTATCATTTACTAGTATTAGCCACAGGCTTCATTTCCTTTCAGAAATAGTAATTGAGTACCTACTTTGTGTCTGGTTCTACAACAATTTTGTTAGTTGCTAATAAAAAGGCATAAGACTGAACATTTGCTCAGAAACTTAAGGGACACAAAGCCACCTAAAGCAAACAAAACAAAACAAAACACAAACAAGCTTAGTGCAGTTATAAAGATGAGCTGAACAAGGGCACCTAAGACAGAGGCTGTAACCTCCCAAGTGAAGTATGGCACAAGTCAGGGCTGATTACTTGGAGGGATTGATGGTTTCAGATATCTCACTTATAATCCTTTTGCGATAACTTAAAACTTCACTTATTCCTATGGTGATCATGTCTTCTTTCTACTGATAAATTGAAAGTCCTTTTATAATTTTTCATGGTTATTGTTACCCATGTTTAAAGTGAAATTTCAATAGCTTTTTATGGTACCAATACAATTGGATACTTTTGTGTAATTCTCTGTTTGTATTGAAGTTCTAAATTTAATACCTGAATTAAAAAATTTAAAAACAGGCAAACCTCTGCTATATAAGAAAATTATTTAATTAATTAAAAAGTATCCATGACCCTGTTTTGCTACCCAAACACTAAAGTTTGGGAAAATAACATTTAAAATTAGAATAAAAAATCCTGTGCATCATGTCCTATTTTCACGTAAAATAAAACTAAATGTCAACAGCAGTGAAAGCACCATTGGTATACTTCCATTACATTTAGTTAATGACACATTGGGAATTGTCACTTAAAATATATTGTATTTGAAGGTAATTTGAAGTTTTAATCCTGCTGTATTTCATATACTTGGGCAATTTAGAAAACCCTAAACTACACATTACATTTATTGAAATCATGGGTTATATTAATTTTACCTGTTTAGATTCAGAATATTAAAAAAAATAAGAAACATTTTTTTTGGTGGCTTTTCACATTTAGCTCTTTATGGTTTAACTCCAGGGACTGAAAAAATAACGCACCTCACTCTTCCTCTCCTACCTTTTGTGGACTTAAATTAAAAGATTGACTTTTTTAAAATGGATAAAATTTTCCTCTCCTCAGAGGCTCAGAAATTCAACAGTTATTGAATTGGCTGTTGTGAAAGGATTCTCCATTATGATATTTATTTTTATGTGCCAAATATCAGCAGGTTAATTACCTAATTTATATGAAAATATTGCTAGACATAGGTTATATGGATTTATCTTCCAGGTGAATTTAACATTAGCCCTTATCTGCAAAATCAGTTTTTCCTCAAACCACTGATAATTGACTCATCTAACTTGAATAGATTTCATTCTGTTTTGTCATTCACTATGAGTATGGTGGTTACCCATAAGAATAGTGTTTTTCTTCATAAAAAAAAATACTTCTATAAAAGTGTTCAAAATAGTCACTACACAGACAATAATAAATTACATGATTTTAAGTAGACTAACGCGTTCTTGAGAGTAGAGCTAAAATTAATCATTATAGGGTAAATCAGTAATTCTTCCTTTTTTCAGGTATCTCCAGAATTTAACACAATGTAGTATCCAAACTGATGTTAAATATATAGCTACTGCATGAATTTAAAGATCCAGAATATTTTTAAGTCATATATTTATTTGTATATATGAAAATCAAATTTGAAGAATAAATTTTGGCCAAGTGTAAAGATACCATCTAAAATACAGAGGGTGCCAAAAATGTGTACACATTTAAAAAAAGATGAAACTGTATTAAAATTATAATACTCGATATATACCCATAACAACAGATGAATACAAGTCACGTTTGACTTCTGCAATTACAAGAAGTGCTCAAAGTGGTTACCATCAGCGTAATTTTAATACAGTTTTTTCCTTTCTTAAAATTCGTATGCACTTTTTTGGCACCCTCTGTATTTTCAGAACAATTTTTAGCTTTCTGTTCGGCCATTAATTATACTTAGAACTATATAAAAACAGAGACATAGGTGTGCCTGTATAAGAATTGTTTTACCTTATGAAGGATTTGAAAAACTCTGTTATTGCTTTGGAGTTGCCATGAGAATAAGGCATATTTTGAGAGTTTTAGAAAAATAGGTAACATTGTTTTTCATTGTTTTTGTTCAACTCTGCTTTTACTTTTAAGCTTTCATTTTGGGGGCTTCATATATATATATATATATATATATATATATATATATATATATATATTTTTTTTTTTTTTTTTTTTTTTTTTTTTTGTATAGAAATGATATATTCTGACAAAATTGATTTTCATCATTTTCCTAGTTCAGGCTGTTGTAACAAGATACCATAGACTAGGTGGCTTAAACAATAGAAATTTATTTCTCACAGTTATGTAGCCTTAGATATCCAAGATTGGCATGGCAAGCTTCTGGGGAGAACTTCTTCCTGGTGTGCAGATAATTTTGTTCTTGTATCCTCATGTGGTGGAGAGCAGAGACAGGACAAGTTCTCAACTCTCTTCTCATAAGAGCACTAATCTCATTCATTAGGGCTTCACATTCATGACCTGCAGCACTTCCCAAAGGTCCCACCCACTTACACTATCACAGTGGGGATTGGGATTTCAGCGTATGAATTTTCAGAGAACCCAAATATTCGGTTCGTAACAATCATACAACATTTAATTTTTCCTATTTGAAAATGAAAATATCTTCTTGTATTATAGATTAATGGAATTTTTTATTATAATTATAAATTTTACAGAGAATTTTCCTATTACTGAGTTTAAATATTAAACACATTTTGAAGTATTAATTTGCATGTAGCATTGCATGAAACATGCAAACACACATTATCCTTTTCATGAAGCATAACATATTCAATTCAAGTAAGCTAAGAGTATTGAGTGAGGTGGTGAGTAGAGTAATTGTGAGTGATTCACTATGATCTGTATAATCTTTGAATGCCCCACTCTCAATCATGTTAAATGTTGAAGACATAACAGAACTTGCAAAGCGAGTTTCCTTTCAGAGAGTATCTAATTTTATTAGGTTTTGTTCTTTCTGAATAGTTGACCTTTTCTAAGTACCTTGAAGAAGACAAATATTCAAGTATCATATGTGATTGCTAGTCAAAGGGAATCAGTCACATGTGATTTTTCAAGTATCTAACAATTTTGAAGTGTAGTATGTTTTTGATTGTTTCAGGAAAGGAAAACAACAACTTGATGAGAAATGCATATATAGTTGCACACACATGACAACTAAGTAGCAATGACAGTTCTAGCTTTGAAAATGTTACCATTTACTGATATCTTCAACTCTTCAATTAGGAAAAAAAACCACTCTGAAACAATACTCAGATAGGTGGTTTACTTCAAACTATGGGTATCATTTTTATCTGGTAATTATTTATTTTACATTGTTTTCAACTATGGAAGTAAATTAATGGCGTCATTTGGCCACCGCCTCAAACACAACCACCTCAAATAATGGCAAATAAGCACTTTTTAAATTTCTACTTTTATTTGACAATGATTCTCTATTGAGCAATTTCTGGTGATAACTGAACCCAAATAATTTTCTATGAAAATATTGTCAATCTTTGTTCACCTCTGGTAGTAAGGATAGGTTATAAATCATTATAAGATTATAAGTTCAATATATTAACCAAGAATTATTTGAATGTGTTTGCTTTGGAAATCTCAAATTTGGAACAATATGATGTCAACTGATTCATATACCAATGAGCTATGTTGTAATATGAATCTCTTATATTATTAGACTAATTCAGATCATTACAAATGGTTATTAATTACTCCCACTGCAACGGTACTACCAGAGGTGAAAGAAGAGAAGAAAGGAAGAACTCTAATTTCTTGTGTAAGCACTCTGAATATAAGTTGGAGGAATTACACCATTTATCATTAAATAGCTTTCCATTGGATGTATATATAAAAATAATTACTTTTTAAATAACTGTACATTTTCTAGGATCAATTATTCATTCAACAGATGTTACTAAGAACCTACTATGAATGAGGTACTATAATGGGAGCTGAGAATATAACAATGAGAAGGCAAATATGACCCTGTCCTCACCAAGTTTATGTAGTACCTACCCTCATTGAGTTTGCAGTTTACTTCTTACAATAGCTACGTTTGACCTAGGGACATAAAATTCTTATTTACCATTACTTTGTTGGAACTGTTAAAATTATTGTTATCATGTTTTTTTGTTTTTCTCATTACAACTATAAAATTTTACAATTAGTGATAGTTCCGTGAAATTAACCTGTAACTTGATTCCAAATTTGGAATTTTATACATTTGCAATCTATGGAATTCAGAGTATAAAAAGGAAAATTGATTCTTCCTTAATTTCTACCTGGAATACCTTTCATGTTGCCAACTGGAGGGGATTTAGAAAGATACTAACAATGTTTTATTATATTCATTTATTCCAAATTTGTTGATCACCTACTATGTGAAAGGCAGGTTCTAAGAGAAAGGAGGTTAGGATACTAAGATATGTGTCCTGATCTTAATAAACTTATGGCACAGTGGGACATCTCTTCCCATATCATGCTGCATGGAATAAGGTTTCAGAGAGGTCTGAATAGGTTCATTCAGAGAAAACTTGTATGTGGTAATTTACCACTTTCTGCATTACCCTCTTGGACTTAACGGTACATAAGACTTAAATTTGGCAACAAGAAAACTGTTTAATCCATAGCTTGCCAATCACGAGACCAAAGACTCATTTAGCATTGCATATATCAGCATGTGAGGGCCCAAGGCTATTTATTGAATCTTAGAGTAGAAAATGTTGTATTAAATGAACTAGCTCTGAATGCAGTTGTCTTATTCCTCTTCATGTTGTAATTAAACTTTAAAAACCCTCAAAAGGAGAAATACTTTAAACTGTGGGTGTATAGAAAACTGTCCTCAAATATTGTATAAATATGAAAAGTGAACATTTTAGAGTCTAGAGACGTAACCATTGCATTTGTTTTGGAAAAGCCTATTTGAATTAGAAAGTAAAGAGAAATGATTTAACTTAATTTGCTTTACCCACTAAAAGTAGCTAGAATTATTCACAGTGGCCAAGAAATGGAAACAACTAAAGTGTCCTTCCATAGATGATTGGATAAAAATGTGGTACATATACAACAAGATATTACTGAGCCATCAGGAAAGATGAAATACTGCCATTTGTGACATGGATGGATCTTGAGATTATCATGCTAAGCGAAAGAAGTCAGACAGAAAAATTCGAGAACCATATTATTTCACTCATATGTGGGATATAAAATTGAAACCAACAAATCAACACAATAAACAAACAAATGAAAACTCATAACCATAAACAATAGTTTAGTGGTTACCAGAGGGTAAAGGGGGTGTGGTAGAAAAGGGTATAAGTGGTCAAATACATGGTGATGAAAGAAGATTTGACTCTGGGTGGTGAACACACAATGCAATAGACAGATGATATATTATAGAATTGTACACTTGAAACCCATATAATTATACTAACCAATGTCATCCCAATAAATTTATTTTTTAAAGAAAGTAGCTAGTATTATTGAGTTTGGCTTTTCACAGACATTTACTCCAAGACTAAGGATTTTCCCCAATATTAAAGTTAAGGAACTTTATTCATGGTCAGTATTCACTGCTTGGTAAAACCAAGATTCAAAACAAGATAGGTTCCTGTCTCTGTGTCTCTGTAGACGTATACATTTATTTATTTATTGTAAGTAACAATAATACCAAGGATAAATTTCAAATCTCACAGCAATGTTATTTCACATTAATAAGGATACCATATCTGTGTTTAATTCCTGTCTGTCATTCCTGAATATCCATGTCTAATTCCTGCCTGTATTCCTCACTATCTTTGTGTTTATCTATTGTAACACTTATTCTCTACATTTATGTTTCAGGCTATGCAGTTCTCTCATATGTGCAATGATTATAATCTAAAACATATACAATGTACCGCTCAGGATATAATGATTATTTTTTTTCCTTAAAATAATTTTGAAAGATTAGTACCTAATTTGAATATACTTGTTCTAGTTGATACTTTGTGAGTAGCTACTATGATACATGTTGATATATTATGCAGAAGGACTTCTTTACTGAGGACTTCTTAAAGTATTATCTAATAATTACATGATATTTACTTATTACCTTTTTATATTTAAGATTTCTGTTTAATACTTATATGAGAACTAATGTATTATAAATCCATTCACATTTATTTTTATGAAAATCATTTAAAAGATTTTGTTTTGGGGATTGTCTTTGTAATAATGCTCTTTAAAAACAAATTTTAACTTATTGGCAACAGCTAAAAGTAATGATTATCACCTTTGCTAATGCCAAGATACACAGTGACATTTTGAAAGAAATAATAATTTCTATCGGATAATAAGGAAGTGGTGACATAAATTAAGTATGTTTTCTGAAAGTCAGGCTTCGAGTTAACTCTGAATTGAAATCAATAACATTTGAAGACTTTTTCTACTTTGTCCACATATGTATTAAAAAAATATATATTAGTAAATAACACAATATAATATAAATCACTCTATTCTCAGCATAAGTAAATATATATTACTTACTTTATCCAAAAAAAAAAAAGGTTTTTTAAAAGTCACATATGAATCAGACTTTGCTTTCTGAATATCAAGCCATATTTTCCCATTGACTGACAATGTAATTTTAGAGATGTGCTCCAAAGGAGAAAAAAAAATGGCTTCTAAGCTTCATAAATATCCATGTTAGAATTCAGCAAACCTCTTACAAAATTAAATTTTAGAATAAACTATTTTTCTTAAATAATAAAGTATATACAGTAAGACAAGTCAAATACTGTGCCTACATTCAAGTAGTGTTGTCAACCTCTGACATCTGGTTCTAAACTATGGAGAAAGCAGCATTAGCTTACACAAAATTATTTTCTTCCTAAAATAAGTATTTAATAACTCCTATATTGTTTGTCTCTATTTGT
Source organism: Rhinolophus ferrumequinum (assembly GCF_004115265.2). Taxonomy (NCBI): domain Eukaryota; kingdom Metazoa; phylum Chordata; class Mammalia; order Chiroptera; family Rhinolophidae; genus Rhinolophus; species Rhinolophus ferrumequinum. The sequence continues at coordinate 37,431,176 of NC_046299.1, read as the reverse complement.
TTTGTACTGGCTTAGTGACTCTATTTGTTCACTTAACCAAATCTTTTCTAGAAATCGTGATTACCAATGATAAAGCTACAAAATTAAAGCAACATAGAATTCTAATACTTCTAAGAAACAAGCTAATCATAAAAACAACACTGGCATAAACAATTTATCAATGTGTAAGAATTTAGGATTAGGGTGAGAAATTTTCTTACCATCCCATGCACAAGAACAAAGAACTCTGGTTTTCTTAGTATAAAACATATATATGCCTTTTGGCTTATGCTGAGCTCCTCGCTTTCCGTAGAAAACCGATGAGTACTTTTCATCATAAACAATGGCAGTGTTAACTTACAAGGTTTTTTTGTTTTTGTTTTTGTTTTTCCCTATTCTCTCCTGCCTCAGAAGAGTAATCTTTGGTTTAAAAAAACCACTTACCACTATTAGGGTGATGATGCATAGACATTGGCAGAATTAGGCTCATGCTTGCTAGATTATTGTGAATGATTTTACATTAAATGTATCTTTTGTTGCTATGTTTTTCTGAGGTTTGTGTTTTCTTATTTTCAAAAATACATTATTTTGAAGAAAATAGGACTAATTTTAGAAATTTAGAATATAACAGTTTGCCCATATTTTCAGAATTAAGTGGTCTAGAGATATTCTCATGACAATGTTTCTTTTGAATTGGTTGTTTCTGTTATGTCTTTTTGACAAAATTATAAGAAAAATTAAAAATAAACGTATTTAAGTCTTTAATACAATTTACAAGTATGTATTTATTTGGGTGGTTTTATTTATTTATTTATTTAATTTATTTCCACAACTGAATAAATGGACGCTGTTCTGCCTTTGTTTGCCTGGCAGTTAACAGAGTGTGAGTAAAAATAACATTAATATAAGTAACTTATAGATAGTGGTCATATCTGACCTGGGAAGCTAACAATTTATTTTATGGTATTTTCCTCTGCAATAAAAGGTCTCTCACAGTATGTTTGATTATTTTGAAGGCATTAAAATGTCTTATTGCACAGCTAATTTTACTATTTTCATGACCCATAAGCTACATACAATCCTTTGTTTTTTTTTAGAAGAAGAAAATGAATTTATTGCAAGGTTGTAAAATAGCCTGTAGACTTACAAGTTCCTCAAGTTTTGTTTGTTTATTATTATTATTATTTTCTCAGCTAGTTTTACATATCATTATACTGATATACATAAAATCACATTATTCTTTCTAACTGCTCCATTGTATTTAATGTTTTGGATGAGTATCAGGTATCTATTACTGTGAAACAAACCACCCCAAAACTTAGTGGCTTTGAAAGGTCAGCTGGACTGTTCTAGTCTAATCCAGTTTGATTGATCTCTGATGAGCTTTCTTATGCATCTGTATTCAGCTGGCAGGTCAACTGGTGCCGGATGGCATAAGTGGCCTCATTCATACTCTGGAGGTTGGTAGCTATTAGCCCCTGTGCCTCAGTTCTTCACATGGCCTTTCATCTTCCAGCAGTCTGGCTCAGGCTCATTCACATGGTGGTGTCAGGGTTTCAAGTACAGCAAGGGAAACCCCAATGTCAAGCATTTTTCAAGCCTTGTTTCATATATTGCTAATGTCCCATTGGCCAAAGGAAATAGCACAACCAAACCAGATTCAAAGGGTGGTGAAGCAGACTTCAGCTTTTGTCAGGGCTATTTGCAACATCACATTGTAAGGGCATAAATGCAGGAAGGGTATGGATTTGGGACCAAATTTACAATCTTCAACAGTATGGATCATATCTTATTTATTCACTCCCTTGTTGATGGACATTTAGGTTGCTTCTAACTCTTCACGATTACAAGAAGTGTTGCAATGGACATCTTATTTTCTTAATAGACGATTTTTTAGAGTACTTTCAGATTCACAGATAAAAATGAGTGAAAGGTAAAGAGACTTCCTATATACTCCTTGCCCCAATTCGTGCACAGCCTCCTATACTATCAACATGCCCCGCCAGAGTGGTACATTTGCTACAATTGATGAACCTACATGGACACATCAACCAAAGACCATAGTTTACATTACAGTTCACTTTTGAGGTTGTAGTCAATAACTTTGGACAAATTTATAATGTCATATACTCACCATTAAAATATTGTTCTGCCCCTCCTGCCCCCCTCCAAAAAAATACTCTGTTCTTTGCCTATTCATTCATCCCTCCCCTAGCCCCTGGCTTCCATTGATTTTTTTTTTTTTTCTGTCTCCATATTTTTGTGTTTCCCAGAATGCTATCTAGTGAATTGTACTATTGGTAACCTTTTTCATATTGATTTCTTTCACTTGGTAATATGCATTTAAGTTTCCTCCATTTCTTTCCAGAGCTTGATAACTCATTTATTTTTGGTGATGAATAATATTTCATTGTTTGGATGATCCAGTTTATTTATTCACTTACCTTCTGAAGAATATTTTGGTTACTTCCAAATTTAGGCAATTATGAATAAAACTGCTGTAAACCTGACCATGTCGTTTTTGTGAGAACATACTATTTCAGCTACTTTGGGTGAATACCAAGAAGTGTGATTGATGGATTTTATGGTAAGAGTGTGTTTAGTTCTGTAAGAAATTGTTAAACTCTTTTCCAAAGTGACTTTACTATTTAGCATTCCCACCATCATTGAATGAGAATTCCTGTTGCTTAACTTCTTGGCCATCATTTGGTGCTGTCAGTGTTCTGGATTATAGCCATTCTAATAGATCTCTAGTGGTATCTCTTTGTTGCTTTCATTTACATTCCCCTGATGACATGATAGGGAGCATTTTTTTATATGCTTATTTGGCACTTCTGTGGTGAAGTGTCTGTTAAGGTCTGCTCATTATTTAACTGTTTTTTTTTTTTTTTAATTATTGAGTTTTAGAGTTCTTTGTTTATTTTGGATAAGAGTCCTTTATCAGATGTGTCATTTGCAAATGTTTTCTCCTAGTCTGTGGCTTGTCTTTATATTCTCTTGACAGTGTTTTTTTGCGGAACAGATATTTCTAATTAATGAAGTCCAGCTTCAGTGATTTCTTCCACGTGTTATGACTGCATTTTTCTGACTTAAAAGATATCTTCATATTTATGGTAATCTAGGTTTTCTCCTATGTTATCTTCTAGAATTTTTGTAGTTTTGTGTTGACATTTAAGTGTCTGATTCAATTTCTGTGAAAGGTGTAAGGTCAGTGCCTAGGTTTATTATTTTGCATGTGAATGTTCTGTTGTTCCAGCACCATTTGTTGAAAAGTCTATCTTTGCTCCATTATATTGCTATTGCTCCTTGGTGACCTATACTGAATAATTCTAATATTCATATTATCACATTAACATCCAATTTTGGATGTCTCAAAGGTATCTTCAATTCTGCTTGTTCAAATACAAACTTATAATTTCCTCCTTTTTATTTATTTTTTAAGTGTATTAAATTTTTTGTCGGGGGTTTGGGTAGTAAAATTATATAGGTTTCAAGTATATATTTCTATAATACATCATCAATATACTGTGTTATGTGTTCACCACCCAAAGTCATTTCTTCTTCTATCACCATATATTTGACCCCTTTTACCCTCTTTTACTGCTCCCTTCCCCCTTACCCTCTGGTAAACTCTTATCTGTGTCTATGAGTTTTGTTTCTTTGTTTGTTTGTCTTCATTTGTTTCCTTTCGCTTTATTATATATTGCACATATGAGTGAAATCATATGGTTTTTGAATTCTTCTGTCTGACTTATTTTCCTTAGCATGATAATCTCAAGATCCATCCATGTTGTGAAAAATGGCAGTATTTCGTTTTTTCTCATGACCGGGTAATATTCTGTTGTATATACGTACCACATCTTTATGCAATCATCTATTAAAGGACAGATTGGCTGTACCAATTTACATTCCCACCAGCAGTGTATGAGGGCCCCTTTCCCCCCAAAACGTCTCCAAAACTTGTTATTACTTGTGTTTTTGATAATAGCTATTCCAGTAGGTTTAATGTGGTATCTCATTGTGCTTTTGACTTGCATTTCCCTAATAGCTAGTGAAGTTGCACATTTTTTCATATATCCTTTGGCCGTTTGTATGTTTTCTTGGAAGAAGTGTCAATTCAGGTCCTCTGCCCATTTTTTAAATTAGATTGTTTGTTTTTTTGTTGTTGTTGAGGTTAAGTTGTATGAGTTCTTTATATATGTGTATTGTGGATATTAACCCCTTATTGGAAGTGTTGTTTACAAATATCTTTACTCAGTAGGTTGGTTGCCTCTTTGTTTTGTTGGTTTCTTTTACTGTGCAGAAGATTTTTAATTTGATATAGTCCCATTCATTTATTTTTGCTTTTACTTCCTGTGTTGTTGAGGTCAAATTCATAAAATCCTCTCTGAATCTAAGGTCCATAATTTTAATACCTATGCTTTCCTCTATGCAATTTATCATTTCTTGTCTTATGCTTATGTGGTTGATCTTTTTTGAGTTAATTGTGTTCTATAGTGAGAGATAGCAGTCTAGTTTCATTCTTTTGCATGTAGCTTTCCAATTTTCCCAGGACCATTTGTGGAAGAGGCTTTGTTTTCTCCATTCTATGTTTTTGGTTCCTTTGTTGAAAATTATCTGCCTATGTAACTATGTTGATTTATTTCTGGATTCTGAATTCTATTCCACTGGTTTGTGTGTCTGTTTTTCTGCCAATCCCATGTGGTTTTCATTATTGTTAGTTTGTAGTATAAATTGAAGTCAGGGATTGTGATACCTCCAACCTTGTTTTTTTTTTTTCTTAGTATTGCTTTGGCTATTCAGAGATTTTTGTGATTCCATACAAATCTGATGTTTTTTTTGTTCTATTTCTTTAAAAAATGCCATTGGGATTTTGATGGGGATTGCGTTAAATCAATATAGTGCTTTGGGTAATATGGCCATTTGAACTATTTTGATTCTTCCAATCCATGAACACAGAATATCTTTCCATTTCTTTATGTCTTCTTCAATTTCTTTTAATAATGTCTTGTAGTTTTCAGTGTATTGTCCTTCACATCCTTCACATCCTCTGTGAATCCAGAGTTGAGAAAGTTCTTTGGGTGTGACTGAGGTAGTGTGAACCAACATATTTTTACACGTTATTTCCTGAGTAAGGAATCATTAGCTTTTAATTACTTCAGTCCCACAAACGTTTTAGATACTACTTTGTATGAACTAGATATTAAAATTTAGTTCTGGCATTTCTTAGACAAATCTAAACACACATTTTAAACTTTTCCAAATTAAATCTATTTTCCCGTGCTTTGTGCTTTCAGTTTCTTAAAGGTGATATTAAAATCATCGCTATCAAAATCATCATTATCACCATAAACGCCATAACTAGAACATAATGTATATTGATAACTTAACTTGAAATAGTCACTCAGCTATACACTTGTTACATGTGTCGACTCATTCACTGTTATAATATCCTTGTGATGTAGATAAGTTTCATCTCCATTTTAGAGATGAAAAAAAAAATTGAGATAAAGAGTTATGTCACTTGTCCTTATTCTCATAGCTAATAGGTGTCAGGACTAGAATCCGGTCCCAGAAAGCTAAATCCAGAGTCTAGGTTGATATATACCGGAGCCTAGTGTTTTATACTATCCAGGGAAGAGAACGGAAGGAAACATGCTAAAATGACAGTGAATACTCATTAAAAATAGAATTTTAATATTTTATGATAAAATAAGATACTTTTTTAAAATAAAAATTAAAAAATAAATATACAGTATCAGCAAATTATTTTCAATTCTAAGTGAGTCATAATGATTTATTTAATTTACTGGATTATCTGTAGTGTCGATAAACACTTAGGGGTTACTTATATTCAGTTGTTCAACAGGTATTAATGAAATGCATCATATGTGTTGGGTATAATCCTGAGGTCAGATGTCCAGGGATGTTACACAAATACTATGAAGTTGGATTTGATGTTTTATTATTACACTACTGGTTAAAAGATCCATCCTAAGAATCTAATCCATAACTTATAATCAAGGATTCTCTCTACTTTAATTATAAGAGAATATTAGCAACATATTTGTACACATAATTCAAATCTTTATTACTTTTATATACATTATATAGCAATAAAAATATACAATTTTATTGATATTTTTTCTAATTAAATTTCTTGGGGCAACTTTGGTTAACAATATTATATAAGTTGCAAATGTACAATTTTATAATACTTTATCTGTATATTGAATTTTCTGCTCATCACCCAAAGATTAGTCTCCTTCCCTCACAATATAGGTGATCCCTTTACACCATTCACTTCCCTTTCCCTCTGGTAACTACCATACTGTTGTCTGTGTCTATGAGTTTGTTTGTTCATTTGTTTCTTTTTGTTTTATATCCTACATATGAGTGAAATCATATGGTTCTTGTCCTTGATCCTTCCATGTTGTTGCAAATAGCAATATTTCATCCTTATCTATGACTGAATATTTCATTATATATGTTTATGTATATATTAATTTTAATATATATCATATAATATATTTTAATATATATCAATATATTATGCATTATGTATAAATATATAATATATATTAGTATATGTATAAACAGACACACACACACGCACACACACACACATATATCTTTATCCAATTATCAGTCGAAAGACACTTAGGTGTTGCCATGTCTTGACCATTGTGAAAAATGCTGCAGTGAACATAGGGGTATATATAGCTTTATGAACAAGTGTTTCCGAATTCTGGGGGTAGATATCCAGAAGAGGGATTGTTGAATCATACAGTAGCTCTGTTCTTAGTTTTTTGAGGAATCTGTACTATTTTTCAGAGACTAAACCAATTTACCTTCCCACCACCATTGTACAAAGGTTCCCTTTTTTCCAAATTCTGTGCTAAACTTATTATTATTGTCTTGTTGATAAGAACCATTCTAACAGGTGTGAGGTAGTATCTCATTGTGGTTTTGATTTGCATTACCCTTATAGCTAGTGAAGTTGAGCATCTTTTCATGTATCTGTTGATCATCTGCATGTTTTCTTGGGAGAAATATCTCTTCAGGGTTCTGCCTATTTTTTTTTTTTTTTACTGAAATTTTATTGAGGTGCCAATTGTTAGTAAAGTTACATAGGTCTCAAGTGTACAACTTGGCCCATTTTCAATTGGATTGTATTATTTGTTGTTGAGTTATATGAGTTATTTTCTATATTGGCTATAGCCCTTTTTTGAATGTGTCATTTACAAATATCTTTTTCCATTTGGTTGGTTGTCATTTGGTTAATTGTTTCTTTTGTTATTTATGTTTTTCTATTTATTCATTTCTCTCCTTATTTAACTTTTATTTTAATTAAAAAAGTGAAGTTATTGCTATAATTTTACACAAGATTATATTGGTTAACACATTCAAGTTTAAGTGATTCCTAAGGACATAAACATTGTATAGTAATCCCTAGATTTGAAGAAAATAGATCCCCCTTTAGGATAAAACTTGATTTGGTTGTTTTTCCTCTTTTAGTTCAAGTATTTCTAATAATTTAAAACTAAAGTCCTACATTATATAGTTCATTATGTCATGCATTCATTAATATTTTCAAAACATATTTGGAATTGAGATTCACTAATACTCTGAGAATACATTAAAAAACCAATAAACATTTTTCCACAAGTAGACTGTTGATTGCAACAATCATATTGAATGCCTTTTTTTAAATTATGGAGTACCAGTTACTGCTTATGTTTGAAAAGTTTCTTAGCCTTTTATTAGGAACACAAAGACAGAAATTGAGCTCACCATTACAGTAAGTATTCATATTTACCATTTCCCCCCAAAATAAGACCGGGTCTTATATTAATTTTTGCTCCAGAAGACACATTAGGGCTCATGTTCATGGGACGTCATCCTGAAAAATCATGCTAGGGCTTATTTTTGGGGTAGGTCTTATTTTCAGGGAAACAGTATAATACAGCTTTATTTTACCCCACATAACACAGCTTATACTAATTACACGGCTTTGTTTTTGCTGCATGGTAGCATAAAATATTTTATTATTATACTCATGTTGGCAGTACCTTTTAGATCTTTAAATCAGTAAGTTTCTATTTTAAAAAATCTGAAATAAGTTTCTAATTTTAAATGATATATAAACATTTTCCTTATTCACATAAATCTTTGAAGTGAAATCTAGCACAGCTTCTCCATTATATTATGACAGTCCAAAGACTGACTGTAAAATAAACATAAGGATGTAAAAAAAGAAAGGAAAAGAAAGTGTTTACACATATGGGTAAACACTTTTTAGTTTTTACTTAACTTTTTAATGAGAGTTTTAGGTATAAAACTATTTAAATATGGACAGCCAGTCAGATATTAGAAGAAGAAATATTGACAAAGGAATGCTATATAGTGCATAAGTAAAGGAAAAGTGAAGATTGTATTACTTCAAAGGATTTTTAAATTTGAAGGACAGGTTTAATTCAAATTCAACATCCATGAATACCTTTGAAAGATAGCATTATTCCTCTTTTCACAATGAATACATACTCATAGAAAATTAGAAAACATTGAAAATTAAAAGTAGTAATTCAAGTCAATCTGAATAATACCTCACAGAAATTATTGCCATTACATAGATAATATTTAGTTTTCCAGTGTTTCATTTATTCATACAACCTTTTATTATCTCCACAGATTGAGAGTACACTGTTTTGGAATCTGCTTTTCTGACCTTCAATACTGTCAATTTTTTTCTGGGAACATATCAGTAAATACTCTTTTACAAGGTGATTTTAAAGGCTATATAGTTTTCCCTCAAATGGTAAAATTAGTATTTATAGAATAAATAAATCTCTCACTATTAGACTCAAAGATTATTTATACCTTTTAAAGCTGTTATAAAATATTATAATTGATTCTATAGAGCCTTTCTTAAAGCATGTCTTCAGATAGAATGCATATAGCTGTAAGCTACGTTAGGTAACCCTAAAATAGCTGTTGTCAACAGTCATTAGAAGAATAAGGAATAGCCAGCTGAATTGAATTTAGCAATGTGATTCATTCTTATGAATTAAAGATCCTGTGGTTAAAACTACTGCCATAAAAACTTGCTACAGATAGCTTCTATTTTCATAAGGCTATAAAAGACAAAAAAGAGGAATTTTGGTATTTCGAAGTTACAATGGCACTAAAGCTAGTGTAATGCTTTTGCACATTAACAATCAATGGTGTGTTGTGAACTGTGTGTATCAAATATTAATCAGGTTGTTGCTATTTTGTACTTCTCTCTTTCATATATGAGGTGTGTGCCAGGATTTTCCTTGCCTCTAGAGAACACAGGATTTAATATAAAATCTTAGGTCTCAAATATTGGAAGGAAGATCATCTGCCTTTTTAAATTATATTTACGAATTTGTATATCAAGGTATATAACTTAGGGATACAATCATTCTTGAAACATATAAAACAAAAGAAAGATATAAACATAGTGAATATTTCTATGGAATTATGGAAAACTTTCTTACTTTTGTTTTTAAGTTTTATTGTTCTTCTTAAACTTTTTTTGTTTTGATAATTTTTTCAATCTTTTTAAAATTTATTGGGGTGTCATTGGCTGGTAAAATTATATAGGTTTCAAGTGTACAATTCTATAGTACATCATGATATACTGCATTCTGTGCTCACTATCCAGAGTCAAATCTCTTTTCATCACCATGTACTTGACCCCCTTTACCTTCTTCTACCACCCTCCCCTTACCCTCTTTTTTTAAATTAAACTTTATTGGGATGACAATGGTGACTAACATTACATAGGTTTCAAGTGTACAATTCTGCAATACATCATCTATATATCACATTGTGTGTTCGCCATCCAGAGTCAGTTCTTCCATCACCATATATTTGATCCTTTTTACTCTCATCTACCCTCTGGTAACTACTAAACTATTGAGTATTTTTTTATTTGTTTGTCTTGAGTATTTTTTATTTGTTTGTCTTGTTCGTTTGTTGCTTTCAGTTTTATATCCCACATATCAGTGAAATCATATGGTTCTTGACTTTTTCTGTGGACTAACTCTACCTCAAAGGCAAGGGAAGTAAAAGCTAAAATAAATGAATGGGACCATATCATACTAAAAAGCATCTGCATAGCAAATGAAACCATTGACAAAAGAAAGAGGCAACCAACCAAATGGGAGAAGATTATTTGCAAACAACACTTCCAATAAGGGGCTAATATCCAAAAAAATATAAGGAACACATATAACTCAACAACAAAAAACGAACAATCCAATTAAAAATGGGCAGAGGATCTGGATAGGCATTTCTCCAAAGAGGACATACAGATAGCTAAAAGACATGTGAAAAGATGCTCAACATCACTAATCATCAGAGAAATGGAAATAAAAACCACAATGAGATATCACCTCACGCCAGTTAGAATGGCTATCATCAACAAGACAAATAATAACAAGTGTTGGGGAGGCTGTGGAGAGAAAGGAACCCTCATACACCGTTGGTGGGAATGCAGGCTGGTGCAGCCACTATGGAAGGCAGTGTGGAGGTTCCTCAAAAAATTAAGAATAAAATCACCATGTGATCTAGCAATCCCTCTCCTGGGTATCCACCAAAAAAATCTGAAAAAATTTATCCATAAAGATATATGTGCTCCTATGTTCATTGCAGCTTTATTTACGGTGGCCAGGACATGGAAACAACCAAAGTGTCACTCGTTAGATGACTGGATAAAGAAGATGTGGTTTATATACACAATGGACTACTACTACTCTGCCATAAGCAAAGATGAAACAATGCCATGTGAGACAACATGGATAGATCTTGAGAATATTATACTAAGCGAAGTAAGTTAGACAGAAAAAGGCGAGAACCATATGATGTCACTTGTACATTGTATATAAAACTGAAAGCAACAAAGGAACAAGAAAAACAAAGAAGCAAAAACTCATAGACAGAGACAATAATTTAGAGGTTACCAGAGGGTAAGGCTGAAGGGTGGTGGTAGATGCGAGCTTATGTTTATAAAGAATGAATCAATTTGGACTCAGGGCTGATGGGTACTTGGGGCATAAAGTTGCAGTTATGCTGAAAGAACCTACAGTTTCAGTAAAGGCAAATAATATAGAGAAAAGTTGATGTGTTGAACAAGTTGACTTTGGCCTGACAGTGAGAAATGTAAATAGAATTTCCACTACACAGTTAGAAATCCAAAACTAGAGCTTGAATAACAGAAAACATTAAAATACACGCATCTGGAGTGCCAGTTTCAGTTTTCTTTTCCATTTCCTCTCTCCAGGCAAAAGAGGAAGGAAGGGAAAGAGGAGTGCTTTTTTTCAAATGCTTGTATGCCTATAGCATTTAAGAGCCTGAGGAGATTGTCAGTGGTTAGGAAAAAATGCTAAGAAGAGTAGATATGCAAATGATGCTGATATTTGCATATTTTCTTCTCAAATTTTCAAGTAGAGTAAATCAAGACCTCCAAATTTAAAGGCAGAAATGCTTTCAAATATATATTGAAAGAACCCTTTGAGCTATAGCAGTACAGATTAAGTACATTAGAACTGTTCAGTGGAATCCTGGAATGGACAACATTTGAATAATGTATTGTATTTTAGCAAATATAGTAACAGGCACTTAAAAGGAAAGTGTGCAAAATATCAATTATATGATATAGGAGTAAAACTGTATTAGAAAATTAGAGGATAAAGGGCATTCACCAGTTTTGTATTTGTATATTTTAAAGCTCAAAATTTATTTTTGGACATAGACTTGAATATGAAATAAATACATCCATTATACATCTTAAAAGCTTCAGGAAAGACTGGTGATAAATAAAAATCAATTGAAATATGATACAGCTATTTTAATGTAGATTCTTAATGTGCATACACGCAGATAACCTCATAGTTGTTTTCAATTTATCTAAACACATAGGAAGACGAAAATATTGCAAATAATATCATAAGCAATGTTGTGGTTCCAAATATTTGATTGCATTACATTTGGTCTTTTAAGAGTAAGGTACTTGATATGCAAACCATAGTCTGGTGAATTTTAACATCCCTGCTATTAAAGATGACATTTCATAATATTTGGGTGTATGAGGTCAGACAATTAAGTTCGTGAACTCATCCTAAAAAAAGTGCTACATACCTCATTGCTGAATATCACTACAGTCAACTTCCAAGTATTCCCCTTGGGAAGCTATGCACCAACACCAGCGCCTAGTCTACCCTTCAAAGCAATGTTGGAACTCCTTTTCTTGAATGGCCATCAGAGCTGTCGTTATATTACCCTTGATGTCCTGAATGTCATCAAAATGTGTTTCTTTCAATATTTCCTTTATCTTCGGGTAAAGAAAGAAGTCATTGGGGGCCAGATCAGGTGAGTAGGCAGGGTGTTCCAATGCAGTTATTTGCTTACTGGCTAAAATCTCCCTCACAGACAGTGCTGTATGAGCTGGTGCATTGTTGTGATGCAAGAGCCATGTATTGTTGGCGAAAAGTTCAGGTCATCTAACTTTTTTATGCAGCCTTTTCAGCACTTCCAAATAGTAAACTTGATTAACTGTTTGTCCAGTGGGTACAAATTCATAATGAATAATCCCTCTGATATCAAAAAAAGTTAGCAACATCGTTGCAACAAATTCATGAACTTAATTGTCAGATCTCGTATTTCTGAATACAGTCAGAATAGATACTAATGTAATATTAAGTGTTAAGGAAGGTTGTCCAAATTTTGTAAATAAGACAAAGAAGAGTACAGCATATTTTTTCATTGCCACGCTAGGGCATATTTTATAGGTCTACCTAAAGATTATTCAGTTTTCTAGGATAATTTATCTACTTTCACTTTGCTTTCCTTCTCGTTGATTATGTCTTGCACACTATGAGGTTAAATGCTAACTTGTATATTTCTGTCTGGTAGAAAAGTTGATCACAAAGGGTATGTTTTTGTTACCCTGTAGGGTATTATCCAGTTCTGTATTTAACACAGGAATATTATTCTAACGTATTTTTTTAAATGCCTAAAATACCAAGTTCCTTAAGTATCCTTAGAAGCATCTTTACCATCTTACTGTTCTTCTCATTAATGATATTATCAATGTTTCACATGTATGTTTTATACATGTATATGAGAATCATGGTATGAGAACTACTTTTTGAACATCTACTTTAAGGGGTATTCATTTGGTATGTGACTAAGAAAGAAGGGGATTTTTTTAAATTGATAAATTAATGTCCTGAGAAACCGTAAAGACGTGAAGATTCCAAAATAGTGGTTAGTTCGTTTTCCTGAAGCCTCATGATCAGTCATGAGAAGGCAAGTTGAGTAATGACCGGAAGAATATGAACTGGAATTCTGGTGAACGGAACATCAGTATTGATGCCTGTTATGGAGGAGTGCTCTTTTTGTTGTTGCTGTTGTTTTAATCAGGATATTTTGCTCTGCTGGCAGAGGGGTAGAAAATATGATGCATAGAAATTCTCCATCAAATACCTATTCCCATCCTGGCATTAACCCATCCAAAGCTACAGCATTCAGCAGTGCCCTCCCTCCCTACCAGAAATGCCCACTGGCTGCACGGAAGGAGGACCAGACAGAAGAATAAAGTTGATTAATCAAACCTATATGGGTTTAAACTCTTCCTTAATTAAATTTGAATTTAGGGAGCCCTAAAATGCTAGAAAATATCTTCAATACATAACTAGTCTTTCATGTCAACGAGAACAACTATTTTGTTTTATTCACTTTTAATCTGCAGTGTATCTATTACAGTACATAGAAAATACTCAGAAAATACTTGCTGGATCAGTGAGAAAAAGTTCTGCCTCAAGTTGGAATTAATGAATCCACTACTCCTAATTATGCAGAAAAACAAACAAACAAACAAACAAAAAACCAGAAAGGACTGTGATGCTAGATTCACCTAGAACTAAAGTTTAGAAGAAAAGCCATATATACTATAATTGATAGACTTAAATTTAAATCTAGTTATACCTTATTAGTTTATATGGTCAATATGAACACCTGCATTAACCCTCTGAGACTGTTTCCTAATATGAAATAAAGAATTGCATACCATTAAGGTATGTAATGAGTATTAGATTGTCCTTGAGTCATATAATAGGTACTCTATGAATTCTCCCTTCATCAAACTGCTTTATGGTAAATAGTACACTTAAAAATTATAAATAGCCACCCACAACTGTTATTCATAATATTCTAGAAATTTTATTATTCATTAAATTGTATTATGTATTCTTATTGGATAATGTTCTGAAACAGAATAGCAACAGCATAGAACTTTAATATTATCAAAAAAGTATCTGTTTATTCAATTCTTCATGTGTTTACATATTCAAAGAGAATCTCCGATAATTTTTTGTTAGTTTTTCTTTCCAGATATAACCATTTTTTTCTCTCAAGATGTTAATTGTTCTTAAGGGGTCTTTTATGCATATCTCTATATAAACACTTATGAACTGCTATCACTTGCTCTATTAATTAACATACATAAGATTAATCAAGTGGTATGATATTTTACAAAATAATGCTCTGTGTTTAGTAGTTTCTCATTTACATGAATGTGAGAATGATCTGGCAATCTGGCTACAACATCTGTTACTCAATTAATAGCCAGTAATGATTCTGCAGATTTCAGAGTCTTTAGTCATTGTCAGAGGCTGTCCTTTCTTATCAGAGGAAGATCTTATTAATGAGAGATACTGAGAAGGTCAAGACCAATTCATGAAATGAAGGATAGTCATATTTTCAGTAGAAAAAAAAAAATCTTGTTTTCAGAAATGGTTTCTAAGGTAGAATCTCTTGGGTTTCTGTTCCCAGAGATTATGATTTATTTTTCTACCATGGGACCCACACATTTGTAAATAGCTCCTTAGATTATTTTAATATATGGCCATAAATAAGAGCTACGTAACTTAAAACTGTACCTATCTTTTTTGTTTTTTTTTAACAGAGAATACATATTTTAAAAAACACTGTTCTCTGGCTAATAAACTCAAGGTAATTTGATTTTAGGAAGGACAAATAACAGTTGATTATAATATGTTCTCCGTATATTCCTTTTTCCTTTCTTGTATACCAATGGAGTTTAATGCTAGCTAGCATTATGAGGCTGAAAACAAAATGCATACATTGAAGAAAATTTTGTCAGTATATCTTTTATCTTACTTGGATTTGTGAGAAAATTTTAATTTAATAGATTTAAAAATAGCTAAAGCACTAGTTATCATTTAGTAGACACATATTGCTATTGAGACCAGTATCAAATCCTTTGACTGTATTTCCCTTTTAAAAATCTGACTGTGATCTAAAAAAAAAAAATGTCCTGCTATGCAGAACTTTCCAATTTTCACCGTGTAAATATTCCCACTATAGCTGAAAACATGCCCTACCAACATGACATTGCAGAATGTGTAGTTGGGAGTAAGTGTATACAAACTGCTGGAAGCTGTAAGATCCAGCAGCTCCATCACATCATTTGTAATGTACAGTTATTTGCTCAAGCAAACATGATGTTTACTTCTTTCTTGCTTAAAATTGAATTAAATATTTGGCTAGCTTAAAATAATTTTCCAGAGATTAGCTACAAAGGAATTTTAGATGAGATTCAGGATACCAAAAAGCTAAAAATAAACCAAAAATATATGTGATAATTCTACACATCATGGAGAAAACATAGACATACAAAGCAAAAGCATTATAGCTGCAGAATCAAGTTAGTTCCCAGCTCAATATTTGGTTCAGATGTCATTATTAATCATTACACACACACACACACTCACACTCACATTCATACACACACATACACAAGCAAAGAAGTTACAAAAATATCTACTACTCTTGAGAGACAATAACTTGACTCCTACCTGGTTCAACATAGCTAGAAATGGCTTGGGAGACCTAAGAAAGAAGAAGACTGGCTTGTTTTGTTTTTGTTTTTGTTTTCTTTAACTTTAGTAATGGTTAGGGAGTGTAGGGATGGTTTCTGTACATAATTTGAACTTCTGCTAGTGAGAAATGAGCGAGATTTTTATCAGCTTTCCCAAATCAGAAGTGAAGAGGGAAGGGTTAGGCTTAAAAAGTAAAGACAATCAATCAGACATCAAAAAATGGAGTCACACTCTTTATTACAAGAGTAATAAACATGATAATTTACCATTATTATAGTAAACTCAAATAATGGAATATGATGAATTAGACTGAAAGAGATGAAAAGTCATCAGACATTCTCATTTTAATAAAGATACTTTTACCCATTCAGACTCCTAGTGAAGTCATAGGGAAGTTAACAATTAACTTTTTTTAAACTTGAGGTAATTATGTTGTGGAATTTCTTCAGAAGGAAGATGTGCTTTGAGATACTATGGATAATTTCTGGCAGTTTTAGATTTGGTTAATTCATACTTACCAGTCGTGTAAACCATCTACAAGCAATGTTATCATAGAACATCAATCAATAAAAGCTCAAACCCTTTAATCTTTACTCATGGATACTGTAGTTCCAGCATAGTTTTAGGGTCTGTGATTATAAAAAAAAAATATTGATGTATAGGTATTTCAGGTAGCTAACATGAACCTTGCTACTGAGAAGCCAGTAGTAACATGGAGAGAAATGTGTCAGTGTTACTGAAGAATAGCAGGAAAATTAAAAACAAAAAAAATCAGTTTTAGTAGATGTGACCCTAAAAATAAAATGATAAAAGCCAAAGGCATCTATTGAAATAAAATTGTATCATGATATTTCTTACATGGGTTTGTGAGTAAATTGTAATTTAATAGATTTTAAAAATAGCTAAAGCACTCCAGTTCCCGGGCAATTGAAACCAATATCAATGGAGTGCTCTCTTCTCCATCCTCTAAAAAGACTATTAATACCGGAGTGTTTGTTAAGCTCCTCGAAGAGTGTCTTGCTTGCATAAAGAAGTAAATTGCTATTTTGTCAGAAGAGAAAAATGTCTATTATGCAAGTACCAAACATTGCATTTGCCTTTTTTTTTTTTTCAACAAGGGTTGCAATTTTAAAAATACATTCACAGTAGTAGAAGACAGCATTGTTGGGGTGAAAAAGTACTGTATTTAAGTCACACATTAAAGCCAATTTTTTCCTTTGTCTTTCTCCCCTTTCTCTTAATAAATTTGATTAAAAAAATAGGCAGACTCAATTCAGACATGTCCAGATTTTTATATCACTAAGGGATGAATTGTGTCTCTCTAAAATCATATATCAAAGTCCCAATCCCCAGTACCTCAAAATGTGACTTTATTTGGAAATAGGGTTATTGCGGATGTGATTAGTTAAGATGAAGTTATACTGGAGTAGGGTGGACCCCTAATCCATATGACCTGTGTCTTTACAAATGGGGGAGTTTTGGACATGGGCACCGATACTGGGAGAGTGCCATGTGAAAATAAAGGCAGAGATCGGCTGATGCATTTTCTACAAGACAAGACTGTTAGCAAACCACCAGAAGCTAGTCCATTAGAGCTCTCAGAGGCCAACCCTGCCAACACTTTGATCTTGGACTTCTAGACTCCAGAACTGTAAGACAATAAATTGGGTTCTAAGCAACACAGTTTGTTGTGCTTTGTTACACACCTATCAGAAACATAGATATCTATAAAGTAGAAACAATGTTGTCTTTAAACTTAATCCATTCTACTTAAATTGCTTGATGCTTCAGATTTTAACTTCAAAATATTCCTATTAGCTCCTTTGACTCAACCAATGTAAAAACAAATCAAACCAAGAGCAATATCTGTATCATCTATATCTATACCTATACCTATATCTATATGTATCTGTCTCTAATTTCATCTATATCTATATCTGTACCTATCTATATACATAAATTAAAACATTTATATTAATTTAAGTGATGCTTTCAAGGGGACATGTGTCTTTCCTATATATAATAAACCAGACAGGTAATGTATAGACAACTGTTAAAATTTTGTCTTACCACTTCATGAAGCTACCTAAAAATATATCCTAGTAGTCATTATAGATTTTTAGCAATATCTATTCATTTGAGTTACATGACTTCTGTGGCCTATTACGTAATTTAAGAAATGTAAAGTCCTTAAGTCCTTTCTTTTGAATTCTGCAGTGTTACTCTATGAATCTCTTTAATTAGGAAATTGTAAGTTTGGAAAAAAAATAGTGACAATCACGAGTATAGATTATAAACCTTATTAAGTTATTTGAGTGTTTTAGTCTGTCAAAGACCCTGAATCAATAATAACAGGGTTGTGGAAAGATACATTTCTGTAGAAGAAGAAAAAAATACAATGGATGGAAAGCACTCACGTGTAACAGTGGTTATGTATTTTAGGGAGAGTCCCACATTAAGATGCTGTGATAAGAAAAAATAATACGGAGGGCTGTGCCGGATATTTAGGAAGCAGGAATAAATATTGATTGTCATATTCAAGGCAAGCTGCAACTTAAATAACATGTGAAAAATAGATTACTACGGAAGTAGTTGGTTAAAGATGCTAAAACCTATTTTGAAATTTGTCATACATTAAATCCACAAAGATTTGTTGAGCACATCCTTCTTGTAGACATTAGACATACACAGATGAATGTCTCTTAAATTTCACAACAGGTGATTTTGATAACACAAAATGAGTAAACTAGAATCACATTGCTTGTCTTTTAGAAGTCAATTCTTAGAAGATTAAACAGCTAATTTATTAGAGTAAAACCATAGCCTTGTCTGTTGGTAGCACAAACATGTTCCAACCCAGAACTATTTGTTATAACCAAATAATACTGTGAAATGAAGGACACTCAATATAAGAGAAAGAAATAATTGTAAACAAATTACACAAGGAATTAGGTTGGCTATAAATCTAAAACATGCATTTATTAATCCTGACAGCTCTCAATCTAACAACTCATTTTCATGAAATAAAGTCCTGTCAGGATGATTAGCTATTTTGCAGGATGCTGTCAATCACACGAATACTAAAGGTTTCACCTCCTGTTTGCTTCTCTGATTTCCTGCACTGCTAGCTGCCACCACAATATCGATTTCACCTTATTTTTGCAGTGATAAATACTGAAATTACGAAGACAGGTTTAGGAGTTACTTTGATTCCGTAATATGAAAGTACTTTTAAAAACCTATGTTTCTGAAAGCATTTCATGTCAAGGAAAATTATATCGTCTATCAAATTGCAAAGGTTGTATTTTTGGGGGGGTTTGATATTTAAATAAGTTTTGAAATTTGTTTAATATCTCATAAATAAAAAAGTATTTCATTTTACAAAAAATGAATATATGGAAACAACAGGTAGTATTTCTTATGAGCCAAATATTTAAATTGAGTAATATTCCTTTCTATATTTGATAGAATATAATTTTAATATGAGAAGTGAACAATTTAAAGTTTTAATATATGTAAGACTCACTTTGAATAAATACTTACACTCAAATCATTTATCTACCTAGTCACTTTTTTCTAATATGAAAATTATGATGGGAATAACTTATCTAGGGAGTCAAACATATCTTCACATATTGTTCATACCTAAGATAGTTGGTTGCAAGGTTGTCAATAAATATATTTTGCACAAAGCCATTTGTTTCTCAGAATTCTGAGATATTTTGAATATTTCATATGAATTATTTATTTCCCTTGTAAAAGCTCATAATGCCAAAATCCAGAAGTGTTTACTGTTGCCAATATATTTTTATTTCATACTAAATATTTCTCTAAAATCAATCTACTGAACATTGTGGATTCCTGCATTATATTCTTCTTCTTTGTGTGAACAATTACTCCAAATCTAGGCCAAAACTTTTAAAATATTAAAACCATGGAATGTATTCAAGTGACAGTGAAAGTTAATATGCACAACCCAGCAAAAATAGAGAAATTTGACAAGAAATAATTATTGTCAAATAATTAATTGAAGTCTGTAATTAAATCTACAATTCTGAGTTTAATCTGTCTAAAGATATGTTAAAGATTGTTTTATGAAACTTAACTCATAGCTTTAATGGGTGTTTATTTTATTTTGTTATTTTAAAAGAGAAGTTAATTAGAAAGTACTTCAACAGCCTTTATTTAATGTCCAATGAGTGCTAAGAATATGGCTATGCTTATTCTTATGGCTATTGTGAACAATAAATTAGCTATGATCAGTGACTCCAATGAGTCCAGATATTCAACAACACGCATGCAATTTTCCATCCTACAAGAGACATGGATAAAATACTATGGCAGTACTACTAATTAGAAATATTTTACAAGACCTGTGTGTAAATTAAAATTTTCTGTTGGTTCTATTTTGAAAAAAAAGTGAATAAGTAGTTAAATACATTTTAATAACTAATGCATATAATCTAAATATCTGAAATATTATTTTATTATGTAATTATTTTAAACATGATTAATGAGATATTTTGCATTCTTTTTCATACTAAGACTTCAAATTCTGACATGTATTATATACTTTCAGAAACATTTTGGGGCTCAATAGCCACATGTGGCTGGTGGCTACTGTAAGGAGAGTTTAGCACTGTTAAATTAGAGAGGAAGGAGAAATTTACTTAAATATAACCATTTCTTGCCTCTCTTTTTGTATTCTTTTTATATGACCAAACTGTTGTCTGTCTTTTTAAATAGTAGGTCTAATTTAAATAAATATTCAAAGTAAATCAGAGCTTGGTGCAATACATATAGAAAGAGTAATATTATTTTAAAGTTAGTTAAATACATTGTATAGAACTGTAACAAATCTCTTCTAAACTCATGAACCTTGGATCAGGAGAATGGTTACCACAAATAAAATAGTACTTGCAATTTATGGCTCTATATATGGTATATTTAACCATGAATATTTAGTTGGAATATTCTTTACTCAGATCAAACCCTTTGGTAATAAAAATAGGAAAATAGCCTTTAGTTTCAAGGTAGTTTCGTCTGGAAATGCTGAAAAAAATGTTTTTTTTTGGGTAGAGGTCTTCATGGAAGGAGCACTAAGAATATGTTGGCCAAAGATTGTGGAAGTAGGACTATTGTATAGGCCTCATTGTATAGTGGAAAGGTCATGAGTTTTGATTCTAGATCTAGGTTTAAATGTTCTTTGTTTGTAATGGGACATAATACAACTATCCTTAAAATATTACTGTAAGGAGGAAATGAGACTGCGTTCGTGTAGCCAGAATAGAGTCTAGTTTATCAATATTGGCCTTAATAAATGTTAATATTATTTTCTGTTCTACCTTGATTGGCATTGTCATCAATATTTCCTAAACAAAGTCTAGGAATACTGTAGTTTTATTTAATGTAACAATTGACAAAGTAACACACACACGCAAACACACGCACACACAAGATTTGTTTAACTATATATCTATACGTAGAAGAGGAGATAAAAAAATAACAAACAGGGAACAAAAAAATGCTTTTAGCCTTAATTACCATTTGGGTTAAATTACTATTTATGTTTGAAAATGTTCTTAAGGCGATGCTGCTACTGACTCACTTATAG
The DNA here is from genome assembly GCF_004115265.2 of Rhinolophus ferrumequinum. NCBI lineage: Eukaryota > Metazoa > Chordata > Mammalia > Chiroptera > Rhinolophidae > Rhinolophus > Rhinolophus ferrumequinum. The sequence goes on along the minus strand of NC_046299.1, from coordinate 37,409,654 downwards.
GGTTAATTATTCAAATGTACAGAACTAATTGATAACATAAAATTAATCATGGCGAGTCAATAATGCCTTGATGTGATTTATTACATATGATTAAAACAAAATTAACCATAACTTTTTCTAAGAAAATAACATTAATTTTAACTCACATTTTACAAATTGATATGTTTATTGCCATCACATTATTGTTCATATATTATTTTAAAAAATACAAAGATATATTTAAAAAATTACCATGAAGAGAGAGTAAATATTTTAACATATTGGATATTAATTAGAATGTAATTGATAAAGTAATTCAATGTTCCTAAACTGTAAATTAGTATTTGTAATGATTATTAAAATATAAGATGTTAATAGCTTTTTTTTACCGTCACAATAACTTTCAAATGATTGTTATAGTTTTAGCTTCAAACTAAGTTTTTTTTTGCAGCCTTATTGAGGTTTAATTGATATAAAATATTTGCACATATTTAATGAATACAATTTGACGAGTTTAGATATATTCAAGCACCTGTGATATTGTCATTGAAATTAAGGTAATAGGCATATCCAACACCTTCCAAAGTTTCCTTGTATCCCTTTTCTTCTTGTTGTTGTTTTGTTTTGTTTTATGTGGGAAGAAAAGTTAACATGAGATCTAACTTTTTAACAAATTTTGAAATGCAAATTACTGTATCGTTACTTATAACACTATGTTGTATAGCATATCCCTAGAATGTATTCATCTAGTTGATGAATACATTTCATAACTTAAATTTTATATTCATTGGAAAATAATACCCAATTTTTCTCATTCCCTAGATCCTAGCAACCACTATTAAATTCTCTGCTTCTATGAGACTGACTACATAGACGACCTTGTATAAGTAGAATTATTCAGAATGAACCTTCTGTGACTGGCTTACTTCACTTAACATGATGTCCTCCAAGTTCACCCATGTTGTCAAAAAATGGCAAATTTTTCTTTTTCAAAGCTGAATAATATTCTATTGTATATACATACCTCATTTCCTTTATCCATTCATCTTTTGTTAGACACTTAGGTTGTCTTCATATCTTGGCTGTTGTAAATAATGCTTCAGTAATACACAGGAGTGCAGCTATCACTTTGAGATCCCTATTTTAATTCTTTTGGATATATTCCCAGAAGTGATGTTGAATTTCATAACAATTCTATTTTTAATTTTTTTGAAGAACCTCCACCCAGTTTACAATAGCCAGTGCACCATTTTACATTTCCACCAACAGTTTACAGGGGCCTGACTTTCTCCCCATCTTTCACTAACACTTATTATATTTTGTTTTAGTAATATCCCTCCTAAATGGTGTGCAGTGATGTCTCTTTATTATTTATTTTAATTTGCATTTTCTTGTTAATCAATGATTTTGAGCATCTTTGCCTGCTGGCCATTTGTATAATTCACTTGGATTAATTCCGCTAAAGTCCTGTACCTGTTTTTAAATTGAGTTATTTGTTTTTTTCACTATTGAGTTGTAGGAGTTCTTTATATATTTTAGGAATTAAACCCTTATAAAAGATACATTTTGATAAATTATTTCTTAGTAGTAGAACTTTTTTGAGAAAAGGACATAAATTCATAGACTCTTCCAGGTCTGAAATCAAGTCTGAATTATTTCTATTAAAGAGTATATAAAATATGTATAAAGAATAGTGATCTCAGAAATTATCTTTGGAATAAATAAATGAATGTGGGATGAGAAACAGATTGGGAAAACATTCTGAGACCAAACAAAGCACTCACATGTCTAAAGAAATGGATATTTGACTAATTTTATAAACTATTTATGATATTTAAGTGCAAAACATAGATACATATCTCTAATTTATTAAAATTGCTATGCTGATAATAGCATTACATTAGATGATTTGTATTATCTAGAGATTTAATGCATCATTAAGAAGATCCAAATTTAACTTCATTGAAACAATACAATTTTAGAACCTATCATTCTGGAATAGACCCTTCTCACAAATCAGGATTTTTGTCCATTTGAATTTAAATCTGTAAGGTTCCTAATATGACAGTTGCGTTTGAATTTTGATAACATTGTTAATAAGGTTTTAATTTATTTAAGAAGAATTAAAAGTTGTAATTGAGAAATAATAAAGTTTTGTTGTAGCATTGCAATCCTCTTTTAGTTCTTTCTGTGGGTTGATTTAAGAATGGAACCGAGAATTTAGAGAGATTGATTCCTCACTCAGTTATTCATCTCCTTTCCACAACAAAACCCTTCTAGTTGCAATTGATCAATTATGATTGATTGTACAGTAAAATATCATTCTCAGTTATTTGAAATGCTCACTAGTAAGTTAACAGCCTACTATAGAAAATGTGTTTAATAGATTGAAAATGTTACGATCTCTCTGAAGTATAAGAATGATTTGATTTCTTAATCGTTAATGAATTTTTGACATATTAGTAATTAATTGCATCCTAGTCTGATTTACATTTTCAAATGAAAAAAACTCATTTATGAGTAATACATAAACCCCTACATTTTTGAATTGTACCATGTGGGAGTGTGTATGACTTGCAAACTTGTCATTTTGTCCTCAAAGAACTGCCTTTTGATTTTCCCCACATTTATGGTTAAGGAGGTTCAGAGAATTTAAGTAACATACTCAGTATCATACACCTATTAAACATTTTCATGGTATAATACCTCTTTGAGAGGGGATAAGACATCAAATTTTTAGGTCTTAAGTAACACACAAAAAAACAAGCTGCTTGACATTTACAGTAAAAGCTTTTGAATATGACAACATGTCTTTTAAAGTAATTTCACAGTGGGAAATTGTAAATTATACCCATAGTGAAATCATCTTTTGGGCTTTTATATAAACACTCTTAAATGTCAAGGGTATTTTAACTTTTGGAGAAGACCTATTGCAATTTTTAAACATATAGCTCAATTTCTAATTACCACGAATGCATTTTTAATTAATTAATTAATTGATTTTTACTTTGAATTCACTGCCAGCTCGTATAGTTATAAGAAACAATGCAAAAAGATCTGGTGTATCTTTTATCCAGTTTTCACCAATGGTAACACCTTGTAAAACTGTAGTACATACTGTGTTTCTCCAAAAATAAGACCTAGTCAGACCATGAACTCTAATGTGTCTTTTGGAGCAAAAATTAATGTAAGATGCGGTCTTATTTTAGTATAAGACCGGGTCTTATATAATATAATGTAATGTAATGTAATGTAGTATAATATAATATAATATAATACTGGGTATTATATTAATTTTTGCTCCAAAAGACGCATTAGAGCTGATGGTCCGGCTAAGTCTTATTTTTGGGGAAACAGGGTATCAGAGGCAGGGTATTGACATTGATATAGTCAAGATACATGACAGTTCCATCACCACAGGTATCTCATATGTTGCCTACTTCCTTCCTGCACATCCTGAAACATCTCCTCAACCCTGGAAACCCTTAATCTCTTCTCCATATATAATGTTGTCATTTCAAGAATATTAAACAGATGGAATTGAACATTAAAACTGGTATTGGCTTTTTCATTAAGTATAATTCTCTGGAGATGATCCAGGCTAAGTGTATTGTCACTCAAAGATAAACCTGGAACTAGTGAAAGTGCTCAGGGCAGATTTTAATCAGTAACGTACTATTGCAATAGGAAATAGAGTCCAGTGAGAACTGACCTTCAATTTGTAGAGGTGACAGGGTTTTTAAAGGAAGAATCAGAATAGGGAGGGGTTGGTAAATGGGACATTAATAAAGTCAGGGAAGCGATAAAATACAAAAAGCTGCAAAGGGGTTAGTCTATGTGAAACCCATCTAACTAGGTTTGTTAACTGAGCTTATATAAATTAGAATCCTACTCTTCCACAGAAACTGAGAGACAGCCCCCTATCTTCAGGTGAGAACTGGCTGGGAAAACATACATACTTACATCAGCCTTTAGTCTTTTCAGATAGGCACTCTAAGGAAGGCTAGGGTCATCCTAAAGATGAATCCGTGAGCTGTTGGAAACTATCATATGAGTGTTCAAGTCTTTATAGGCCAAGGTTGAGGCTTAGTTGCAAAGAAGACTCAGAGGAGTCTGGATAGAGTTTGGTCAAGAAGAAAATCTTTTTTCAGTATCAGTAGTTTGTTCCTTTTTATTGATAGTACTTCATGGTATGGATTTACCGCATCTTACGGAACCATTCACCTGTTGAAGGGCATTTGGGTTACCAATTTTGGATATTAGGAATAAAGCTACAATACTATACGTGTGTTCAAGTTTTTGTGTGAACTGAAGTTTCCATTCTATGGGAGAAATTCCAAGAAAACAACTGCTGGGTCGCAGTACTTGCACGTTTAGTTTTGTAAAACACACACACACACACAAAAATGCCAAACTTTTCCCAGAATAGCTATATCATTTAACATTCCTGCCGAGTGTATGAGTCATATAGTTTCTCTGCATCCTCACTAGCATTTGGTGTGGTCACTATTTTTTCTTTAATTTTAACCATTCTGAGAAATGTGTGGTAATATATCCTTAAAGGTTTAATTCTTGTTCCCCTAATGGGTAACGATGTTGACATCTTTTTATGTATTTATTCACCATCTGTATATCCTCTATGGTGAAATGTTTGCTCATGTTTTTGGTTCACTTTTAAATTACATTTTTTGATTTTTAATATTTAGTTTTGAGAGTTCTTTTTATATTATGGATATAAAAGATGTATACAAAACTTTACCTTAGGAGGTCTTCAAATCTTTATTAAACTTAATATTTATTTTAATACTAATAATGGTGGAAACGGATTTTTTTATGTGTGTGGGGGTAAATCAATATCAAAAATAAACATTTCTTTGTCAATTTGACACAAATTTCAAAAACCATGAAGATCATCATCACTATTAGATAACAATCATTTGTTTGGTTTATTTGGCCAATTTTCAGTCTATTTATTCTAAATTATATTTCTCACTTACTGAAACTTTACCCGTGTGGATTAATTTTATTAAGATGTAGAAGAATTAACATGTCTGAGAGTAAAATTGGATGCCCAAAATTTGAGTTGCGGGTTCATTAATTTCAGTTTTCTCAGTATCTAAAAGAGAATTATAGAACTTCTCAGTTAAATATACTAAAAGTATAATTAAAACTACTAGGACTCAAATGCTTAAAATTTTAATATTTTGTTAACTTACAGCCCAGTGTCTTCTGGAGTAAAACAAACAATAAAAATAAGGATTGAACTTGATCAATTCACAAGTAAAGTGTGACTTGAAAGAGCTTGCTGGTAGTTGACTGAAATTAGACTTTCCAATATTAATGAATTTTTCACCTCTTTCTTACCTCTAAAATCATGTTAAACTAATTTTACCCAATCTCTTTACTTGCATCCTTTGTATCCTTCAAATATTCTTAGTAATTATTTAGTTAATTTAGCTGTATCCCTATAATATTTCTTCAAAAGTTTCATTTGCCTTCACAGGATTTTTACTTCTATTCTATATTCATTGAGAAGACAATCATCAACATTTTAATGTCACTTTAAACTTGAGTGTTTATATTTGGTAGCAACTTATATAAAGTTTCCATTAGCTGATATAACATTATAGGGGAAAGATTATTGAAATAGGCAGTACTTATGATCAAATTCACACACCAAAAATTTAAAGTTATAATGTATGATCTAGCTAATTATATTACATTTTAGCTTAACTTGCAGTTACAAAGCACTAAACATCAAATATGATGAAGCCCTAGATATGTAGTCAAATATTCCTATAAAAGTACTTATTACCTCTGATCCTTCTCCATTGCATAGATTCTAAAATTCTACAGAATTTAGTGGTAAAATAAGTTAACAACTGTATGATATGCAGATGCTTTGAAGCTAGTAGGAAAAAAATACTTTTTAGTTTTTTCTGTAGTATCCAAGAAAGCATAGCTGTTGCTATGTAAAAAAAGCAGTGGCCTGAGTTGTATTTCTCATCCTTTCCACCTAAAATTGTGTTCTTCAGTTCTTGATTGTTAAGTGGTTAAAGAATTATGCATAAAGTATACTACAGAAACCAATTAATATGGAGAGTAAATAATTACACAGATGGATGAGATCAAAAAGCAAACTTTTCAGAGAGATAAAAATGCGTGGAGCGTGAAATTTGAAATTTAAGGTCGCTCAATAGGTCAGAAGTCTGCATATATACAATATAAGCAAATAAGGAATGTAGATATATTTTTGAAGATATTTTTAAAAGGTATATACACAAACACATAAGGAATAATAATTCACAAACATTTGGGCGTAATCAGTTGTGTTGTATTAAATATAAGTGAAATAGTCACATTATGAAGCTGATATGCATATGTGACTTTCATTTTATGTGAGCTACCCATATTAATATTAATCAGTTTAAAATTTTAATTGTGAAATTTTATAATAGATATTATTTAATTTAAATACAACACTAAACCTGTTACTTATTAATATAAATAAAATACTTCAATGAAATATATAATTAATTTCAAAACAATATTGAAGAAAGATATATTCTCATAACTCCTTAAGCATTCTACCTGTTGCAATATGTTCTTTTTTGAAATAAACTTATGAAATAAATTTCGTCTTGATCAATAGTTGGGAACAAAAGAAATATTTAATAGCTTTTGCAGATAATAAAGAATATTATTTTTAGTTACTGTACCAAACCTCATCAAGAATAACTTCTTAAAGGAAGTTACAATGAAGAATCTGAAAACATTAAAATTTTTACAATGTTTATTTTATTTATTTTTATTAAATTTATTGATTAGTAAAATATATATAGGTTTCAAGGTACAGTTGTATAATACATCATCTATATATTGCATTGTGTGTTCACTAACCAGAGTCAATTCTCCTTCATCACCGTATGCTTGACACCGTTTACCCTCCTCTACCACCACCCTTAACTTACCCTTTGGTAACCACTAAACTGTGATCTGTGTTTGAGTTTTTGTGTGAGTGTTTTGTCTTGTTTGTTTGTTGCTTTCAGTTTTACATTCCACATATGAGTGAAGTTATATGGTTCTCAATTTTTCTGTCTGACTTATTTCGCTTAGAAGGATAATTTCTATGTTGTTACAAATGGCAGTATTTCATCTTTTTTATGGTTAAGCAATATTCCATTGCACATATGTACCACATCATCTTTATTCAATCATCTATTAAAGGACTTTGGTTGTTTCCATGTCTTGGCCACTGTGAATTATGCTGCAATGAATATAGGAGTACATATATCTTTACTGATAAATGTTTTCACGTTTTTTGGGTATGTACCCAGAAGAAGGATTGCTGGTTTGTATGGTAATTCTATTCTTAATTTTTTGAAGGATCTTCCTATTGTTTTCCATAATGGCTGCATCAATTTACATTCCCACCAGTGTGTATGAGGGCTCCTTTCCCCCCACAACCTCTCCAACACTTGTTATTAGGTGTCTTGTTGACAGTAGCCATTCTAACAGGTGTGAGGTGGGATTTCATTGTGGTTTTGATTTGCGTTTTCATAATAGTGAAGTTGAGCATCTTTTCATATATCTGTTGGCTATTTGTATGTCTTCTTGGAAGAAGTGTCTATTCAGATCCTCTGCCCACTTTTTAATTGGGTTGTTTGGTTTTTTCATTGTTGAGTTGTATGAGTTCTTTATATATTTTTGATGTTAGCCCTTTATCAGATGCACTGTTCATGAGTATGTTCTCCCATTTGGTTGGTTCCTTCTTTGTTTTGTTGATGGTTTCTTTTGCTGTACAAAATCTTTTTAGTTTTATATACTCCCATTCATTTATTTTTGCTTCACTTCCCTTGCATTTGAGGTCAATTTCATGAAATCCATGCTGAACCCAACGCCCATAAATTTAGTACCTATGATTCTTCTATGCATTTTATTGTTTCAGGTCTTATGTTTAGGTCTTGATTCACTTCAAGTTAATTTTGGTGTATGGTGAAAGATAGCAGTCTAGTTTTATTGTTTTGCACATGACTTTCCAATTTTACCAGCATCATTTATTGAAGAGGCTTTCTTTTCTCCATTGTATGTTTTTGGTTCTTTGTCAAAAATTATCTTTCCATCTATAAGGACAGTTCAGTTTTGGGTTCTCAATTCTATTCCATTGTTCTGTGTGTCTGTTTTTCTGCCAATAGTATGCTGTTTTTGATTATTGTCACTCTGTAGTATAAATTGAAGTCTGGTTTGTGATACCACTAACCTTGTTCTGTTTTGTCATTCAGAGTTTTCCTGATTCCATACAAATCTGATTATTTTTTGTTCTATTTGTTTAAAACATGTCATTGGGATATTGATTGGGATTGCATTAAATCTGTATATTGCTTTGTGTAATATGGTCATTATAAATTTGTTGATTTTTCCAATCTATGAACACGGGATACCTTTCCATTTCTTTGTGTCTTTTTCAGTTTCTTTTACTAATGTTTTGTAGTTTTCAGTGTATAGTTCTTCCACATCCTTTGTTAAGGTTATTCCTAGGTACTTTATTCTTTTTGTTGCAATCACAAAAGGAATTGCTTTTTATCTCTTTCTTTTTCTGAAATTTCATTGTAAGTATATAGGAACACAATGGATTTTTGTACATTGATTTTGTATCCTGCAACTTTACTGTATTTTTTTATTGTTTCTAATAGTTTTTGTGTGGAGTCTTTAGGGTTTTCTATATAAAGAATCATGTCATCTGCAAAATGTACCAATTTAACATTTTCATTCCCAATTTGGATGCCTTTTATTTCTTTCTCTTGCTTGGTTGCTCAGGCTAGGACTTTCAATACTATGTTGAATAATGGTGGTGTTAGTGGGCATCCCTGTCTTGTTTGTGATCATAGAGAGAACACTTTAATTTTTTCACCATTCAATATGATATCAGCTGAGGATTTATATATATGGCCTTTATTATATTGAGATGTTTTCCTTCCATACACAATTTATTAAGTGTTTTAATCATAAATTAATGTTGTATTATCTTGTCAAATGCTTTTTCTGCATCTATTGGTATGATCACCTAATTTTGTCCTTTATATTGTTTATGTGGTGTATCATATTGATCAATTTGCATATTTTGAACCATTCTTGCACCTCTGGAATGAACCCCACTTGATCATGATGAATCATCTTTTTAATGTATAATTGTATTTTATTTGTTGGCATTTTGTTTAGGATTTTTGTATCTGTATTCATCAGAGATATTGGTCTGTAATTTTCTATTTTTCTGGTATCCTTACCGTGTTTTGGTGTCAGGGTAATATTGGCCTTATAATATCAATTAGGAAGTATTGCCTTTTCTTCCATTTTTTAGGAGAATTTGAGGAGGACAGGTATGAAATCATCTTTGACCGTTTGGTAGAATACACTAGTGAAGCCATGTGGCATTGTACTTTTGCTTTTGGGTAGGTTTTAGATGATTATTTCAATTTCCTTACTGTTGATCTGTCTATTTTTATTTTCCAGTTATTCATGATTCAGTCTAGGAAGGTTATAAATTTTTAAGAACTTATCCATGTCTTCTACATCATTGAATTTGGTGGCATATAGTCTTTCATTGTATTCTTATATGATCCTTTGTATTTCTGTAGTATCCATCATAACTTCTCTTTCATTTCTGATTTTGTTTGTTTGTGTCCTTTCTCTTTTTTTTCTTAGTGAGTTCAGCCAAGGATTTTTCAATTTTATTAGTCTTTTCAAAGAACCAGCTCTTTGCTGCATTAATTTTTTCTATATTTTTGTTTTCGGTTTCATTTAATTTTGCTGTAATTTTTAATATCCCTTTCCTTCTGCTGACTTTCAGTTTCATTTGTTCTTTTTCTAGTTAAAATGTAATATGAGGTTATTCTGGGAGGGGGGGTTTCTTGTTTCTTGAGATAGGCCTGTAGTGTTATAAACTTCCCTCTTAATCCTACTTTTGCTGCCAATAATTTTGATACAATGTATCTTCATTCTCATTTGTTTCTGTGTATCCTTTGATCTCTCATTTTATTTCTTCTTTGACCCAGTTGTTTTTTTGTAGCATATTGTTTAATCTCCATATATTTGTGGGTGTTCCCACTTTCTTTTCACAGTTGATCTCCAATTTCAAAGCATTGTGGTCAGACAATATGCTTGGTATAATATCAATCTTCTTAAATTTTCTGAGGCTAGTTTTTATCCCAACATATGGTCAATCTTTTAGAATGTTCCATGTGCCCTAGAAAACAATGTATAATCTGGTGTTCTGGGATGAAATGTTTCGTAAATGTCAATTATGCTCATTTGTTCTAATATGTCATTTAAAACTGCTATTTCCTTATTGGTTTTCTGTTTGGATAGTCTGTCCGCAGCTGTTAGTAGTGTATTTAGGTCCCCTTCTATAATTATGTTTTTGTCAGTTTCTCCCTTTAGTTCTGCTAGCAGTTGCTTTATATATTTTGGTGCTCCCTGGTTGGGAACATATATATTATTAAATATTATGTCTTCTTGTTGTATTGTCCCCTCTATCATTACAAATGTCCATCTTTGTCTCTTATTAACTTTGTTATCCTGAAGTCTGTTTCATCAGATATAAGTATGGCCACAGTCATTTTTCTCTGGATGCCATTTGCTTGGAGTATCATTTTCCACTGTATCACTTTGAGCCTATATTTGTCTTTGTAGCTGAGATGTATCTCTTGAGGGCAGTATATGGTTGGGTTTTGTTTTATGATCCAATCGGCTACTCTGTGCCTTTTTATTAGTGAGTTCTGTCCATTTATATTTAAGGTGGTTATTAATATATGAGAATTTTCTATAGTCATTTTATCTTTTGTTTTCTGATAAACTGGTGTCTCCATTGTTTCTTTGTCTTTCTGTTTCTGTCTGTTATTTTAGTTTGGTGGTATTCTATGATTTTTTTCCTCTGTTTCCTCTTTCTTTATATTATGTGTCTCAGTTCTGGATTTTTTTTTTTTTGAATGGTTACCGTTAAGTTTATGTAAAACATTGTTCCATATATATGACAGTCTTTTTATTCAGCATGCTTCTTATCTCCATTCCCCTTTGCAAATTCAGACCTTTACCCCTTCTTCTTTTATGTTTTTGTTTTCACAAATTATTCCTATATGTGCTGTAAGTTCATTTCTGAGTTGCAGTAGCAAGTTGTCTTTTTCTTTTCTTTTCTTTTTTATTTTAATGTTTTTATTGCTTTTATCATTTATCTTATGTTTAAGTGTATAGGGCCCTATTCTATTTAGGGGTTGCAATTTCCTGCTTCTGCCTCAATGTTAGTAACCTTAGTCATAGTTTTGTATTCTTTTGTCTGTTGGTCTCAGGTAGAATAACTCCTTTCAGTATTTTTTGTAATGCAGACCTTGTGATACAAAATTCCCTCTGCTGCTGTATATCTCGAAAGGTCTTTATTACTCCTTCATATCTAAAGGATCATTTTGCTGGATATATTATTCTTGACTGGTAGTTTCACGCTTTCTGAATTTTGAATATTTTATTCCACTCCCTCCTACTTTGTAGAGTTTCCTCTGAAAAATCTGATGATAATATAATAGCCTTTCTTTTGTATGTCATTGTCTTCTTTTCCCTGGCTACCCTGAGAATTCTTTCTTTATCATTAACTTTTTGACGGTTTTGATATAATGTGCCTTAGAGAAGGCCTTTTAGAATTAGGTGTTGTTTACTTCTTGGATTTGAGGATCTGGTTCTTTCCACAGGTATGGGAAGTTCTCGTCAACTGTTTGTTTGAATAGGCTCTCTGTGCCCTTTTCTCTCTCTCTCCTCCGTCTGCTATAACCATTATTCTTATATTGCTCTTTCTGATGGAGTCAGATAGTTCTTGTAGAGTTCTTTCATTTCTTTTAACTTTCAAGTCTCTCTATTCTTCCATCTGCATCATTTCCAGATTTCTATCTTTGATATCACTAATTCTTTCCTTTGTATGGTCAGCTTCATTTCTTAAGCTTGCTATTTTAGTCTTCACTGTTACCATTTCTTCTGGGGCCTGCTGCTAGGGTTGGGAGCATATGGGGGAGGCAGGCTCTGCTAGGGTATGGGAAGGCAGCCAGGCTCTGTGGCTTTGTTTTCAGCCCATCAGTGAAGGCTGTTAGACCACAGCTGTTATATTCCTGTATTTGAAATTTGCATTGAGCTCTCTGCCCCAATAATTTGATTCACCTGTATTATATGCTGATCTCTCAGGCAGGAATACTTAGGGCTACAGAAAGTGTACTACCTGCAGTTTGAATCTTCCCTTCTCCTAGGACCGCAGTGAGCACTGGATAGTATCCACAGCCCCCATCTCTGCACTTTACCCTTCTCTCCTCCTCTGTGTGCCCCTGTCCACCCACCTTCAGATGTTTCAATGCATGGATCTCTCAGATGTGTTGGTGTGTTGCACAGGGGATTCTTTGTTGAATAATAGCTGTTAAGCTTGTTTTAATATTAAGGGGAGAGACCAAGGGGGACCCCTAATGCCACCATGTTTCTGACATTGCCTACATTATGTTTTCTTGAAATGCACTTGTCAGTCTTGGATATTTACCCTGAATGATTTTGCAGCATCATGCATCAATCATTTGTGAAAGTTTAGTCTCTATGTTCTTTCATATGTTGAAATACATCACAATTCAAAATTATCACACATCGTTGATCCTCAAGCAATTGTCACTGTCGTGCGGGAGATCCTACTCGCTGCACCATTTGTCATGCGGGGCGGCCTGCGGGGCTTCTAGTCCTACTCCCCACATAAGAATGCAGGATATGGCTAGGTTAAAAAGGAA